>NC_136426.1:21765000-22077500 GCF_052849685.1 Lactuca virosa | reverse complement strand
ACATCATATAATCATTAAGGCCCAAACTGTGGCCCATATATGGCCCAATTTTCCAAATTGGGCCCAAACCCCTTACATGGGCCTTACCCAAGGCTCCATTAATTATTCTAGTCCTTATGATTATTCTTGGATGGCCCATTAATAATCCAATCAAGGCCCAATCAAAAGGCCCAATAATAAACCCAAGTGAAATTAGGGTTTCACATAAAATGTCGATTAGGGTCAAGTGTTTCTCACTTAACCCATTAAGGACTTAACCCAATAAGGAACTAAGGACTTAATCCATTAAGTCCAATATTGCTTAGATTAATTTCTGCCAATGATTATTATTTAATATTTCAAGTTATTAATTAATTCCCGTGAGTGTCTCGATAAATCCCAATTTAGGGTTTCATGGCATTAGGGTTTTCCAAACCCTAATTAGGGTTTCCAACCCATCTTAGCCCAATAGGCCCAATAGCTAAATCCTTAGATCCATTAGGGTTCATTAAGCCCATTAGTCTCATGCTTGGGCTTTTTAGGTCCACTAGGGTCCAATAGACCCGTTAGGGTTTTCACCAGGCCCATTAGGGTTTCAAGCATCCCAAACGAATCAAACTCAACAAGGCAAGCACACCGCCACCCGACACGGCGGCCGGTGGTGGCAGCCACCACCCTACGGTGGTGGTTTGAGTTTTCATTTCATTATTCTTCTTCTAATTACATTTTACCACCCAAAAATAAACACACACTAAACGGTGAACACACACACACAGCCACCTAGTGGTGGCCGACGGTGACACGTGGCGGCAGCCACCACCTCACGGTGGTGGTGGTGGCCGTACTCGACTTTCCGGCTTGACAAACACACACACATATACTTCCGACTACATACAACACTCCAGCCACCCACCTGGTGGCTCAAGGCGGTAACAACGACGGTCTTGGGATGGCAGTGGCGGTGGCAGCAATGCTTTTATGATGGAAGCCACCACCTCACGGTGGTGGCAGTGGCTTCTTTCATTTCTCAATCAAACAACAACGACACCAGTAATCCTTGCTTGGAAATCCGGACGCGACCACTTATCTGGTGGTGCGCTGTGAAGGCAACGGTAGCCCTAACGGCCATGACGGTGGTTAAGGGCGGCATTGCAGCAACGAACCAGAGAGGGGAGGGTTTTTCGACGACAACAGCGGCGCTGCAACACCCCAGGCTTCACCAAATGGCCTCAGCGCCCCCTCCGTCGGTCCTTACTCTTCTCCGGCAGTGGATACGTCAGCGGATGATGTGGCAGTCTTCAACCGATGGCGGCAGCTAGGGTTTGACAGCATCTCTTGATCTTGGCGGTTCCTCCCGACAGCCACTACGTCGTTCATGTCTTCGCCGTCGACAGAGACAGCGGTGGGTCGAGCACAACAGGGAGATGCACAGATCCCGACAAAGATCCGGATTGATAACGGTCTACGCGGAACCCATTCCGTAATATGCGTCCCTCTGTGGGTTCATCAAGGAATTTTCGGCATGCAGGATGGCATATATTAAATAAACAGGGTGTTACAACTCTCCCCTACTTAAATTAGATTTCGTCCTCGAAATCATTCCTTACCATTTTCTATGCCAAACCACTCTAGTGACATGGTCACCATCCTGGGTACACCCTAGCCTTCCCAGGGTAGCCGTGACCAATCTTCGCAAAGCCCTAAAATCCGCAGATGAATGAATTCCTCGCAACAAGATATCGTCTACTCCGTCTGAAATCTGCTGTCTCGAGATGATCGGAATCCCCGACAGACCACCCATACTGAATCATCAACGACGAATCCAGTATGTTTATCCCTCAACTGACTACTCAACTTCTGATGGCCCACGGCTCCCACTAGAAAACTGAAATCACAGACCCAATTATCCCTGCATATCACTTATAGTTGGCCAAGGCTCAGCTCATCCCACTGTGAGTGACTTGTCACTTCCCAATCAACCAGTTATACCGCCCGTACTAGCAACCTAAAACACAATTACTAACGCTGCCCAAACATTGAAACTGCCCGAACACTGAACTGCCTGAAGCAGTATGTTGCCTCTTGGCTGCTTTCCGAAATCTACCGAGACCTGCCTGGTCCCAACTCGTTCGCCAATCATCTGAAATATTGGGTTCCGGCCCGGCTGCGGAGCCAAAGGACTCCCTACTTAGTCGCCTCACACGACTACTGAACGTAATCCTTCTCTGGAACTAGTTGTCACTAGTTATCATTCCACTGCGACTCTAACAACTTTCTG
Source organism: Lactuca virosa (assembly GCF_052849685.1). Taxonomy (NCBI): domain Eukaryota; kingdom Viridiplantae; phylum Streptophyta; class Magnoliopsida; order Asterales; family Asteraceae; genus Lactuca; species Lactuca virosa. The sequence goes on along the minus strand of NC_136426.1, from coordinate 22,075,243 downwards.
ATCTAACCGATTGGGTCCATGCGTCGAATCCTGTCATCATCAAATCCAAGACTAAAAGTGATTTCTACCTGAACAATGAAAGCCTTATCTCACACGTCCTTAAGCAGTCCATTGCTTCCCTGATCCCATAACTGTAGTGGCGTCTCTACAGTCTCATCATTGGCTTAACCAGATCTAATCCATTTGGGTAACTCCGAAATCCAATCTGTGGATTTCCATATCCTCACTGCTGCACCCGAACTGGTGGGTACTATTGTTCCTTCCGCGTCCTAACAACGCACTCATGCTATCTACCAACCTAGCGAATGCTACGGCTACACCCGCAGACTTACAACACTCTTTTACTATCTAGTTGCTAGTGAATGCTACGGCTACACCCGCAGACTTACAACACTTTAATACTATCTGACTGCTAGTGAATGCTACGGCTACACCCGCAGACTTACAACACTCTTTTACTATCTAGTTGCTAGTGAATGCTACGGCTACACCCGCAGACTTACAACACTTTAATACTATCTGACTGCTAGTGAATGCTACGGCTACACCCGCAGACTTACAACACTCTAACACTATCTGGCTGCTAGTGAATGCTACGGCTACACCCGCAGACTTACAACACTCTAACACTATCTGGCTGCTATTGAATGCTACGACTACACCCGCAGACTTACAACACTCTAACACTATCTGCCAACCTGGTGAATGCTACGGTTACACCCGCAGACTTGCAACACCCCACACACTATCTGCTGCTAGTGAATGCTACGGCTACATCCGCAGACTTACAAACACTTTCCGTACCGGGTCGAACACGCACTCGACCTAACACTCGACTGAACTTGAGTCCTAACTGGAGCTATACCCTGGTTCACGAAACCTACTGTCTGAGACTCTTGAAGGCTGTCTGCTGCTCAGGCCCCCAATGAAAGGCCACTGACTTCTTGTTCAGTCGGGTCAAAGGAACCTCAATCTCGGAGAAGTACCGTATCAATCTCCGGTAATAACCCGCTAGACCCAGGAAACTACGAATCTCAGTTGGAGACCTCGAAATCTCCCACTTCATCAAGGCCTCTATCTTGGCCGGTTCGACTAGAATACCCCTTCTGGTTGACAAGGTGCCCAAGAGATTGCACCTCGCACAACCAGAACTCACATTTGGAGAACTTTACAAAAAATAACTCCCCCACTTAGATTCGACTAAGTCTTCACGGCTCGTGCTGATTGAAGGATTCCCAGTCCTTCTCGCCTTCTAATATCCCACTGATGGCAACCTGTGCTTACTAATGCTAGCGATCAATCACCGGTTAAACCTTGAGATTGCGCATCCTCAGAATCTTGATGAGTACTCTTGAAATCTGGTCCAGTTTGACACCTCAATCCACTTACGATGCTGACAACTAGAGGCCTTAATCTTCACTCTGTCTGACAAGTCCGCATTCCCACTTCCAATCTTGCAGCACCACTGAACACTAACCGAACACAACTCATGTGAAAATACAATTCTCTTAAACATCCAATGACCAACCACATGTGCATCTGATGCCTGCATCTGACACTATCATCTTCCTGCTACCAATACCTTCCTGGCAGCGGTGGTTCCTTGAACTCCAAAGTTCTTCCGTAGACAGCCATCGACCATACCTGAACCATCATAGAACCACTAAACGCTGACTTCACTGAAGAACTATCGCTCTAACCCTGACCGAGTATCCTCTAAATAATACTCCTGCACAGATCCCGACAAAGATCCGGATTGATAACGGTCTACGCGGAACCCATTCCGTAATATGCGTCCCTCTGTGGGTTCATCAAGGAATTTTCGGCATGCAGGATGGCATATATTAAATAAACAGGGTGTTACAACTCTCCCCTACTTAAATTAGATTTCGTCCTCGAAATCATTCCTTACCATTTTCTATGCCAAACCACTCTAGTGACATGGTCACCATCCTGGGTACACCCTAGCCTTCCCAGGGTAGCCGTGACCAATCTTCGCAAAGCCCTAAAATCCGCAGATGAATGAATTCCTCGCAACAAGATATCGTCTACTCCGTCTGAAATCTGCTGTCTCGAGATGATCGGAATCCCCGACAGACCACCCATACTGAATCATCAACGACGAATCCAGTATGTTTATCCCTCAACTGACTACTCAACTTCTGATGGCCCACGGCTCCCACTAGAAAACTGAAATCACAGACCCAATTATCCCTGCATATCACTTATAGTTGGCCAAGGCTCAGCTCATCCCACTGTGAGTGACTTGTCACTTCCCAATCAACCAGTTATACCGCCCGTACTAGCAACCTAAAACACAATTACTAACGCTGCCCAAACACTGAAACTGCCCGAACACTGAACTGCCTGAAGCAGTATGTTGCCTCTTGGCTGCTTTCCGAAATCTACCGAGACCTGCCTGGTCCCAACTCGTTCGCCAATCATCTGAAATATTGGGTTCCGGCCCGGCTGCGGAGCCAAAGGACTCCCTACTTAGTCGCCTCACACGACTACTGAACGTAATCCTTCTCTGGAACTAGTTGTCACTAGTTATCATTCCACTGCGACTCTAACAACTTTCTGATCTAACCGATTGGGTCCATGCGTCGAATCCTGTCATCATCAAATCCAAGACTAAAAGTGATTTCTACCTGAACAATGAAAGCCTTATCTCACACGTCCTTAAGCAGTCCATTGCTTCCCTGATCCCATAACTGTAGTGGCGTCTCTACAGTCTCATCATTGGCTTAACCAGATCTAATCCATTTGGGTAACTCCGAAATCCAATCTGTGGATTTCCATATCCTCACTGCTGCACCCGAACTGGTGGGTACCATTGTTCCTTCCGCGTCCTAACAACGCACTCATGCTATCTACCAACCTAGCGAATGCTACGGCTACACCCGCAGACTTACAACACTCTTTTACTATCTAGTTGCTAGTGAATGCTACGGCTACACCCGCAGACTTACAACACTTTAATACTATCTGACTGCTAGTGAATGCTACGGCTACACCCGCAGACTTACAACACTCTTTTACTATCTAGTTGCTAGTGAATGCTACGGCTACACCCGCAGACTTACAACACTTTAATACTATCTGACTGCTAGTGAATGCTACGGCTACACCCGCAGACTTACAACACTCTAACACTATCTGGCTGCTAGTGAATGCTACGGCTACACCCGCAGACTTACAACACTCTAACACTATCTGGCTGCTATTGAATGCTACGACTACACCCGCAGACTTACAACACTCTAACACTATCTGCCAACCTGGTGAATGCTACGGTTACACCCGCAGACTTGCAACACCCCACACACTATCTGCTGCTAGTGAATGCTACGGCTACATCCGCAGACTTACAAACACTTTCCGTACCGGGTCGAACACGCACTCGACCTAACACTCGACTGAACTTGAGTCCTAACTGGAGCTATACCCTGGTTCACGAAACCTACTGTCTGAGACTCTTGAAGGCTGTCTGCTGCTCAGGCCCCCAATGAAAGGCCACTGACTTCTTGTTCAGTCGGGTCAAAGGAACCTCAATCTCGGAGAAGTACCGTATCAATCTCCGGTAATAACCCGCTAGACCCAGGAAACTACGAATCTCAGTTGGAGACCTCGAAATCTCCCACTTCATCAAGGCCTCTATCTTGGCCGGTTCGACTAGAATACCCCTTCTGGTTGACAAGGTGCCCAAGAGATTGCACCTCGCACAACCAGAACTCACATTTGGAGAACTTTACAAAAAGTAACTCCCCCACTTAGATTCGACTAAGTCTTCACGGCTCGTGCTGATTGAAGGATTCCCAGTCCTTCTCGCCTTCTAATATCCCACTGATGGCAACCTGTGCTTACTAATGCTAGCGATCAATCACCGGTTAAACCTTGAGATTGCGCATCCTCAGAATCTTGATGAGTACTCTTGAAATCTGGTCCAGTTTGACACCTCAATCCACTTACGATGCTGACAACTAGAGGCCTTAATCTTCACTCTGTCTGACAAGTCCGCATTCCCACTTCCAATCTTGCAGCACCACTGAACACTAACCGAACACAACTCATGTGAAAATACAATTCTCTTAAACATCCAATGACCAACCACATGTGCATCTGATGCCTGCATCTGACACTATCATCTTCCTGCTACCAATACCTTCCTGGCAGCGGTGGTTCCTTGAACTCCAAAGTTCTTCCGTAGACAGCCATCGACCATACCTGAACCATCATAGAACCACTAAACGCTGACTTCACTGAAGAACTATCGCTCTAACCCTGACCGAGTATCCTCTAAATAATACTCCTGCACAGATCCCGACAAAGATCCGGATTGATAACGGTCTACGCGGAACCCATTCCGTAATATGCGTCCCTCTGTGGGTTCATCAAGGAATTTTCGGCATGCAGGATGGCATATATTAAATAAACAGGGTGTTACAACTCTCCCCTACTTAAATTAGATTTCGTCCTCGAAATCATTCCTTACCATTTTCTATGCCAAACCACTCTAGTGACATGGTCACCATCCTGGGTACACCCTAGCCTTCCCAGGGTAGCCGTGACCAATCTTCGCAAAGCCCTAAAATCCGCAGATGAATGAATTCCTCGCAACAAGATATCGTCTACTCCGTCTGAAATCTGCTGTCTCGAGATGATCGGAATCCCCGACAGACCACCCATACTGAATCATCAACGACGAATCCAGTATGTTTATCCCTCAACTGACTACTCAACTTCTGATGGCCCACGGCTCCCACTAGAAAACTGAAATCACAGACCCAATTATCCCTGCATATCACTTATAGTTGGCCAAGGCTCAGCTCATCCCACTGTGAGTGACTTGTCACTTCCCAATCAACCAGTTATACCGCCCGTACTAGCAACCTAAAACACAATTACTAACGCTGCCCAAACACTGAAACTGCCCGAACACTGAACTGCCTGAAGCAGTATGTTGCCTCTTGGCTGCTTTCCGAAATCTACCGAGACCTGCCTGGTCCCAACTCGTTCGCCAATCATCTGAAATATTGGGTTCCGGCCCGGCTGCGGAGCCAAAGGACTCCCTACTTAGTCGCCTCACACGACTACTGAACGTAATCCTTCTCTGGAACTAGTTGTCACTAGTTATCATTCCACTGCGACTCTAACAACTTTCTGATCTAACCGATTGGGTCCATGCGTCGAATCCTGTCATCATCAAATCCAAGACTAAAAGTGATTTCTACCTGAACAATGAAAGCCTTATCTCACACGTCCTTAAGCAGTCCATTGCTTCCCTGATCCCATAACTGTAGTGGCGTCTCTACAGTCTCATCATTGGCTTAACCAGATCTAATCCATTTGGGTAACTCCGAAATCCAATCTGTGGATTTCCATATCCTCACTGCTGCACCCGAACTGGTGGGTACTATTGTTCCTTCCGCGTCCTAACAACGCACTCATGCTATCTACCAACCTAGCGAATGCTACGGCTACACCCGCAGACTTACAACACTCTTTTACTATCTAGTTGCTAGTGAATGCTACGGCTACACCCGCAGACTTACAACACTTTAATACTATCTGACTGCTAGTGAATGCTACGGCTACACCCGCAGACTTACAACACTCTTTTACTATCTAGTTGCTAGTGAATGCTACGGCTACACCCGCAGACTTACAACACTTTAATACTATCTGACTGCTAGTGAATGCTACGGCTACACCCGCAGACTTACAACACTCTAACACTATCTGGCTGCTATTGAATGCTACGGCTACACCCGCAGACTTACAACACTCTAACACTATCTGCCAACCTGGTGAATGCTACGGCTACACCCGCAGACTTGCAACACCCCACACACTATCTGCTGCTAGTGAATGCTACGGCTACACCCGCAGACTTACAAACACTTTCCGTACCGGGTCGAACACGCACTCGACCTAACACTCGACTGAACTTGAGTCCTAACTGGAGCTATACCCTGGTTCCCGAAACCTACTGTCTGAGACTCTTGAAGGCTGTCTGCTGCTCAGGCCCCCAATGAAAGGCCACTGACTTCTTGTTCAGTCGGGTCAAAGGAACCTCAATCTCGGAGAAGTACCGTATCAATCTCCGGTAATAACCCGCTAGACCCAGGAAACTACGAATCTCAGTTGGAGACCTCGGAATCTCCTACTTCATCAAGGCCTCTATCTTGGCCGGTTCGACTAGAATACCCCTTCTGGTTGACAAGGTGCCCAAGAGATTGCACCTCGCACAACCAGAACTCACATTTGGAGAACTTTACAAAAAGTAACTCCCCCACTTAGATTCGACTAAGTCTTCACGGCTCGTGCTGATTGAAGGATTCCCAGTCCTTCTCGCTTTCTAATATCCCACTGATGGCAACCTGTGCTTACTAATGCTAGCGATCAATCACCGGTTAAACCTTGAGATTGCGCATCCTCGGAATCTTGATGAGTACTCTTGAAATCTGGTCCAGTTTGACATCTCAATCCACTTACGATGCTGACAACTAGAGGCCTTAATCTTCACTCTGTCAAACAAGTCCGCATTCCCACTTCCAATCTTGCAGCACCACTGAACACTAACCGAACACAACTCATGTGAAAATACAATTCTCTTAAACATCCAATGACCAACCACATGTGCATCTGATGCCTGCATCTGACACTATCATCTTCCTGCTACCAATACCTTCCTGGCAGCGGTGGTTCCTTGAACTCCAAAGTTCTTCCGTAGACAGCCATCGACCATACCTGAACCATCATAGAACCACTGAACGCTGACTTCACTGAAGAACTATCGCTCTAACCCTGACCGAGTATCCTCTAAATAATACTCCTGCACAGATCCCGACAAAGATCCAGATTGATAACGGTCTACGCGGAACTCATTCCGTAATATGCGTCCCTCTGTGGGTTCATCAAGGAATTTTCGGCATGCAGGATGGCATATATGATCCTTGATAACCCAAACACTAACAGAAAACCGACCCGAGATCTGACTTATCCAAATTCACTCACAATTCCAAAGGGATACATATTCCCAACATCCACCTAATAGCAGTAGAAGACGACATACCCGCAACATCTGGAGGAATACTGATAACCCTCAACTGTCATGATCAACCCTGCCACACCTGTAGCAGCCTAAACCCTTGGAGTGACAAACTCCCTCGTGCACTTTCTCGTACCCGTTGCACGGACTCCGGCCCTGCTGGCCTTTCACCCGATGATTAGAAGTCATGGGTCTCTTCCTGGGACCCTTTACTATACACACCTGGCACGAACCTCTCCTTCCAGGGTGCTCCAAATCGATCTCGCATCTGCAACTTCTTGGAAATCATATATTTCATGTCACGCTCGCTAGCTCACTTGCCAATGGCCAAGCTACAACACTGGAACATCCTCTGTCCCCAAACCGAGTCACAAACTTCTCCCCGAAGCTTCTCAGATTCTTCAAGACTCTCACCGATTCGAGTATGGATCCTGTGCTTTTAGTAGTACGGGCCCAATACTACCTTCCACACCTATCCATACTTTCCTCAACAATCCTCCCGAATCCTCCAAGTCACTTCCTCAAACTGGTACACCCAAGTCTCACTGAACCTCACTACTAACCCACTGAAACATATCCTAGGCTTTCCTAGGTTCCCGAACTCACCCAGTCCTCAGCTGCTGAAAGATTCCCAGTAATGTCAACTAGTTACCTTATGAATATAGCCACATGCAACAGAGATCAGGTAATCCTTCGAGTAAGAGACCCATCCCTAGAACGGTTGGGCTCAGACAATAGTTGCACAATAGGGTCAAGTCCATCACTCTGATATTACCCGACATGTGTCCCATGTGACTTAGCATATTCACTTAATAGCTAACTCACATCACAAAGAGTCCCACAAAGCACAAAGCAAACAACATTCAAACAATGGAAAAGCTAACCATCATAATCCAATCAAACCTTTCTATCATCTAATCAGGAATCTGTACATGCAATTCAAAGGCTCATACAATCAGGCATAACCTAAAAGGGCTATCCAATCACTGACTGATCAGTACTAGCATGCAAGTCTACAAGCACATACAATAGGCATATAAGGCATCCTTCCTAGATCCTTATCCCTAATCTAGCATGCAGTTCTCATAATCATATCATAACATGTATGGGTATCTTGGGGAAAACTTACTTGAACTCGGCTGATTGCACGCATCACACACCTTGTTCTTTTCAAAGTCCTTTTCTCTTTTCAAACCTCTTTTATAAAATGATTTTTACTTTTGAAAATTTTCATACCAAGTCCTTAGTTTGAGTTCAGACACACCCGAGAGTGTACCCGAATCCCTCAAACCAACGCTCTGATACCAACTTGTAACATCCCAAAATTCAAGACCAAAAATTTCGTTTTAATTAAGTTATTATATAAAACCATCAGCATAAAAAAAATTCATATTAATATCTCATGTCAAAACCAAAGTGTCAATAATCAAAACATATTATCATAAAACCATATCAGAGTGTAATCCCAAAGATCTCATGTGCAGAAAACATAGTGTGATGCGCTGCGATCAAGCCGACTCCTTTCCTTTGAAAACGAGTACCCGAAACTAAATCTGTAAACCGTAAGCGCGAAGCTTAGTGAGTTCCCCCATCATACCACATACCATATAATCACATAGCATACATACTGTCGGACAATTCCGGGGTGCCCGACCTACCCTGTCCGGCCATTCTGGGGTGCCGACCTACCCGTGTCAAGCCATTCTGGGGTGCTGACATACCCGTGTCAAGCCATTCCGGGGTGCTGACCTACCCTTCGGTCCTAACAACCGAACTCCGGGGACTATTTCACCCCCTACTACTACTACCACACATATCATAACATAATCATATTGTCAGGCATATCTGGGGTGCCCGACCTACCCTTCGGTCCTTACGACCGAGATACGAGGACTATTTCACCTCCTACTACTACCACATAATATCATAGCATAAACATACTTTCAGACATATCTGGGGTGCCCGACCTACCCTTCGGTCCTAACAACCGAACATGGGGACTATTCCCCTCCTACTACCACTATCACATATAACATATCATGCTAGCACATAAACATATCAGGTAGTAGCAAACCTAGATGAATATCACAAAGACAATCATCTAACATACAACTCCTACTAGTGGGTCGGCATTGTGGCCGTAGACCCACCACTACTGGAAGGTAACTTACCTCACACTGCTGAAGTCCCGTAGACACAACCCCACACTCCTGAAGTCCCGCAGACTCAACCCCAACTGCTAGATGACAGATTCCCGAACTGTCAACATCAAAATAACACCCAATTAATAATTGGGTTCCGACACATAACCATATGTACATACTTGGGGTAATTAATACTTTACCCCTAACTTAGCTTTATTCAAACCCAAGGCCCAATCCAAAGGCCCAAAAGTCAACTATGAGTCAAAGCCCAACATGTGGCCCAATTTTCCAAATTAGGCCCAAGCCTATATATGGTCTTATTCTAAGGCCCAACATCATATAATCATTAAGGCCCAAACTGTGGCCCATATATGGCCCAATTTTCCAAATTAGGCCCAAACCCCTTACATGGGCATTACCCAAGGCCCCTTACATTATTCTAGTCCTTATGATTATTCTTGGATGGCCCATTAATAATCCAATCAAGGCCCAATCGAAAGGCCCAATAATAAACCCAAGTGAAATTAGGGTTTCACATAAAATGACGATTAGGGTTAAGTGTTTCTCACTTAACCCATTAAGGACTTAACCCACTAAGGACTTAATCCACTAAGGACTTAATCCATTAAGTCCAATATTGCTTAGATTAATTTCTGCCAATGATTATTATTTAATATTTCAAGTTATTAAATAATTCCCGTGAGTGTCTCGATAAATCCCAATTTAGGGTTTCATGGCATTAGGGTTTTCCAAACCCTAATTAGGGTTTCCAACCCATCTTAGCCCAATAGGCCCAATAGCTAAATCCTTAGATCCATTAGGGTTCATTAAGCCCATTAGTCTCATGCTTGGGCTTTTTAAGTTCACTAGGGTCCAATAGACCCGTTAGGGTTTTCAACAGGCCCATTAGGGTTTCACTATGCCCAATAGGGCTTCATTGGGCCCATTAGGGTTTCAAGCATCCCAAACGAATCAAACTCAACAAGGCAAGCACACCGCCACCCGACACGGCGGCCGGTGGCGGCAGCCACCATCCTACGGTGGTGGTTTGAGTTTTCATTTCATTATTCTTCTTCTAATTACATTTTACAACCCAAAAATAAACACACACTAAAAGGTGAACACACACACACATAGCCACCTAGTGGTGGCCGAGGGTGACACGTGGCGGCAGCCACCACCTCACGGTGGTGGTGGTGGACGTACTCGACTTTCCGGCTTGACAAACACACACACACATATACTTCCGACTGAATATAACACTCCAGCCACCCACCTGGTGGCTCAAGGTGGTAACAACGACGGTCTTGGGATGTTAGTGGCGGTGGCAGCAATGATTTTATGATGGCAGCCACCACCTCACGATGGTGGCATTGGCTTCTTTCATTTCTCAATCAAACAACAACGACACCAGTAATCCTTGTTTGGAAATCCGGACGCGACCACCCATCCGGTGGTGCGCTGTGACGGCAACGGTAACCCTTACGGCCATGACGGTGGTTAAGGGCGGCATTGCACCAACGAACCAGAGAGGGGAGGGTTTTTCAACGACAACAACGGCGCTCCAACACCTCAGGCTTCACCAAATGGCCTCAGCGCCCCCCTCCGTCGGTCCTTACTCTTCTCCGGCAGTGGATGCAACAGCGGACGATGTGGCAGTCTTCAACCGATGGCGGCGGCTAGGGTTTGACAGCATCTCTTGATCTTGGCGGTTCCTCCCGAAAGCCGCTACGTCGTTCATATCTTCGTAGTCGACAGAGACACCGGTGGGTCGAGCACAACAGGGAGATGGCAGCCGGAGGTTGAAGATGGAGAGGGTGGCGGCTGGATAGCATGGCTCTAGGGTTAGGGTTACGAGAGTGTTTTATACCCGGCTCCAACCAACCTCACTCCCATAATGGCAACTATGGCCCCTCCTTCGAGAAATAATTTCGAAATAGCTCCCATAATTACCCATTACACCCCTCCTCCATTAATTCCTTTCATTTTAAGTCCAACAGTTACCATTCAACCCCTTATTTACAAATTATTCTCAAACAAAGTCCATATGTTACCCTTTTAACCCCAGCCTTCAACACTCTTTACAAATTGAGTCTGAAATTTACCATTTAACCCTCTAAACTTTCAATTATAACTTTTTAACCCCCAAAACTAACTCCTTGCTACACTATTCCGCTTTTAGGGCAATTATTCATTTATTAATTCGTCTATTTATTTATTAAATAAACAGGGTGTTACATATCCCCCCTAAAACAGTGAAAAATAGTAAAAATGCAGGGGTATGAACTCACCTTTTGTGTGAGTTCCTTACTATTTGTGTAGATCACCGGGTTAGAACTCGTGACAATACCAAATCCTAATTTATATTAATATTAAAATCAAATATAAATTAGTTGTTATACTAATGTTTAAAGTGTTTAACAACACTAAATTATCGTAAGAAGACTTACAATAATGCTTAGAATATCGTTTGGGCATTTTTCGGGTTCTTCGTGTTCTTCGTGAAAACTAATGATTTTATGAGTTTTCGGCCCAAATTAAGATGATTGGAAGGTGTTTGTGAACTGATTACAAGATCAAGGAATGATTCTTGCAAGATTCTATGAAGAAACAAGTGATTTTTATGTGTTCTTGAGAGGAGAAGGAAGACTTTTCACGTTCTTGAGGAGAGAGGAGGGAGTTTTCGGCTGAAGTTGAGAGAAAAATCTTGAGTTTTCGGCTGATGTGTGATGAAATGAGCTTTATTTTCAGCTGCATATATATATATATATATATATATATATATATATATGGAAGTATAAAGCATGTCGGTTTAGGGGTTCTCGACCGAGAACACATACTGAGGCTTCGGTTTTCGAATGTGAACTCAAACCGAGGAGATAAAGCTTCTAAGAGAAGTCTCGCATGTTTGCGGTCCGAATGGTTTGCGGCCAAAAGCCGTTTGCGACCGAAAGCTGTTTGCGACCCTTCGGTTTGCGGTCCGAGGAAAGAAGGGGAATGCGAGGGTTTTCGGATGATGCGAGAATTCTCGGTTCATCTTGGATTTTCACTTCTTATTTACACAACACTTTACCAAGTGTTTAAATGTATCAAATATATTAATTTTACATTATGAAATTAACAAATCAATAGGTTTGACTTTAATTTGATATGTTTGACTTGAGTTGACTTTTGTTGACTTTTACAAAGTAGAAAATAACAGGATGTTACATTATCCCCCCGTTAGAGGGAATTTCGTCCCGAAATTAAGACTATAAAGATACAGTAAGACTAAGGAAAGAGATTTGGATACTTCTGTTTCATTTGATCCTCCCGCTCCCAAGTGAATTCAGGTCCCCGTTTTGCATTCCAGCGAACCTTCACTATTGGGATACGACTTTGTTTTGTTCTCTTTACTTCCCTATCTAGGATTTCTAATGGTTCTTCCACGAAGTTGAGGCTCTCGTTTATCTCGATTTCATCGAGTGGGATAACAAGAGTCTCGTCAGATAAGCATTTCTTTAGGTTAGACACGTGAAAGATAGGATGTATGTTACAGAGTTCTTGAGGTAGTTTGAGTTTGTAAGCTACTGGACCGATTCTAGCAAGAATCTTGAATGGTCCGATGTACCTTGGATTGAGTTTTCCACGCTTTCCAAAGCGTATCATGCCCTTCTAGGGTGAGACCTTCAACATGACACAGTCACCAACCTGGAATTCCAAGGGTTTTCTTCTTTTGTCAGCGTAGCTTTTCTGTTTATCTCTGGAAGCTTTAAGTCGTTATCTGATCTGTACTATCTTCTCAGTAGTTTCTCGAATGATCTCCGGACCAGTTAGAGTACTTTCAGGAATTTGACCTCTAGCCAGTTGCGTGTCACCCACTTCAGCCCAGCACAGAGGTGATCTGCACTTGCGACCGTAGAGAGCTTCGGATGGAACAAATTTAATGCTAGTATGATAACTGTTATTGTACGAGAACTCGACTAGTGGTAAGTGGGTATCCCACGCTTTACCAAAGTCGATCACACACGCTCTCAGCATGTCTTCTAACGTTTGAATCGTTCTCTCACTCTGTCCGTCGGTCTGTGGATGGTAGGCTGTACTCATGTCCAACCTAGTTCCCAGAGATTTCTGTAGTGACTGCCACAAATGAGAAGTGAATCTACTATCTCGGTCAGAGATAATAGATATCGGTACACCGTGCAGTCTAACTATCTCTCTGATGTATATTCTAGTTAGCTTCTCCATCTTGTCAGTTTCCTTAATTGGTAAGAAGTGTGCAGATTTGGTTAATCTATCTACGATTACCCAAATGGTATCATGACCACCCGTTGTCTTGGGTAACTTAGTTATGAAATCCATCGTAATCCGCTCCCACTTCCATTCGGGGATTTCCGGTTGTTGTAGTAGACCTGAAGGCTTTTGGTACTCTACCTTGACTTTGGCACAAGTAAGACACTTTCCCACAAAGGTAGCAATCTCAGCCTTCATGTTTGGTCACCAATAAAGTTTCTTAAGGTCCAGATACATCTTGTCTGAACCTGGGTGAATGAAGTATCGCGTCTTATATGCTTCGTTCATGACAACCTCTCTGTAACCACCGAAGTTTGGTGTCCAGATCCGGTTCATGAAGTATCAGGCTCCATCACCTTTGATATTGAAGTTTTTGTCCATTCCTATTAAAGTTTAACCTGCCATGTTTTCGGGTTTCAAGGCCTCAAGTTGAGCCTTTTTGTTCTTTGTTGACAGATGTGAATGGATAGTCATGGTCAACGACTTTACTCGACGTCCCGAGTATTCTTTTCTGCTAAGGGCATCAGCTACCACATTGGCTTTACCAGGGTGATAACGAATTTCGCATTCGTAATCATTTAGTAGCTCCACCCAACGTCGTTGTCTCATGTTCAGATCTTTCTGATCGAAGATATGTTGAGACTTTTATGATCCGTGAATATTGTACATTTTGTGCCATATAGATAGTGTCTCCAAATCTTCAGAGCAAATATCACTGCTCCCAGTTCGAGGTCATGAGTCGTATAGTTGACCTCGTGTGTCTTAAGCTGTCTCGAGGCATAGGATATGACCTTTCCTCGCTGCATAAGAACACAGCCAAGCCCTTTGTTAGACGCATCGCAGTACACTACGGAGTCTTCTGTCCCTTCTGGTAGTGACAAAATAGGTGCGTTGCACAAGGCTCGCTTTAGCGTTTGGAACGTTGTTTCTTGTTTCTCTCCCCAATTAAAATTCGCACCCTTTTGAGTCAGGGTGGTGAGTGGCTTAGCAATTCGGGAGAAATTCTGAATGAATCTGCGATAGTAGCCAGCAAGGCCTAAGAATTGACGGATTTTCGTAGGCGTTTTGGGTGCTGACCAGTTCTCGATTGCCTTTATTTTGGATGGGTCCACGTGTATTCCTCTTCACTAATCACGTGACCTAGGAAACCTACTTTCCTAATCCAAAATTCACACTTTGAGAACTTCGCATATAGCTTCTCTGCTCTCAATGTTTGTAAAACTTGTCGGGGATGTTGGCTATGCTCCTCCTCACTTCGTGAGTAAATAAGGATATCGTCTACGAAGACTATTACGAATTTGTCCAGGTAAGGACGGTACACTCTGTTCATCAAGTCCATGAACATTTCAGGTGCATTCGTTAATCCGAAAGTCATCACTACAAACTTGTAGTGACCATAACGAGTTCGAAAGGTTGTTTTGGGAACATCTTCCTCTAAAACTCGTAACCGGTGATACCCGGATCTTAAGTCAATCTTTGAGAAGTAGATTGCTCCTTGAATTTGGTCGAACAAGTTGTCTATCCGCGGTAGAGGGTATCGGTTTTTGATGGTAAGTTAGTTTAGCTTGCGATAGTCTATGCACATGCGGAAAGATCCATCATTATTCTTCACGAATAAGACCGGTGCTCCCTAAGGTGAGAAGCTTGGTCTAATGAATCCTTTGCTAAGGAGTTCGTTCAGCTGGCTGGATAGTTCGTGCATTTCTGCTGGTGCAAGACGATAAGGTGATTTGGCTACGGGGGTAGCTCCAGTAATTAAGTCGATTCTGAATTCGACTTGTCTTTCAGGAGGGACTCCTGGAAGATCATCTGGGAAAATTTTGGGGAAATTACAGACTTCGGGAATGCTCTCGAAGTCTTTCACTTCTTGATTATTGTCTACCACGTGAGCTAGAAAAGCGCAATACTCCTTACGAAGATACTTTTGCGCCTTGATACAGGAGATGATTTGTAGGTTCGCACCAGATTTGTCGTCGTAAATGATAAGAGTTTTGTTACTGGGCAGATTAAGGCGAATGGCTTTCTCTTAACATAGGATGTCGGCGCGATTAGGACTCAACCAATCCATACCAATGATGACGTCGAAACGTTTTATGGAAACCGACATTAGGTTGATTGGGAAGGAAAAGTTAGTTAGAGTAACGGTACATCCTATGTATATATTGTTAGTGCACTCGGTTTTCTCGTTGGCCATTTCTACAGTGAAGGTATCTTTTAGTGGTTGAGAATTTTTTTTAAGTAGGTGTTCGAATTTATGGCTCACGAAGCTCTTCTCTGCACCACTATCAAATAGATGCATGCATATGAATTGTTGAGAAGAAACGTACACGTGACCACAGTAGGATCTGCCACGGCTTCTTCATGACCAATAGCCGGTATTCTTCCCACACCACCGGCATTCTTCGGCTTTGGACAATCCTTTTTGAAGTGTCCAGTTTCACCGCATTCATAACATGCCCGACTTACTCCAATGCCAGAAACTTGAGAGATCGGTTGCGGAGGTAATCTACAGAATCGGGTTGTGTGCCCTTTTTGTTGCAGTTTCTACATTGCATCTCACGGCAATTTCCATTGTGATGTAAATTACACTTGTTGCACTTCGGTAATTTACCAGCATACTGCTTTGCTGGTGTAGAAGTAGCAGGAATGGCAGCAAGAACAGTAGCAGCATGGACTGCCACTATTTGTTGTTTCTTGGAAGGCTCTTGGGAAGATTGACCCTTCCTTTTGTTCCATGGATTTTCTTGCTATTGTTGTTGTTTTTGTTTGATTTGGGTTGTTCTGGAGCAGCAGTCATGAAGCCCTGATGAACTCCATGATCTACTAGAGAATATGCCAGTTGTTTGGCACTATCAAATGTTACAGGCTTTGAAGCTAACACACTCCCTTGGATCTGAGGTGAGAGTCCCCAGATACACCTTTCGATTTTCTTGCTTTCCAGAGGAACCATTCCAGGACATAGGATTGCCAGAACGCTGAACCTATTGGTATAAGATACTATGTCTGTACCAGTCATGGTAAGACCCCAAAGCTCTTGTTCGAGCTTTTGTACTTCACCTCTAGGGCAGTACTCTTGCATTATTAACGATTTCAGATTTTCCCAACTCATGGAATTAGCCACTACAAGGGTTAATGACTTTACATGGCCGTTCCACCATGTAAGAGCTCGGTCGGAAAAAGTGCAGGCAACATATTTCACCTTGCTACTTTCACGGCACGAGCAGATTTCAAACACTGCTTCAAGTTTGTCTATCCATTGAGTCAGAGCCATGACTCCCCTAGTCCCATTAAAGGTCCTAGGTTTGGCATTTGTGAAGTCCTTATAAGAATACTCCCGTGGGTGTCCATGACTTTCACCATGATTTAAGGGATGAGCACCACTCCCAGATCCACTGGTACCAGTCGTATTTATGTGTGACATGGCGGCTGCCACAGCTGCAGTGACCGCTGCCTGAAACATAGCAACGTCAAACTATGGAGGTGGCGGCGGAGGAGGTGGAGGTGGTGTTGGAGCTGTATTAACATTGATACGCCTTGGATTTCTTCTTGGAGGCATCCTTTGCTTTAAAAGTTAAAAGATAAAAAGGTAATAAGACATCAATAATGATTATAAATCAGATGTATTTAAACTAATTACATTAGTTCAGCATGTATTCTGAAAGGAGTTTATATAGAAGTCTACCACAAGGAATAACTTGCAAAGTGATAACATGAAATTGGATAGTGATTTTCAAAAGAAATAAGATGCTTGTCAATTTTCATTGGTATATTAGATATACAGAGTTCGGAAATTTTGACCTTGAAGTAGGTCTACAATATACAAACTTACCGGAAAACTTTGACAACATACCGACCTATCGAAAGTGAAATTTCGAGGTCATAGTATGTACATGAAAACATCACTAGTGTATATATATAAACTTAAACTATATACTATATTCAAAAGAGTGAGTAGAGTATGCTCTACTCGCGAGGAGTGTTGTTTGATTTCCTATTAGATTCAGCCTTGGATTTAGCCAACTGGCGTTCTACTGCAAACATACACCTTTCTAGTGTCGCTTGGCGTTCTTCGATTTCAATTCGGTTTGCAGCCAGTTCTCTTCACAAGGCTTCGGTATGATTCCTAGTTGTTCCATGGTTTTCAATCACGTGGTGTAAGCGAACTGTATTGACTCTAGTGGTAGCATCAATCAGTATGACTCGATCGATGGTAACTCTTCCTTGTTCATCGTTATGCGCAACTCGATGAACTAACACAGGAAGGGCTCTGTCTGCTGAGCTTCCTTCGTCAAGGTTGTAGAAAATTTGGTCTCCATTGTAAGGACGGTCCTGACCCTGCTCATGACTCCACCTATCTAAGTTCACTGCCCACTGCAGTGTCGGACCTTGGAAGTTCTGATGGGGATTGGGATGTTGAGCAATTTGAGGTGGATTATAGACTTCAGAATCTGAGTCAGAATCTTCTTCGAAGTCTTCTTCAATTCAACCATTGTTTCCTTGATTAGGAAAGTACGTGTCTCCCGGTAGATGAAATCCAACCATCTTATCTATACGAGAAATAGGGGTGTAAGAGATATTTAATAGATTTAGTTAAGACGAGTAAATACTTTCAAGTTTCTATATAAGAAAATTTACAGTTAACAGTTAATGTATTCTTTATGGTATGACTCATATTGGGTCCCTCTATAACCACAAAGTGTATACTAATTATATATAAATTGGGTCAATTAGACCTTCGAATAAATGATCCTACTCTACCCCCACATCCAAACAAGGAAAAGGAAGTAAAGCTAAACCACACATTCTAAGTCTATAAAACCTTAATTATATATAACCGTAATATATACACTTAATACTTATAGGTCTACCAGTAAGAGTCCTTGGTTTTCACATAGTTAGTTCTTAGTATTATGGTGCCTAAAATACTCCTATAGTATTTTAAATTTCATGTTCTATTCTAGAGTTCTTCTGTATATGTAGAGTTGGTAAGTTTTAGACTTGTTGCAACACTACCATCACTCCCAAACACATGTTGATCATATCTCAAATAAATATAGTTGATCAGGCTATATTGATCCCAAATATTATTACATAACTATCCAGGTTTAACTGTCGTGTCCAACATCCAAATACTTTTATGTTGTTATGATTGTAATATTGTTCTTGTATATATGAGTGTTAGTATACTTCTTATAAAATACTTAGATTTTAAAAGTATACTTGTAGTCAGAGCTCTTTAGCCCCTATGTATTTATAATTGTATATCTTTTATGTATTGATATACTGAGTTCACTAAAAACAATGCTCTGATACCAATCTGTCACACCCCCAAACCGGAGCGGCGGAAACGTCCGGGGGTGGATGACTTCATGTTAAGTATCACAACACATGCATCATAGTAATCAAAGTACAACAAACATTGCATTAATAATGTATAAGTTTTACATTTGTTTTAAAGTCATTGTATATATGACATCAAAAGTATTATAACCAAAAGATAGAAGACATGACTCTATACTGCTCCGTCTTCTTAAAAATCCCGGGAATGTACCTGTCTACTGGTTCCCTGAGAATACAAGTGTTTTGAAAAGAGAGTATCAACATTTAAGTTGAGTGAGTGCATACGTATTTATGTTTAGAAGTTTGCTGTTTGTTACTTGAAATAGTAATCATGTTTATTGTTTCCAGAAAATCCAATATTTTCTAATATAACTGAAAAGTAGTTTTAATTCCATAAAACGTTCTGTATAAGTTTTATTGTACTAAAATTAGTATAATATAGTTTTAATTCAATAAAACTATAAAAAGAATGTTGTCTGTATTATTTATGTTTCTCCAAGTTCTATAATTATACTCTTTGAAAACCCTGTAAAAGTGAGTATGCCTGGCTTCACCAACTGTAAACTGTAATGTAATACCGTAAATCGTATTATTGTAAAACCAGTACTTTGTATTCGTACTCTTTGGTTTAATTATATACTAATCGTATTTGTTCATATCTTTTTGGTTAGTTATTATAACCATACTATAACTAGATGGCCTGAAACGACACTTTGTAGGCGTCAGAACTGTTAACGACATTTGTCACTTATAGCCATGCCTGCCCAACTGTAGCTAACAGTATGAGTGCGGGATTGTCAATCCTGTATAGATCTATACACATTTGTCTCGCTCTCTGTCGGGAGATTCTGGTTATAATATCATGACTTTAACTGTATTGCCTAAATGAATAAGCAACTAAACATTGTCTCACAAAAAGCATATTGACGATTACGTATATATAATAAATGATTAAAAGTCATTTTAAAACAAATGATGATCTGATAGTATGATCTTTCTCTAGTATTCTTGAATGTAAAGTATTTGTACAATAGTAATCTGTTAAACTTTGTATAACTAGTTCGTGAAAATAGTTTAAGAGTTCCATAAATTATGCATATTATAATTTATATGTGTGTTCTGTTTGATATGTAATATTAATGAAAGTATCCCCTTTGCTCGACATGTTACAAAGGGAATATGAATCTGATTGAAATAACTTATATATATATATATATATATATATATATATATATATATATATATATATATATATATATATATATATAATTATAATTGAAATGACATTCGGACAAATAATTCTACCCTGAGCCCACATCCAAACAAGGAAAACGGAAATAAAGTGAATTATTAGTCTTAAGTCCTTTAAACCTTATATATATATATATATATATATATATATATATATATATATATATATATATATATATATGAATATGATTTTGGCAAAATATAGGTTAAAAAGAGTGTTTAAAACATTTAAAAGAGTTTGACAATATTTAAAAGATTTTCAGTAGTTTAAAAATCGTTTTAGAAATATTTAGAAATCATTTGATTGTAAACACAGCAAACATTGCATTAATAATGTATAAGTTTTACATTTGTTTTCAAGTCATTGTATATATGACATCAAAAGTATTATAACCAAAAGATAAAAGACATGACTCTATACTGCTCCGTCTTCTTAAAAATCTCGGGAATGTACCTGTCTACGGGTTCCCTGAGAATACAAGTGTTTTGAAAAGAGAGTATCAACATTTAAGTTGAGTGAGTGCATACGTATTTCTGTTTAGAAGTTTGCTGTTTGTTACTTCAAATAGTAATCATGTTTATTGTTTCTAGAAAATCCAATATTTTCTAATATAACTAAAAAGTAGTTTTAATTCCATAAAACCGTTCTGTATAAGTTTTATTGTACTAAAATTAGTATAATATAGTTTTAATTCAATAAAACTATAAAAAGAATGTTTTCTGTATTATTTATGTTTCTCCAAGTTCTATAATTGTACTCTTTGAAAACCCTGTAAAAGTGAGTATGTCTGGCTTCACCAACTGTAAACTGTAATGTAATACTGTTAATCGTATTATTGTAAAACCAGTACTTTGTATTCGTACTCTTTGGTTTAATTATATACTAATCGTATTTGTCCATATCTTTTTGGTGAGTTATTATAGCCATACTATGACTAGATGGCCTGAAACGACGCTTTGTAGGCGTCAGAACTGTTAACGACATTTGTCACTTATAATCATGCCTGCCCAACTGTAGCTAACAGTCTGAATGCGGGATTGTCAATACTGTATAGATCTATACACATTTGTCTCGCTCTCTGTCGGAAGATTCTGGTTATAATATCATGACTTTAACTGTATTACCTAAATGAATAAGCAACTAAACATTGTCTCACAAAAAGCATATTGACGATTACGTATATATAATAAACGATTAAAAGTCATTTTAAAACAAATGATGATCTGATAGTATGATCTTTCTCTAGTATTCTTGAATGTAAAGTATTTGTACAAGAGTAATCTGTTAAACTTTGTATAACTAGTTCGTGAAAATAGTTTAAGAGTTCCATAAATTATGCACATTATAATTTATGTGTGTTATGTTTGATATGTAATATTCATGAAAGTATCCCCTTTGCTCGACATGTTACAAAGGGAATATGAATCTGACTGAAATAACTTATATATATATATATATAATTAAAATTGAAACAACATTCGAACAAATAATTCTACCCTGAGCCCACATCCAAACAAGGAAAAGGGAAATAAAGTGAATTATTAGTCTTAAGTCCTTTAAACCTTATATATATATATATATATATATATATATATATATATATGAATATGATTTTGGCAAAATATAGGTTAAAAAGAGTTTTTAAAACATTTAAAAGAGTTTGACAATATTTAAAAGATTTTCAGTAGTTTAAAAATCGTTTTAGAAATATTTTGAAATCATTTGATTGTAAACACAACAAACATTGCATTAATAATGTATAAGTTTTACATTTGTTTTCAAGTCATTGTATATATGACATCAAAAGTATTATAACCAAAAGATAAAAGACATGACTCTATACTGCTCCGTCTTCTTTAAAATCCCGGGAATGTATCTGTCTACTGGTTCCCTGAGAATACAAGTGTTTTGAAAATAGAGTATCAACATTTAAGTTGAGTGAGTGCATACGTATTTATGTTTAGAAGTTTGCTGTTTGTTACTTGAAATAGTAATCATGTTTATTGTTTCCAAAAAATCCAATATTTTCTAATATAACTGAAAAGTAGTTTTAATTCCATAAAACCGTTCTGTATAAGTTTTATTGTACTAAAATTAGTATAATATAGTTTTAATTCAATAAAACTATAAAAAGAATGTTTTCTGTATTATTTATGTTTCTCCAAGTTCTATAATTGTACTCTTTGAAAACCCTGTAAAAGTGAGTATGTGTGGCTTCACCAACTCTAAACTGTAATGTAATACTGTAAATCGTATTATTGTAAAACCAGTACTTTGTATTCGTACTCTTTGGTTTAATTATATACTAATCGTATTTGTTCATATATTTTTGGTGAGTTATTATAACCATACTATGACTAGATGGCCTGAAACGACGCTTTGTAGGCGTCAGAACTGTTAACGACATTTGTCACTTATAGCCATGCCTGCCTAACTGTAGCTAACAGTCTGAGTGCGGGATTGTCAATCCTGTATAGATCTATACACATTTGTCTCGCTCTCTGTCGGGAGATTGTGGTTATAATATCAGGACTTTAACTGTATTGCCTAAATGAATAAGCAACTAAACATTGCCTCACAAAAAGCATATTGACGATTACGTATATATAATAAACGATTAAAAGTCATTTTAAAACAAATGATGATCTGATAGTATGATCTTTCTCTAGTATTCTTAAATGTAAAGTATTTGTACAAGAGTAATCTGTTAAACTTTGTATAACTAGTTCGTGAAAATAGTTTAAGAGTTCCATAAATTATGCATATTATAATTTATATGTGTGTTATGTTTGATATGTAATATTAATGAAAGTATCCCCTTTGCTCGACATGTTACAAATGGAATATGAATCTGATTGATATACCTTATATATATATATATATATATATATATATATATATATATATATATATATATATATATAAAATTAAAATTGAAACGACATTCGGACAAATAATTCTACCCTGAGCTCACATCCAAACAAGGAAAAGGGAAATAAAGTGAATTATTAGTCTTAAGTCCTTTAAACCATATATATATATATATATATATATATATATATATATATATATACGAATATGATTTTGGCAAAATATAGGTTAAAAAGAGTTTTTAAAACATTTAAAAGAGTTTGACAATATTTAAAAAAATTTCAGTAGTTTAAAAATCGTTTTAGAAATATTTAGAAATCATTTGATTGTAAACACAATATTTTTGTGTTGGACTTGTACCCCCCCCCCCCCTAAAACAGTGAAAATAGTAAAAATGCAGGGTATGAACTCACCTTTTGTGTGAGTTCCTGACTATTTGTGTAGATCACCGGGTTAGAACTCGTGACAATACCAAATCCTAATTTATATTAATATTAAAATCAAATATAAATTAGATGTTATTAAAATGTTTAAAGTGTTTAACAACACTAAATTATTGTAAGAAGACTTACAATAATGCTTAGAATATCGTTTGGGCGTTTTTTGGGTTCTTCGTGTTCTTCGCGTTCTTCGTGAAAACTAATGATTTTATGAGTTTTCGGCCCAAATTAAGATGATTGGAAGGTGTTTGTGAACTGATTACAAGATCAAGGAATGATTCTTGCAAGATTCTATGAAGAAACAAGTGATTTTCGTGTGTTCTTGAGAGGAGAGGAAAGGTTTCGCATGTTCTTGAGGAGAGAGGAGGGAGTTTTCGGCTGAAGTTGAGAGAAAAATCTTGAGTTTTCGGCTGATGTGTGAAGAAATGAGCTTTATTTTCGGCTGCATGCATATATATATATATATATATATATATATGGAAGTATAAAGCATGTCGATTTAGGGGTTCTCGGCCGAGAACACATACCGAGGCTTCAATTTTCGACTGTGAACTCAAACCGAGGAGATAAAGCTTCTAGGAGAAGTCTCGCACGTTTGCAGTCTGAATGGTTTGCGGCCGAAAGCCGTTTGCGACCGAAAGTTGTTTGCGACCCTTTGGTTTGGAGTCCGAGGAAAGAAGGGGAATGCGAGGGTTTTCGGCTGATGCAAGAATTCTCGGTTCCTCTTGGATTTTCACTTCTTATTTATACAACACTTTACTAAGTGTTTAAATGTATCAAATATATTAATTTTACATTATAAAATTAACAAATCAATAAGTTTGACTTTAATTTGATATGTTTGACTTTTGTTGATTTTTACAAAGTAGAAAATAACAGGATGTTACAGTGTCAGTTTCTGGAGTTTGTATATGAGAAGGCTATGGTTTTACAAATCAGGTAATCAGGTGTTCTTGTAGGTTTACAAATCTGATTGTTATACTTGTTTTAGAAATCTGATTATTCAGGTGTTCTACAGTATTTATGTGTCAATTTATGTTGACCTTGTAAAATCTGAGTTTTGTGTGCCAGATTTGATCTTCATATGTTTATGAAAAACTGAGATTGGTTGTCATGTGTGTGTGTTTGTGTTGAAGTTGGTTCCCAGATCTTCATCTTGTTCATCTTTATATATGTGTGTATAAATCAGGAAGAGATATAGATGGTGAAAGTTTACAAATATGATATTTCTTGAGTTTGAGTTGCAGATCTGAAATTTTTTGTTTAAGTTCATGAAATGGTAGTGATCGATTATGTTGGCAGCGGTGGTGACCGGTGGTGCGATGATGTTGGCTGGTGGTTCCGTGGGGGTGGTGGTCTTTTAACATAAGCATTTTAAGAGGGAGAAAAACAAGTAGTAGGATGAGTTTTATTTTTGTTTTATTTTTAATTGTTTTTTAACTGCATGTAATAAAAGAAAAATAATAAAAGGTAAATCTGTTATGTGACAACCCGAAATTTCTAACTTGTACATTTTTTCATTTTTATCAAAGTTAGCCTTCATTTTACTATCTTATAACGAAATTATGGGTCTATATGAGTGTTTTAGGCTTAGTATAACTTGGATATGAGTCTTAGGAAGGGTTAGAAAGTGTGTAGCATCACAAAATCGGGCCAAACACACCAAAGAAGGTGTGTGCGGCCGCACACCCGCGTGTGCGGCCAGCCAGCCGCACACCCAACCGCACACACCCTCCAGCCTCACACCCGACCCTATATATTGGAGGAGACCCCCCTTCATTCACTCTTTTCCTCTTTTGGCTGCACCCTACTCCCTCTCTCTACTTTCTCTCTCTAGAAACATCATCCAAGAACACTCTAAGGGCCTAAAAAACGTGAAGCACTCCATCATTCAGCTTGTTATATTGGTAAGACACCTGAATCTAAGCCTAAAACTCATAGTGTTCTTCGTGTTCTTCATCCTTTGAAGCTGTACGGCCGCACACCTTCATGAGGTGGCCGCACACACCCTAAAACTCTCCAAAGTGAAGAGTTTAGCCTCCATTCAATAGTAGAACCTGGTATTAGCACAAGAACACCTCAAGAACACCTCAAAATCGACATTTCGGACACAAATGAGGAGTGTACGACCGCACACTCCTGTGTACGGCCGTACACGCCCTCTGTACGGCCGCACACTCCTGTGTGCAACCGCACACACAACCTGGCCGCACACCCTGACCGCACACCCACTCAAATAGCCGTACACCTCCCTTATTTGATCATATAGGGTCCCGACAAGCATTTCCAAGTCTTTAGGGTGATTTCCGTCATGTTTAGCCATGAAACACCCTAATTCTAACACACATATGTGTTATCATATGATAATAGGATCCACTCGTGTTCGAAACATCGGTTGACACTTAACACTCGTAACCAATTGTGCTTTCGGATCCTACGATAAACTGTGAGTTCATACCCCTATACTTTTCCGAGTTTTTCATGTTTTCAGGGGGGGAATACAAGCAAAAGTACAAGGAAACTTGTGCTCAAATATATTATTTTGTTTAAAATAATTACATGTTCAGTATGCTTTCAACCACAGAAAACCGTTTTACCATTCGATTTAGAAATCAACTCGTAGAAACAGTTTTCAAAACTAAAGCACGGGACTTATGAATCTTGTCATAAATTGTGATATTTTACAAAGGATTCATACCAACCATAAACAGGGTTTTCAGTATTATTACTTGTAAATTTGTTAGTTTAAGGATTGGAGACACGTCCTTGGTAACACTCCACCGGATTCGTGAGTGTAGAACTACCCTTGTAACCAGAATCTCTTGGAGGGAGAGCGTGACTATTGTGTATAGATCTATACGGGACTGACTATCCCGCACCTTGCTGCTAGCTACAGTGACACCGTCAGGTCTACGGGTGACAAAGTCATAAAATGATACTGGCCACCGTACGTGCCATATCCAGTTTAATGTATGGTTATGAAACTCGCAACCTAGATAACAGAGATTTACTTTGGTAATAATGAATCTAGTGAACTAACCTCAAAGTAATAACCGATTTGATTACTAGAGGGTATTGATAATACCCTTAGGATCTAGTTCACTACCTACTTATTAGTTCTATTTTTGTAATAAGACTAATACATCTTACGGAGAATAAACAGGGTCTTTCAAGGAAACTACATCTAACGACACAAGTATGGTAGATACTTGTACTCCTCTTTCAGAATCGATAACCAAACATCTTTCATAAGAAAATATGTGATTTTCTTGGGATAACTCAAACTTTCATAAACAGGTGGTTTATCATATAACTAATGGGAAATCAAACCTCTTTCATAAGAAAATATGGGATTTTCTTGGGAAACAACTTTTCAAAGAATCAAGGAAACATTTCTTTCACCAGAATTAACTGCTTATGAACTCACCAGCTTTATGCTGATATTTTAAAACCGCTTGTATTCTCAGGGCATCAATAGACAGGTACTCTTGCCGACTTTTGAGAAGACGGAGCGTTTTGGATTCACGTCTTTTACTTTTGCTATACACTGATATGTATAAACTATGTATTATGACAATGCAAATCTTTTTCATGTATGTATTCAATGTTTGGTTGTGTTTACTATGCTTGCTATGATACAACTGTTGTGATACTACGCATGACGTCCTCCGCCCCGGAACGGTTCCGCCTTCGGTTTCGGGGTGTGACATGTTATTATAAAAGGTTTCAAAATTTTTTGATCAAATTTACAACAAAATAAAAATTTTGGATCTCTCGTTTTAGTTAAAAGGATAATTTTCAGCTATGTCTTTAATGAAATAAGATTATATTAAAATATTATTATAATTATATAAATTTAATATAGTAATATAGAATAAAAAAAAGGCAATTTCTAATAAAAAAGGCAATTGCTTGTGCATCTTTCTGATATGACACTATATGTGAATCCTCTCTAATAAATGAAGGTTTGTTTGCCACTTGTCACACTCTCATTTAATTTGTCAAATGTCATTTTGTGATTATTTTGAATTAATTATTTGTCTACATTTCATTTTATGAGTTTTCTATTTTATTAAATTCCACATGTAATAATTGCAATAAATATAATAATAAATGGATATCAATTTCATTAATGAACTTACCTTTTAATTTCAAAATTTTCAAAATTAAAGTTCATTAATTTTTTTTATTTATTTAAATTATTTGTTTAACTTTAAAAGATAAAAAACCTTTTCCATTATAATAATTTATTATTTTTCTTATTTTTTTTATAAATTCGAAGTTCTCAAATATTTTGAACTTTATATTTAACTTTTTTTTTAATTAACTCATGTAATACATGTGTCTTACAACTAATAAAAAACATAAGGCTTATAGCATAATCCTAAAGAAAACTATCTAAAAACAATTATATACTCTATGCATATTATTATATATATATTAAAGTTGTGGAAGAAAGGAATAGTAAACTTGGGATATTTTGTCCAAGTTTGGTCCCTTGATTTACATATCCGGTCCCTGTATTTCTTTAATTAATTTATTCATGTCCTTTTGTTTGTGTTCCATTCAACTTCCCATTTTTTTGGCAGAATTGGTCATGTATTATTGTTGGAAGTTAGGAATACTAAATTTGGATGTTTTTTGGCAACTTTGGTCATTATTCTTTACTCATTTTGACACTTTTGGTCCTTGCAATCAATATTTTTACACTTTTTTGGAACCTTTTAATATTTAAAGTTTGGCCACAAAACTTTAACAGTTTGACAACTTTGATTCCTTTTCTAAAAAGTTGCTAATTCCTACCCCTTTAATTCTTTAGTCATTTTCACACTTCTGGTCCTTGCAGTCAAAACTTTTACATTTTTTTTTCCGGGGCAAAGCCCGGACTTTTCATCCTTGCACTTTCTATGTCTGTCATATTTATCAATTCGGAAACAACATTGAAAGCTTCTGACCCCGCGTAGCGGGGTAACCTTTCTAGTTTAAGAGAAAAAAGTTACATCATTGCTTTTTACGATCAAAAGCCCAATCCCACCGTACCCCGCTAGCTGTTGGTATGAAACGGTAATAAGGTTTGGCAAAATTTTCCACAACGTATTTAATACGGTTGGGTCCATTTATAGTAGTCAATGGTCAACGGGCCCCTTTCTTCCTAAACTTTTTAGACTGCAACATGCACAGTGGTTTGGCTGGTTTGAAAAGTCATTAGTCCATTCCACTGCCATTTTCCATACGCCATTCACAAATATTCCACAACTCCGGTCGTCTTCCGGTCAACCCTCTCTGCTTTTCTTTCATGTAAATAAGAAAAACTCAGCATCTTCATATGGTTATTTCGTTACGCACGAAGCACAAACGCTGATATATGTTGAGAAGATTCATGACACTTTGAACACCCACACCCACAAACATGAGCAGGTATCTACACATACTCCCAGTCTTCTTCTTCATTGTTCAGTATGCTTTCTGTCAGTTACCATCGACTCAGGTGACCACCATGAACAAACTCCGGGACCTGCTACAGAACAACAGTAATTCCAAATGGAATTCTTCGCAAGACTCAACAAACCCATGTTCTTGGACGGGCGTTTCCTGCGCTCCAAACAATTCCTCCGTCACCTCGCTTTCTCTCTGTTCTTTCTCAATCTCTAACGACGATGATTCTTGGTCCTCTCTTGTTTGCGATATCAAAACATTGCAATCTCTTAATCTCTCCAGCAATCAGCTGACCTCAATCCCACAACCAATCTTCTCTTCTTGTGGTGGTTTGAAAGCCCTTAACTTTAGCAACAACAATCTGAATGGGCCGTTGCCCAGTTTCCAGGGTTTTCGTTCTTTAGAGGTTTTAGACCTTTCTCGTAATTCGTTCGAGACCTCTATTGATTCACAATTGAATGGTTTGAATGAGCTTAAAAGTTTAAGCCTTAGCGGAAACAAATTCACAGGGTCTATTCTTACTAAGCTAGGCAATTCAACTCTTCTTGAGGAGCTTCAGCTCTCCTTCAATTGTTTTGTAGGTAATATTCCTGACGGAATTACCAACTATAAGAATCTTACTCTTCTTGATTTGGGTGGCAATAATCTCACCGGGACCATTCCTTCTCGTATTGGTGAACTCTCCAATCTGCAACTCTTAGTTCTCTCTGCCAATAAGCTGACTGGTGAAATTCCTCAGTCCATTTCCATGATCACAACTCTAAAGAGGTTTGCTGCGAATGAGAATGAATTCACAGGTGTAATTCCACAAGGAATTACTAGGTATCTCAGGAATCTAGACCTGAGTTATAATCAGATGGGTGGGTCAATTCCGGCGGACCTTTTGTCTCAAAAGGATTTGCAGACTGTCGACTTGTCTGCTAATAAGTTAATTGGATCGATACCTTCCAACATATCGACAACTTTGGTCAGATTGAGGCTCGGTAACAATAGCTTAATAGGGAAAATACCAGCATGGTCGTTCGGGAATGATATGCCATCGTTAACGTATTTAGAGCTTGATCATAATAACTTAGGCGGGGTGATTCCTTCTGAGTTGAGGTTATTTCGGAATTTGTCGTTGTTGGACTTATCAGATAATCAATTGGTTGGTTTTCTTCCTCGGGAATTGGGTAATCTTACAAGATTAGAGGTTGTTCAACTTCAGCATAACAGAATCTCCGGAGAGATCCCAGATGAAATCAGTGAGTTACAGATTCTGGATAAACTAAATATCAGTTGGAATTCTCTGAATGGTTCCATTCCACCATCGTTATCCAAGTTACAGAAGCTAACTAATCTGGACTTACAGGCGAACAGTCTCACTGGCGGAATTCCTGATTCCTTTAGTTCCATGGATTCCTTACTGGAGCTTCAACTTGGGAAGAACAATCTTGGAGGTGTTGTCAGATCACTGCCTACAAAGTTGCAGATTTCTCTAAATCTTAGTTGGAATAACTTTGAAGGGGGAATACCCAGGGCTCTCAACAGATTACAGTCCCTCGAAGTCTTGGATCTTTCGAACAACAAATTCTCCGGTGGGATTCCAAGTTTCCTCACTGATATGCAAAGCTTGACACTGATAGAACTTTCCAATAATCGGCTTACGGGAACTATTCCTACGTTTCGTTCAAATGTTAACTTGTCCACTGATGGGAATAATTTGATAAATCCGACACCCGTCTCTTCTGTCGTGAAAAGAAAAAAGTCTGTGTCAGTGGGTATCATTGTGGCTTCCGTAGCTGCTGTTGTTACACTTATGATAGTTTCCATTTTGGCCCTTATACTCTCTAGAAGAATTCACAAGGTAAACCATGAAGAAAGTCAATCCTCTGAGCCCGTGGTCATCAAAAGCGATTTCTTGACTGAAAATTCCATTCAAAGATTGAATCTTGACTTCACCAAGGCGATGGAGGCTGTGAGTAACCCCTCGAATATTGTTTTGAAGACGAGATTCTCTACATATTACAAGGCTGTGATGCCATCAGGGATGATGTATTTCATCAAGAAGCTTAATGGAGTTGACAAAATATTCCAAATTGGGAGCCATGATCGGTTGCAAGAAGAGCTTCGAGTTCTTGGGAAGTTGAGAAATTCCAGTGTCATGATCCCTCTTGCCTATACCTTGACTACCGAAAGTGTTTATCTTTTCTATGATTACACTGAGAATGGAACTCTATATGATGTTCTTCATGGAAGTTTGGGACGTGGTTTGGATTGGAGCAATCGGTACAGTATAGCTATAGGTGTCGCTAATGGTCTGGCGTTTCTCCATGGATGCCCTTCGGGTCAAATCATCCTCCTTGATCTTTCAAGTAAATCTGTTATGCTCAAGTCCATAAATGAGCCTCAGATTGGAGATATCGAGCTTTCTAAAGTGATTGATCCTTCAAAGAGCACAGGCAATGTTTCTGCTGTTGCTGGGTCTGTCGGTTATGTCCCACCAGGTATCTTTGATGCATATTTTCTATCATTCATACAGTCATGTCACGTCATGTGTAAGAAAGATGATCAAAAGTCCCTAACTATAATTGTGTTTTTGGGTTTCAGAGTATGCTTACTCAATGAGGTTGACGACAGCTGGAAATGTCTACAGTTTCGGTGTGATTTTGCTTGAATTGTTGACAGGAAAAGCAGCGGTTAGTGAAGGGTCTGAATTAGTGAAGTGGGTGTCAAGCAAGTCAAATCAAGATAACTTTGACCAAGTACTTGACTCCAGTGTGAATAGGACATCCTCAGCCATTAGAGACCAGATGTTAGCAGTCCTTAAGGTTGCTTTAGCTTGTGTCAGTGTTTCCCCGGAAGAGAGACCGAAAATGAGGAGTGTGTTACGTATGCTCCTTAATGCAAGAAACTAAGACGATGGCCAATATACTTGGTATGGTATTTTTAAGCAATATAGAACATGATACGAGCCCTTTTTTTTAATACGAAGTGGGTTATTTGGATCTGTGTAAACTATACTTGGTGTGTAATTAGATTACTTACTAAATACGGAGTTGTTGTCATCAACACATCTCCGCACTTTTTGTAAATAAAGTGACTTATTCTTCTCAAAACCGCTCACCCTTTTGGTTTAACTACACCAAGGCATGATGCTAATTAGACATTGTCTTTACTAAAAAAAAAAAAAAATACAATGTACAATTTTCTAATGACTAACGTTCAAACATACTACTAATAGGTTCTTTATCAGTGAACTCCCGGTTGTAACTATTTAAAATCGCGACATTTGTAGAACTTGTTTAAACAATAGATGTGAGGAACGATTTTAGAATGCCATTTGGCAAGTGTTGGCGAAGGTTAACATAATAATGTTGTAATATTTGTTTAAAAAGTTATTTGCAAATCTAGTAAACCAAGAGTTTGGCATCTTGGTGCTGTGCTTATAATATTACCCAAATTTACTAACAAATGTCATTGCCATGCTTCAAAATTTTAACAAGACTCATGAATACCTTCTCCGATTGTCTAAACAAATAGCCCAACAGGATCAACCTTAAATAAGAAATAAGCACGAAATGAAAAGGTCTTTTCTATCACACGCACTAGAATGTTAAATCTTTAGGATCTTCAATGATCTTTGCTAGCGTCTGCAAGAACTGTGCAAGATCCGCCCCATATATTACACGATGATCCGCTGTAACATTTACCTGCAAACCCAACCCATGTAAGCAATATGTGCAAAAGACATAAATGCCCTTCTCATGTACAGCAAATGCAGCCTAAAAGTAACTGTGTGAACATACCTGCATCTGGCTCTTCATGCCGATTCGACCATCCTTGGTGGCCACAACAGTCGGCTCAGATGCCCCAACAGCCATGATTGCACCCTGCACAAAAACATGATTAAAAGAACATATGATATGGTAATGTCCCATAGAGCTTGAGGTTAAATATGGAAACTCACAGTTCCTGGTGGCAAGATGGCATCAAAGCGATCCACTCCAAACATTCCAAGGTTGGAAAGAGTAAATGTACCTGCAACAGATTAAACAAGATTTGATGAGACCATAAAAAGGATAATATTTGTGACAAATACTTGAAAATACGCTGCTATATTTCTTATATTTAACCCACAATACTATAACAAAACTTGGGAACACAAGAAAAGCATCTGGAAGTTGTTTAACATGAAAGGGTAAGAGTATTTGACTCTATAAAAGCATAGAGGACATAAGAGTACACAGATGTATGTTTCAAATGATTGATTATCAGAAAGTTTACCTGTGCTGTACTCTTGAGGTTGCAACTGTTTTGCCCTGGCCTTGTCCACTAATTCTTTCCACTTTCTTGATAATGAATATATATCAACCTTTAAAAAAAAACAATACAACATAAAAGTAAGCATCCATCAAGTAAACTAAGGTGCTTTTTTTTAACTTGCTGGACTTCATGAGGACAAGACTTAATCCAGTAAGCTATGTATGAGTATTCTTTTTGACTTAATTCAGAAAGAACAACTTAACATAGAAAGTCAGAAAAAAAAAAAAAAAAAAAAAAAAACCTTTCCCCATTAAGTACTAACTTAATGGGGGGGAAAAAAAAGTTCACCTTATCAGCATTCTGAAGCACGGGAGTAATCAATCCACCATCAATTGCAACTGCAACAGCAATGTTGATATTGCTGTTGTATGTAAAGCTCTTTCCATCTCTACAACTTGAATTCACAACAGGGTGTTTAGCCAATGCAAGCGCTGTAGCTTTGGCTAACAATGCTGTCATGGTCACTCCCTTTGGTTTGATCTACAAATTTACACGTAGATAATGATGGTAAAACACTTGGAAACATCAAGAAAACAAGTAATTAGAGCCACAATTAGCACTTTCAACAGGTTCATGTAAACTCCAAGTGCACAAAGATTCATTCAAAAATAAACCAGAATGAACAGCAATCAAATGTTGAAGATAACAATCGATTAAAGCAATTTACAGTTCTAATAAGCTTCAAAAAGTTACCTTTTTGTAGAGAGCGTCAAGAGCATCAGTTGTGATTGTATATCCCACTCTGAAGGTAGGAACTCCAAGACTCTCAACCATGTTCCTACTGACAGCACCCTGCATTGTAGTAAACGGAACAACAGAACCCAATTCGACCCCTGGAGCTGCAGAAATCGGCTTAGCTGACTCAGCCGCGGCAGCAACGGGAACAGCAACAGAAGCAACAACGGCAGCCTCTACATCCTTGGCCACAATCCTGCCCATTGGTCCGGTACCAACCACGCCACTCAAATCAACATTCAATTCCTTCGCAAGCTTTTTCGCATAGGGAGACGCGACAATCCTCTTGCCTCCATCGGAAGCCGGGTGTGTCGAAGCCACGGCCTTCACCGGTGCCGCCTTCACTACAGTTGCGACGGCGATAGAATCAGGTATTGTCGTTTCCGCTGGAGGAGGTGAAGGAGCAGCAGGTGAGGATGAGGAAGAGGAAGAGGATTGTTCTTTGGCTTTGGATATAGCTTGGGCGATTTCGTCTTCGGTTTCGGCAAGGAGGGCGATAGCGGAGCCGACGGCGGCGATACCGCCTTCTTCAACCATGATGGCAGCCAAGTAGCCATCGTAGAATGTCTCGACATCCATATCGGCTTTATCAGATTCTACAACGACAACAGACTCGCCTTTATTGAGCTTGTCGCCTTCTGATTTGACCCATGAGACGATCTTTCCTTCAGTCATGGTGGAGCTCAATGCGGGCATGAAGATCTCTCGGATCTTGGCATGAATTTGGGATTTCCGGGAGGTGGATTGTGTGATTGAAGGTATGGATTGACGGCGGAGGCCGCGAGTGGTGGGAGTGAAAGAGGAGTTGAGGAGTTGAGCCATCATTGATTGTTAAGAAAAGGCAGAGAGTTGGATCAACAAATGCAGGGGAGGTTTTTATGTATGAAATGGTTCCTCGAGAGTATCGAAAGAGGGCGGAGGTCTCAACGACCACCTTACCGGTGGACTGGTGATGAAGTGTATGTAATGTTATCGGTTTAATCGAATCACCAAATTCGCACCATTTACGCTTTGTTGTTTAAAAATTGATGACACATAATGTATTCAGTATTTTATTTGTAAAAATAATGCTATTATTTATATTTTGTATTTAACTATTTTTTTATATATAAATTATTATTAAATCAATATTTATCGTTTTAGAAAAAATATTATTTTGATTGGTTATTGTAACTCTAACCAATTTACTCTTTAAAAACATTATTAATGTTTTTTTGTTTATTTATTTATTTATAATGAACTAATGTTTACTGTTTTTTTGTTATTCATTTTGGACTAATAATATACATTTTAAATGTACGTGTCTCAACACTTAAACACAAATAATAGACCTACAAACTTGAAACAAATGAAACTACAAGCCGATTTTTTTAATGGTATTTAATTAATTGTTTTTGCATTTAATAGTAATAATTGCAAAAAATTAAGTTTAATGGTATTCTTTTTGTTAAAGAAAAAAGTTATTACTGATATTTACCTTGCTACGTAACATCCACGTGCCTTATTCCTTTTTTTACAATATTACCAACTAAACCTCTTATTATCAATCTGTTAAAAAAAACTCTTATTATCAATAACAATAATAGTAATATTGTAAAAGTTTAATGATAGTATTACAAATAAAAATAATAATAATAATTTAATGATCGTTTAGTTTGTAAAAAAAAAGTAGTAAACCCCCAAATAAATTTATTAAAAATCACTTAAGATGAGTACACGGTGATGAACCAATTTCTTATTTTAGGAGTCCTCGGCAAATCAATTGACCAGATGGTTACACTTGCAGGTGCAGCAGGGTGAATGTGATGATGGTGGTCGTCCTAGAAGCTCGTATAGCGATGGGTATGTGTATGGGTGTTCATAATCCGACTACTCTTCGCTCAGCTCCCTCTTTCAGGCGCACGAAGCTCCGAGCCAGACCTAGTGCTGCCCTTATTGCTTCTTCTTCTCGGACAGAAGGTCGAACAGTTGGTGGGCTGCTGTTGCAACCAAAGCATGACCTAAACGAAGTAAAGGGAGATGATGATACTGTTAATAATATCATCATCAAGAAGAAGAAAAGGGTGTTCTTTTTGGATGTGAACCCAATCTGTTATGATGGTAGCACCCCGAGTTTACACTCTTTTGCTCAATGGATTTCCCTTTTCTTCTCCGAAGTCAGCCTTACAGACCCTGTTATTGCCGTAAGCACCGCCTCTCTCCATTACGTTTCTATGCCAAATTTTAGGCCCAACATGCCAATTGTTTTATCTCAATGAGAGTTTGGTCGTTTTAGATAACTCAGTGATTTAAGTCAAAATCTTTGGATTTTAAGGTATCTGAAAGACTTTTTGGAAGCAATCTAATCAAATATAGCTCTTTTTTCTGGCAGAGAAGTAGAAGAAGTGCACTGGAATCTTCAGTTGATTGCTAAGCTGCTGTAGTACTTTATCCATATGTTTTAGTTGATTTCAGCAATAGTTTATGCACCCTTATGAATATTGAACTCATTTCATTATTAATGGAATCTCGCTAGGCTGCTGTAGTACTTTATCCATTCAACAATCGTCTTTTCTATCACAATAGATGCTAAGAAACTTCATCATATCCTTACAAATAGCGCCAACTTTTGTGGTGGATGCTAGATAATGAATTTATGGTAGTACTCTATAACCAATAAGGGGCGTTTGGTATGCAAAATGTCTTGGAGTTGAATTTATGTAATGTGTCTCAAGTAGCCTTTTGTACTAAATTACAAATAAATAAAAAAATATTAACAAAGACTTGTATTACTCATATTTCACCTTTGTAACACATATTTCATTTTTTGCAGGTTATTGATGGAGAAGGAGCTCATGAATATAGGAAACAAATGTTACCTTCATATAAAGCACACAGAAGGAAATTTTCACCATGGGTATCGGAATCAGCAAAAGCTCCAATAAGAAGATCATATCAACTAATTTCAGATACCCTTACAAAATGTAATGTGCCGGTCAGTAATCCTTTGTGATAATTCCATCACTTTTAACAAATATTACTTGAATTCCTTTTATTAAAAAGTATATGAATGATAATGATATGCAGGTTGTGAAGATTCCTGCTCAGGAAGCAGATGATGTTGTTGCTACACTTGTTGAACAAGTTTTGGAAATGGGATACCGTGTTGCTATTGCTTCTCCTGATAAAGATTTCAAGCAATTGATATGTCAAGATGTGCAGCTTGTTATGCCTCTTCCAGACTTAAAAAGATGGTCATTTTATACCTTGAATCACTACATAGCTCAATACAAGTGTGATCCACTCTCTGATTTAAGTCTTAGTAAGCAATAGCATACACTTTCTCGTGTCTCAAAAAATGTGTCTACATTTGATGATTTGAATCATGAATTCAAGTAGTCCAATTTAGATGGAATTGGAAAGATTGATTACACTATTTTAAAGAGGGTATTTCTATCGTTTTTTACACAAATCTCTTGTTTTTTTTTTCTTGTTTACAGGATGCATTTTGGGTGATGAAGCAGATGGTGTTCCTGGAATTCAACATTTGGTGCCTGGTTTTGGCATGAAAACTGCCTTAAAACTTATAAAGAAACATGGTTCATTAGAAAATCTACTTAAGGCTGCAGCTGTAAGAACTGTTGGGAAGCCCTATGTCCAAGATGCCCTCACAAAGTATGCTAGCCACTTTAGAAGGAACTATGAGGTTCTTTCCTTGAGGAGGTAACATTTCATTTTCATAAGAAAAAGTTAAACGCAAGAAATAGCAACCTACTTTTATTACTTTTTTAATATAGTCTTCTACTTTTATTTATTTCATTTACAACATTTCACTTTGAAAAATCTTCCCGATTACAACATGTCACTTTGTTGCTATATTTTGCATTTAGCCCAAGGGAAAACAACCAGATGATATTCGTTATAGAAAACTGTCCTACAATAACTGTGGTTTTTAATGCTTTGAAATTATTTGTATTGTAGGGATGTTAAGATTAGGGTACAGGAAGAGTGGTTGCACAAGAGACACACAGAGAATGATTCAGAAACTATATCAAACTTACTTGATTTATTGAGGGAAACTCGTAGTTCTAAAATGTTAAAGAGAGTTTAGTAATTGTGTCATTTAGATTACTAAACTATAAAAATCAGAATAATAGGGAGATTGTTTAAGTAGTAATTGTGTCATTAAGGTTAACAAGTGATGAGCTAAATCATAAATCAGATAAAAAGAGATAATGGGATTGCATAGCAGCAGAGGCGACCAAATTCTTGCAATTGGGAGCCACCTCATCTTCACTACTTGAAGTAGTAAAAGGGAGTGTTGTATTGGTGTGTTTGATACCACTTGTCGATAAAATGAGAACAAAGTTTACCATAGACAGGTAAAAGTACATCAAAGTGAAAAGCTGCAAACCTATCCATATCTCCAAATGCTTTGATGGTATGAAAATAACACATCCAATCACAAATATATAATGAGATTTAACAATAATAAGTAAAGCAATAAAAAAATGAAGACATGCACACCGAGATTTATATGAAAAATTCCAAATCATAATAAAACATAGGTGGAGCAGACCACTCAAATATCCACTAGTGATGATAATGTTTACAATACAAGGTAATTGGAGAAACGATAAATATTTGGGTTAAATTGATGGACTAAATAAGAGAAAAATAAGGTGCTGCATCTAGAGTTTAATGTATTAATCTCACACTCTCTCACTAAACAATGGAACCAAACAAGATCTGTTTTATCCCGTGTGGTAAGTTATGCGCATTAGGCGTAGACTTGTAAAGTCATGAGCAAGCCACCAAAATCCTTACGGGGTCATGATACTATGGGTAAAACACATTGATCATACATCATCAGCTATGTGTTATCTCCAATCCAATGTGAGATTGACTAGAACTTGTGATGTAGTGGCGAGCACCCATAGACAATCACATCTAAAATTTGAGTTTTAATCCTTGAAATGTAAAGGCACCATCCAACAACTACACAAGTGAAATGTAAATGTACTCCAAAATGATGTAGGGAGTAGTTAAATGGTCACTATGTCTTCAAATGAATTCTCAATTTAAAAAGTCCATTCAATGAAAACTCGTCTAAAGCAACACAGACCTTGGGGATCCCATTATAAGGGAGGAGGTTGACATAATGACATGAGCAAAATGATACCTACCATAAATGGGGCAAACAAAGGGAAAGTAAGCCAGGAAGAAGCAATATGACATATACATGGATGCAACATAAAGAAGCGTATGAATTCGATAACCTGCAAAAGGGGAAAACCATGGGAGTAAGTCAAAGATAATAGTAAAAAAAAATACATGAATAATCAATACTAGCATATACGCAAAAATGGGTGTAAATAATAAAGATAAGAGAACAAAATTTGGGGTGACAATTCTCGACACAACATGAACCTCACACAAAAATAAACGGGTTTGAGTTGAGATTTTTGACCCACCAACCCACCGCCAAATAAATGGGTCATGTTTGGGTTGGTATATAGGTTCACGGGTCAACCCGCCAACCCGAATCTGACCCACAAACCCATATAACTAAACGGGTTAGACGGTTCGTGCTCGGGTTGATGTTTCCAACCTGCCAACCCGTGACACGAATATTTATCTGGGTTACGGATTGATGCATTCTGACCCGCCAACCCAAACCATACATGATTGCCACCCCTAAACAAAATCATAAAAAGGGCGAAGCTACCCATCAACCTGAATGTTTCACTGTAAATCAAAGTTGTACTGTAAATCCAAATCCACATCAACATCATCATTTCTGCTACTTTCATCTTCCTCTCGTGGTCCTTATTGGATGACTAACATTTAGATTCATACACCATTGCATACCTAATAGCTATCCTGTAAAATTTACTCATAAGATTTAACGATACATTTATGTAACATAAGACTCTCAAGGTCACTCTTCAATTTAACCAACCAACTTTTATGTGATGTGAGAGGTTTACCTCCACATTCCCTCCTTTAGAAATCATAGCCTCAAATATTTGAAGCTCTCATTCGTGAAAAGAGATAGCTCCGAAAAACTTACATCTATTCCTTCTCCATTCATCTCCCCACTTAAATTACATCAAAGATACTTTATATTATCAGTGTTGATTCATAGCTCTTTCTCTAATGTTTGCCTCCATGTTTCCAGTCAAGCATTCAATTCAACACTAGATTACTAGATTCGGCTAGTAACTCAATATCATCAACAAAAAAACATGCACCATGGTACTTCATGCTTGATCTTGCTAAAGATCTCGTACAAGATCAAGGAGAAAATGTTAGGGCTAATATACAAACTCTAATGTTAGCATGATTTCAGCCAAAGAAGGGTGTGTGTCTCCGACTGGAGTCCAAACATTGGTCATATACCCAGCAACATATATCGCAGACAGCCTAAATTTGGTCATATTCGGCAACATATATTGCGGATAGCCTAAAGTTGATTGGTATTTTTTGTTGAACTAATTAATGAATTTACTAAAAAATTGTTTTTAATTTGGAATTTAAGCATTGCAAGGATGTACTGTTCGGATTAGTTACAAAAATGAGTAAAATAACCCTTTGGCGAATGGCTTAATTCAATTGGTTAAGGAATAACATTCTTGTGGTTTCGAATAAACAATCTTGGCAATAGTGGTATGGGGGTTTTCTTCCAGCTATAACTTATGCGTTTTTTGATCTTATAAGAACATTGAGTATCCGATTTATATCTTATACAATGGGTGTAAGGTTGTATGGTATGGGTTAGTTGTGATTGTGGGAATTCCACATTTCGGGATTTGGTATAAAAATAGCCAAAATAAGGAGTGAATAAACCAAAATGACTATATTTTAAACAAATATAACAAATAAGCATCTATCTCGTAAAATGGTAGATGTCTTTTGAAAATCATAGGCCAAAAGAATATTTCGCAAAACTTTGTCTTTTAAAAATCATTAAAAAAAAAAAGACGGTAATTTTGTGAATAAAACTTGAATCATCAACGATTTTTTTTAAATGTTTTTGTGAATATTATTTCATATATACCAACTTCTCTTTCTAATTATGCAACACTGCTTATTTTGGTCGTTTCATAGAAAAACAATATTCATTTTCCAATAGTCCAATCATAATTCATTTTCTTGTACACTTTTACCAACATTCCCAAATCCCACCCATCAATCAAACAATCTCCCCAAATTGCAATTGCAAAAGAATAAAATCTCAGAAAACGAGAAATAATTCATCAAGATCCATGAAGAAACCAAGCACCAACGTCCTCCCACACGAAACCCCAAACCTGAGAGACCATTACACTATAGGAAACAAGCTCGGTCATGGCCAATTCGGCACCACCTACCTTTGCACCGAAAAATCCACCGGGATCGATTACGCGTGCAAATCCATCCCCAAACGGAAGCTTTTATGCAGAGATGATTATGATGATGTCTGGAGGGAGATTCAAATCATGCATCATTTGTCTGAAAGCCCATGTGTTGTAAGGATCAAATGCACTTACGAAGACAATGTTTTTGTTCATTTGGTGATGGAGTTATGTACAGGTGGTGAGCTTTTTGATCGGATTGTTAACAAAGGGTGGTATAGTGAAAGACAGGCGGCTAAATTCATGAAGACGGTTGTCGAGGTGGTGGTGGCTTGTCGTTCTCTTGGTGTTATACACCGTGATCTTAAACCCGAGAATTTTTTGTTCGATAGTCATGAAGAGAATGCACAGCTTAAAGCCATTGATTTCGGGTTGTCCATTTTCTACAAACCAGGTTTCTTTCTTTCTTTCTTTCTTTTTTTTGACAGATTTCAAATCCGTTTGGTTGATAAAATCTTCTAAATTTCAGGAGAGTATCTGTGTGACCTGGTTGGAAGTGCATATTATGTTGCTCCAGAAGTTTTGCATAAACGTTATGGCCCGGAAATCGATGTGTGGAGTGCCGGGGTTATTTTTTACATATTATTATCCGGGGTTCCACCTTTTTGGGCAGGTTAGACTTTAGTCTGAAATTGCGGTTGTTACACGGGACATGAATGACATTAACACCGAACCGAAAAATATTGAACTACAATGAGTTATTTTTCCAGGAAACCGATTTTTATGATATACTAGTTTTATGTTTTATGTGATTTGGGTTTCAGAGACGGATTCGGGAATCTTTAAAAAGATTTTAACAGGACAACTCGATTTCGAATCGGAACCATGGCCACAAATTACCGAAACCGCTAAAGATTTAATCAAAACAATGCTCGATAGAAACCCGGAGCAAAGAATAACCGCTCATCAAGTCCTACGTGAGTGAGTTCTAAATTCTCATATTAAAATTATTACCACTCCACTCTCCCTCCACTGTGTTATTACTGCTTTTGAATTGAAAACCAGATCACCCATGGATCATGGATGACCAAGTTGCCCCAGACAACCCATTAGATTCTACGGTTGTATCACGCCTCAAACAGTTTTCCGCCATGAACAAACTCAAAAAGATGGCTTTACGCGTACGTTTACGTTTTTTTTCATCTTTCTTAATAAATAATCCAACATTTAGCTTTAAATATTTTTTTTATAAATGTTTCTAGGTGATTGCGGGAAGGCTTTCAGAAGAGGAGATCGGTGGGTTAAAGCAGTTATTTAAAACGATTGATACAGACCATAGTGGGACGATAACATTTAAAGAACTGAAAGAAGGGTTGGCTGGAATTGGCAACAATGTAATGGAATCTGAACTCATGGAGCTTATGAATGCGGTGGACACCGATAACAGTGGGACAATTGATTACACTGAATTTTTAACAGCAACACTGCATTTAAACAAGATGCAAAGAGAGGAAAACCTGCTTGCAGCTTTTTCTTTTTTTGATAAGGACAACAGTGGGTATATAACACAAGATGAGCTTCAACAGGCGTGTAGAGATTTCGGTTTACAAGATGTTCCATTGGAAGAAATGATCAAAGAAATTGATCAAGATCATGTAAGCATGCTAGGATTTGGGGGATTGGGGTAAGGGTATTTACGTCTTTTTTGTTGTAATTTGACATTGGTTTTGCGTGACAGGACGGACGGATAGATTATGGAGAATTTGCTGCGATGATGAGAAAGGCGGATGGAGGGATTGGAAGCAGAACGACACGAGGAACTCTAAAGTTTGATTTAGCAGAAGCTTTAGGAGACAGTCACAGTAATAAAACACAAGATTAACTCAAGAAAATCATCCTGTTTTTTTTTTCAATTTTCTTTCGGTGTTGCTAATGTAATGTGTAGACAATACCTAATGGATAAAATCATAGAATTGCAAAAATACCTGATGAGATTGGTTTTATCTTAAGATGCCCATAACTTGTGGATGGCTTGCAGCTGAGTGAACTCGGTGGCCTTTAAAGATAACCGGTAAAGGTCCTTGAGTTTATTGAGATCTCCAGATGGCAGGGTGCTTTGTTGGGAAGTTGGAATAGGTTTCTTTGTGTTAGTAGGAAGAGCTACTGCTAGCATGCTCTTTAATGTCATCTGTAGCTGACTCCAATATCTTTTGTACACATTAGAATCGTCCTTTTGTAATGTGATTTTGTCTACAGGCACCTGGCGTCCTTCAAGAAGAGTATTCAGAGCTGATTCCAACATCTGCAAAAACATCAAAATTAGTTAATAAACTACCACATGGCACATGCTATTTCTTTTTTACTTAAAAGGGAACTTAATACAGGTGTCAACATACCGGATAGGCGTTAGATGACTTAGCCAAGCTACATAACAAAGCTGCCCTCTCAATCAAAATGGTCAGAAACATTGTAGAATGCGTTTTCGGCCCATAAAACTCCACAGACTTGAGCCAATTCCTCTCAGCCATTGAGGAATACTGTTTCACTCTTTGGACCACACTATTTTCACCTTTCAAAACACTACTTTTCTTCAAATCAGTCTCCAATAACCTCAAACAACAATCCCTATGGTAACAAGCAAGCTGAAAATATGCATACGCAGCCTCTTGTTTCCTTAAATCCCCTAATAACTCATACATTGACAAAGCCTCAGTAATCGCATCATTCGCTGAAATCTCATGTTTCCCGAATTCCAATTTAGATTTATAAACTTTAGCTGTTGTATTTTCTCTCGCTAAAAGCATTCCAAGCCTTAGATATGTATGAGCAAACTGTGTGTAAACTTCATTGCTAAGATTGCTAGAAAGGACACTGGATTCTTCACCAACACTATCGACTTCTTTCTTTGCTGCTCGATAAAATTTAAGTGATTCACAATACTGTGATTTTGCAGCTTCAAGATTCTGGTTGCGAGCATTGTTGAAAATTAAATGATCCATCTGTGATACAATCTCTTCAGCTGCTGCTCTTCTTCCATGGCCTAAATTACAGTTGATTAAGATAATGTTATTATGATCAGAAACTTGTTTGAATACACTGATAGCTTCAGAAAAGGCTTGTTCGGCTTTTGTAATTTCCTTTCGCTCAAGTCTCATTCGGCCTAATTCATTGCATACCCATCCTTTCTTCTTGAGAAGAGATTGTAACTCGGTCGAATTACTAAAATGCCCCTCTAAACATTTTCGGGATTCTTTATAACAATGAAGAGCAGTAGTTAGATTATGGTCTAAATCTTTATGGTTAGAACAGTTAAGGTATTTGAAAATGCCACCATTATTCTCTTTTGTCTCTTTTGAATCGGATTCAGTCTCTTTGGAAGGTTTTGCCACGTCAGATGAATAAGATAAGCTCTTGGATCCGGTTTTTTCAGAGGGTTTTCTAAATGAACGAGTGTTTCCAGTACTACTGCTCGCACTACTCCCGCTACTGGCTCGATCACTTTGG
The DNA here is from genome assembly GCF_052849685.1 of Lactuca virosa. Lineage (NCBI taxonomy): Eukaryota > Viridiplantae > Streptophyta > Magnoliopsida > Asterales > Asteraceae > Lactuca > Lactuca virosa. The sequence goes on along the minus strand of NC_136426.1, from coordinate 22,030,574 downwards.
CAACTACAGTTAACCAATGAGCAAGAAGAGCAACTCTGGTTAAACTTCCCGAGTTTCTTCTTGAGTCTTTCAACCTCCTTTTGAACTTCTGGTGACACTTTTAACTCTCGAGCAGGTGGTTTCTCATTGGGTTTCTTTAAATGTAATTCAACATACAGATCTCCAACAAGTGTCCATGCTTTAGCCCAGAAAAGATAATGGGCGACTATCGATTCGGTTTTGTTTCCCGTATTGTGGATATCAATCTCTAATGAACTCATTGAGGAGATGAATCTTGTGTCTTCAAGATGCTGAGGCATCGACCCGTAAATTAAGCATGCTAAACGGACAACTTTGAAGGCTTGTTGGAGTTGACTGTCTTCCATGTAGGCTTCTCCTAAAGCAAGATAAGATTCTCCAAGTAAAAGAACAAGTTTCCATAATTTATCATCGAGTTTTGATGTTGGAAGCCATTTTCGAATGTCACAAACTTCAATGCAATCGGTGTCACCACATGCACAAACAGAGAAATCGATTGGTAATGGTGCACTGTGGTCGGGTCTGTTATGGGTTCCTGAGCCTTGTAGCTGGCGATTCCATCTTAGAGACTTGATAGCTTGAGAGACATGGTGTATTGCTGCTAGCTTTGAAGAGATTAGATCAACATTATGTTGAATTACAGGGGTAGATGTAGGAGATAACTCAACAGTTTCGTAGTTAGAAGTTGGCTGGATTATGGTGTCTACTGATTCGGCCTCGTTTGACTCCAAAAGTTTTGTGGATTCAGGTGCATTTGTTACGTTTTCATCCTCTTTGTTGGGATTGAAACTTTCTTGGGTTATTAATTCAGATATCCCAGTGAAGCATTCATCAGACTCTTCTTCGGCATCAACTACAATAACTTCTGATGTCAAATCCAGATCTTCATCGTAATCCAAAAGTAGTCTTGCAAATTGTTCATGAGCAAATGCGCGTACAACCTGTTGATTATAATGCAGTAATAATTAGTTTGATTGATATTGGATATGAAGATTACTAACTACGCATATATCACAGGGGAGTTTGGTTTGTGAAATGTTCTGGAAGGAATTGAATTCTGTCACGCGTCTGATTGGCAGGAAATGGAGTAGAATTATTAAGCAAAAAGGTAAAAGCAGATGAAAGGCGAGATGCTTTAGTCGTAAAATTCTAGGGTAGAGAATATTCGAGTATTTTAAACAAAACTGATGGATTTTAGGATGTAATGTTGGAATCCATGACAAAGGATTTTGTGACATCTGACAAGATCCATTTCTGTACCCATTTGCAACCAAACGTGGGATTGGAATGGAACTGAATTCCAATTCCGGACAAATCCCATGGAATAGACTAACCAAACGCCCCTTAAGATGATACACTTATCAAACAAAAGTGTTACCTACCAGTTGATCTGGCTGATCAAGGAAATCAAGACATTTCTTCAAGAACCTTGCACACCTTGCCCTGTTATGAGGAGACTGCAGAAGAAAAAATGTATTAGAAATAAGTAAATCCTCTATTTACTATTGTATATATATATATATATATATATATATATATATATATATATATATATATATATATATATATATAGAGAGAGAGAGAGAGAGAGAGAGAGATGGAATAGAAACCCCACCACAGAAAGTGAAAGCCTGTGAGCAACACGATAGAGAAGCGCCCCTAGTGAGAGTAAAGAATCACTTCTCCCTCTATTAATTAAAGAAGGTATAAAGGTAGGGTCATCATCACAGTTGTTGGTGGCATGACTCTTGGGAATAACAGAAAGATCAAAAAGTTGAATGTTATCCTCGCCAGCATTTTTGTACAGCTGTACATAACCAAAAAAACAATCAAAATACTAGCAAATTACCATAATAAGAAGCTAATATGTGATAAACTAGAGCCAAGAAATACCCAATAAGCTCCAGGATCTTGCTTGCAATTTTCTTGAAGGAACCGCAAAACCGAATGTCCATTTTGTCTGACAATATGAGGATGAAAAGCAGGAGTCCCATCTTCAGATACACCCTTGGAAAGAAAAATATCATCCGTTTTCAACAGCTCGTATCCCTGAACAACACCATTTTGATGGTAACAGATGGCTAACTCAGGTACACTTGCCATCACATTATCAAGCCAAGCTTCAAGCCATGTCAATGGAGTAACCTGTCTAGATACATCCCACAAGTGCAAACTCACTGCAACGTATTTCTCATTACTGAATATAAGCAAGTCACTCCCCAAAAACATGCGCAAATTATTGAATTTCCAAAAAAGAACCCTCAAGAATCCATCACGATTCACTCTTCTATACATATCTGACTCTTGCATTGAGGATCTTGACTTTTCTTTGACTTGTGTTACCTTTTTAACAGCATCATTATCTTTGTTTCTTTGATTCTTCTTCCCTCCCCATAAAAAACTATCTTGTTTCCCTTGAGGATACTCAGAAGTTCTATTTCCAGGCAGGAATGATGAATTCAGCCGCTCCTCTGGCTCGGGATTTTGAGTTGCAGGACAATCACATGCTTCCATCCGGACTGAATGCATAGCAAAATTCCAAAATAAAGACTTTTCTGCACATTGTGACTGCTTATGTCTTCTAACCAGTTTTTCTCCCTCTTCAACATCAGGCCTGCAGTACAAGAAGTTATTAAAAAAGTGTTACTAATAAGCGGATTGTGGTGAAATTCGATGGAACTGAAATTTGTGATTCCATTACCCTGTATTTAATACAAGAGACTGTCCAATACGATGTACTGCAATCGAGAGTCGAGCCCTGGAATAAGGGATTTTAAATATTTGCTTGAGAATGTCAGCTGGAGCAATAACATCGATTTCATCTTCGTACTCTGTTAAACCAGATACAGCAAGGGCTTCTCCTTTCCTTCTAAGGTTTGATGCAATGGTGCCACTTTCATAAGGCAAATCTAATAACAACCACAGCAAGAAAAGTTAAGAGATCATCCCTCTATATGATGTGCCATACACTCATATGCATATTAGATCAAAGTCTTACATTGCTAATTCAAAATAACCTACACATAAAGATGAGAGAACAAGAATGTGGTAGGCAATTTCATACAACCACTTGAACCTTCTTTTTGTATTAACGAATTGCATCATTTAGAATTGAATTGAGGCATGAGTTTTACTGTATTAATATTCATGTCCAGACACTTCAGTTATGATCGGATCACACGTTGAACTCATAAACTTTACAAAAAAACTAGTCCTAAGCTGCATCTAAAAATATCTCAAATTGGTTGTGTGTCACATTCCAGTGCTCAAAGTAGCGAAGCAGGCCAATAACCACCCTAAATTGACGAACTCAATGTAGGAAGCTATTTGCTGATCGTAATCCTAACAGTATCGAATGTTATCAATAGGTTTGAACATATAAGCCAAGTAAAACTATACCTCCACCGGTCCTAGAATGAGCGGCAACCATCGGGAGAACCTTTTCTGGAATATTTGGCCGAAACGGCAAAGTTTTGAGATTAGTCTCGGTCGGAATCACCCGATACCGTGGCGCTCCCTCCCTGAAAACAATTGGCAATGGTCGTTACAACTATAATTGATCATGTGCAAAAAATAGGGTTTCAATAAGGACTGATCAGATTTCTTACGCTGGGGCAGAAGGAACGAGAGCAGAATCGAAAGCGGTGAAAGATCTATCAGTAGAAACAGGGATAGAGCCGCAGAGAAAACCAACCGGTGGTTTTGCCTTCACGATTTCTAGTTCACCGACGCACTGAAGCTCCGGCGAGCCTTCTCGACTCGACATACTTGCTTGCGTTACCAAACACCGATACAAAGAACACCTGTCCAGAATTTCAGAGAAGGAATGCTGCTGTTGTTATGGGACTAATTTGTGGCTAAAACCCTTTAACGGGTAACCTGCGTATTAAATGGGTGTTGCTATTTGGGTCAAAAACACACACCAACCTATATATTCACACCAATCTACCACACCATCTTATATATTAGTTTTACTTTTTAGGTGGAACCTAGGGCGAACAAAAATCGCACCGCAATTAAAATTAACCGTATAAACCGTAACCGCAATAAAAATCGATGGTGAGATTTTCTGTTTTCCAAACACCACAAACTTGCGGTGCGGTGCGGTTATTAGTTTTCAAAAACCGCAAAAAAACCGCACCGCACCGCATATATTATATACAATTTTTTTATTAATTATTAATATATTAAATATTAAAAATAAGACAAGTTTTATGGATGAAAGATGGATAAAATATTAGAAGACAAAAGTGTTGGTTTTGTTATGTTTAACTTTGAAAAATTGTGAAATTAGACAATTTTAAGATATTTATTGTTAATTACTATTGATTTGACGTTTTTAAAATATTAGTTATTTGTGGTTTAAGTTAATTGTCTTATACCTTATGGTTTTTTATTATTACAAGTAATATGTTTGAACTCTTAAAACCGTTTGAGCTCTAAACTTTGGTTAAAAACCACACAAAATAACCGCACCAAATCCATGCGGTTAATAACCGCAACACAAAAAAAACAAAACCGCACCGCAAAAAAAACCGTCTAACCACACCGCAAAATTAACTGCACCAAGCGGTTTTGAAAATGAATTAACCGCATTTGCGGTTAGTGGTGAGGTTTTGGCTAATAACCGCATCGAACCGCACCGCGCTCACCCCTAGTGGAACCTATATATTATCTTTACTTTTTAGGTGGATGATGATAAATTATTATCATATAATTATGAAAAATTAAATATTCTTCTACTTTTATTCCTACAAATCTTTCTACCCAATTAAATGATTAAATGTGTCATATTATTATATTAAAATATCATTAAATGAACATTAAATGTTACACATGTCACTATTTAATTAGATAGAATGATTTGTAGGAACAAAAGATAAAATGATATTTAATTTTTCATTAAATATTATTGACTTTACTTTTTAAATCATCATCACAATATAATTATTATTTGACCAACTTTTATTAATAGTTCATTATTACCTAATCAATAAATTGTTATTATTTAATAATTACATTTTTTACCAACTTAATTAATATTAATAATTTTATATTTATTTTTTTATTAAGATAAAAAAACAACAATAATATAGTTTTTATAATATAATAACATAAATAATATTATAAAAAAATAAAATATAAACAAAATTTCAACAACCTAATATCATTGATATTATAAATAATATTATAAAAAAATAAAATTCGAACAAATCTTCATCATTTTTTTTAAATATTACATAACAAAAATTCGAGACAAAAATAAACAACAACTAATCATCTATAGTCATAAAAGATCTTTCTGTAGGTCTGAGTCGCTTATAAAATTCTAGACGCGACTTATACATAGTTTGTCATTCGGCTGCGGACGGGTCTTTGTGGCGGATCCATAATGTTGAAATAGGATGCATCGGGTACTCTCCTTCTAACTTTACTATCACATAGTGATTTGTGTATACAAGTGCAAATGTAAGGACACGATGATTTTGAAACTCACTATGACCCCTCCATAAAGGGAAAATGTTACAGGGCCCACTGTGGTCAAAAATTGGACAATCACACCAAACCTGTTGGCTATCTGGATACCTTTCTCAGGCATAAGCATATAGTGTTCTGGTGGTGTTGTCCTATCCGTCATGAAGAAAGACAATGAATCAAGTGCTCCATCGCATCCAATGAAAACTCTAGAATAGTCTTCCTATGAATTCAATAACTCGTCATACAATTGTTGGCGAATGAAAAGCCACTCATTTTCATCATACCCGAGACAAACGACTACCGATCGAAAACCACAATTTCCATCACCCATTACATTTTGTATACGCGTGATGTATGGATGAAATATTGATGGAATTTCCTTCAACAATGAACTATGTTTCATCGGTGCTTCCTCTTTCAAGTCAAACTGGTACGACCATTGGCATGTTGGTTCCTCATTCAACTCAAACTGGTACGAACATTGGCCTATTAGTTCCTCTTTCATGCCCATGAAGAATGAACTATGTCTAGCTGGTTCATCGTTCAAGTCAAAGAATGATGAATTATGCCTAGTCGGTTCATCGTTCAAGTCGAAGAATGATGCATTATGCCTAGTCGGTTCATCGTTCAAGTCGAAGAATGATGAACTATGCCTAGTCGGTTCATCGTTCAAGTCGAAGAATGATGAATTATACCTAGGTGGTTACTGATTCAAGTCTTAACAACTGTATCGGTGAGGAGCTTGACTTTGATGGTGACCACGCTTCACTTTTGGGCGTCCACGGTTATTTTTCTTAACCGAAGGTTCATTGATCATAATTTTTGAAGGATCGATTATCTCTTCCATCTTTCTTATATAACTGTATTTGACATGATCTGGTTGATTGTTGAATTTTTCCTTCCACCTTTGCATATGATCATCAACATTAAGATTTCCATAATCCACAAATACACAAAACTTAAAATCAAGCGTTCTCCAAAAAATACCAATTGAATCCAACGGAATAGGTGAACCTATAGTAAAAAAGTCAAAATGTTATAAAGTGATTATACATATAAAACTTGTCAATTTAATACAATACATTTGACATACCTGCATCGACATACATCGCAACTTTGTGAGCGCATGGTAAACCAAAACATGCCCGTACTTGACAGCCACAATTGTCAGGAGTTGGTACAAATCCTTTTAACCAATGAAGCTCTTCTACGATTTTATCCAAAGCATGCTCTGAAACATGATGTCGTAGTGAATTGAATATCTCATCCTTAAACTTTGGTTTACAAATGATTATGCTCCTTGTGAAACTCTCTATGATAGTTGTGTCTTGTGATTGTACAACTGTTTCAATAACATATATGAATTTATCCAAATCACGTTTTCGAGATGATAGGTGTTTTTTAGCTTAGCGCTAGCTCTCAAATTTATTTGTTGTTAAATTTCCAAAATTGGTACTTTTGTCGGTCCACAATTATACAAATTTGTCGGGATACTTCTCCAACCAAGTATTGTAAAAAATACCCAAAAACAACTAAAATGTGAAGAAAAATCAAATTAGTATGATTGAATGAATAATAATTATTAAAGAAATTAAGAGTTTAAGATATATATATATATATATATATATATATATATTAATGATACCTGGATCTTTGGACAATAACGATTGAAGGTCTGCATACACTTGCATGTATGCACTCGGTGTCGAAGATTCGACTAATTTCTTCCACATTTGATGAAGAGAACCCCAAGTCTTATCTGATTTGATGCGTTTCCTACAATGCTTTTGTTATATCGTTGAATATATGTCACCTACAAAGTAAATGATTACTTTGTGAAAAAACATCTTTGCACGCCTTCATCAACGCCAAATCTTTATCGGTGACAATGACACGAGAACAGAAAGAATCGTTAATCGTCAATTTCAATCAAGTCAATGCCCACCTGTAGTTGCTTGTTTTTTCACTATGCATGAATGTGAAGGATATGGAAAACGCCAGTCTCGTAGAAGTGACTCAAAAAATCTTCAGAAAAAGAAGATTATACTTGTTTGTTTTGTATGTAGCATTCATCAACACCACATACAGAAATGCTTGCCACATTGTAACGATGTTGGGTGCATAAAAAACTACTCCTCTAACTCGTTAGTGCTCTCGTTTAAACGATAATCATAATTATACCCTTTAGTATGCAAAATGTGCATGAAATTTTGTATCGGGCTTCTACCTTCTCGTTGAGATATTGTAAAATTATGGCGACAATTGTATATAGTTTTCAGTGAAGACACGTTATTTTCATTTTGCTGCTTTATTGTTGACAAAATATCTAGTGGTTTAACATTCGGCTCTGTCAAATCATGGACCAAACGAGTCTCTTTATCCGACAATCGCATTGCAAATGAATGACCCTCCATATACATTAATGGTTCGTGATTGTGATCATGACGTACGACCTTTAACTTCCAACCATCTTGTGCCTTCAAATACTTTGCTATCAATTCGAATGGACAATTAATTTTTTTTGTTTCCGCATTTTTACTTCTGGATATACCACTACGATCACAACAAAGAAATACTTTCAGATTTGAATCCAAAAGTAGTTGTCTTCGATCGTTTAGTGACTGTAACATAACCTTGAGAACGCGTAATATTTTGTACCAAATTCTTCAAATCTTCAAGAGATCTAGAAACCTAAAAATTAAGAGAAAAAATTAATGTTAAAAAACGATAAATATATCAAATAAATATACACATATAAATATAAGATTAGAAATTATACTTCATCGGTAGAAAAATCCGAAATATTAGCCATTTTTTCCTGCAGAATTGAAATAAAACAAAAAAAATTAATAAAAAACTGATTAAAAATCTAATTAAAAACTGATTAAAAAAAAATAATTAAAAACTGATATCGTAAATGCTTGCCATATAAACTAATTATGCTTACCATATTAACTAATTATACTCCACGGTGTTTTTTTAACCATAAAACTCATATTAAAAAATTGATTTGCATGGTATGTAATTAAAAAATAATTCAACCTTTTATTTTCAAACTAGAATTTAGTTTTGAAAATTGAGTAAACGGGGAATCATCAAATTTTGGATAATATTTTGTTGCTAATTACAGCCTATTATTTTAGCCCAAAAGCTAATTACAGCCCATTTATTCATATTTGAATAGATAAAACCCTAAATTTGGCATCACATTCATATAAAAAAAACGTATGGCCTCTCTCTCTCATAAAAATGTTGACTCGCCGAATCTCACTCCCTCTTTTGTTCTCCATTTTTTCTGGCAAAGCACTTGTAACGACCCGGAAATTTCAACAAATTTAAGCTTTTCAAAAAGATCCTTTTACTAATAAAATGTTTACAAAAATAGTGTTTGAAAACCAGAGTTTCCCAAGATCCAATCTGTTATAAAACCAAGGATGTGTACGGTTACGCCTTCACCTTGCCACTCTGATCATCTGAAGAACCTGAAACCATAAACAAAACTGTAAGCACAAAGCTTAGTGAGGTTCCCCAATAATACCCCATGCAAAACAAGCATAAACACAAATACTCATGCCTGGACCAATTAGCCTCGGGCTGGAATACTAGGCATGTCCACGATGGGTCCAGTCATCCTCAGGATGGAATACCCACGTATCATAAGCATATTGGCCCAATCAGCCTCAGGCTGGAATACCAATATGTCGGGTCCAATCAACCATCGGGTTGGAATACCCAGGGTTTGTTGGCCTACCGCCTCAACCCTACCGCTCCTCCCGAGCCTCCGTGCCTACGGCTAACAGCCGGCCCACACCGGGTATTTTAGCTTACCGCACAAAGCAGGACCGCCTCAACCCAACCAAACACAATATGTCGACATATAAACAATCATGATCAAGTAGGCACATAATACAGACAACAACAATCATACAACTCACTACTGCCTACTAATCCTCTCACCACATACAATCCCGATACCAGCTAACCCCATAGAATGTGTAACCATAAGTAACCAGAGGTGAGATAGCCACCCGAACAGATAGTCCTACTCTACAACCACAACCAAACAAGGAACAAGCAAGAGAACCTAGACCAAGAGTCCTCAGGTTATCCTACATAACCACCGACAGTCCCTAAGGGCACTCCATAGATGATAACCAACAAAAACGGATAACATACAGTTCTACAAGTTATTACCACAAAGCAACAGACTCCATACCAGGAGACAGATCTAACTGATCACTACAGCATATCAGCATACTTAATACCAGAAAACAGATCTAGCAGATCACTACAGCATAACAACATACTCAATACCAGAACACAGATCTAATAGATCACTACAGCATAACAACATACTAAATATCAACAATCTAAGGAATGCATAACCGTATATACTCAGAGGTGAGATAGTCACCCGGACAGGTGATCCTACTCTAAAACCACAACCAAATAAGGAACAGGTAAGAGATCTTAGATCAAGATTCCTCATTCTATCCTACATGACTATATATAATCCCTAGAGCATCCCTTTACTAACAAATAATCAATACTAGTGGGCCGGCATTGGTGCCTTCGACCCACGGGTACAGTGAGGCGAAACTCACCTCGATGTGCGTGCAGAAACCACTGTTGCAATGAAGGACTCTACCAGCTTCAACTCACTTCCAATCACCTACAGGAAGATACTTGAGTCCATACCCGATCACAGGTCATAGTCACTTGTAACAGTGACTACCTCACATGAAATGACGATTAGGGTTTCACATGAAATGACGATTAGGGTTAAGTAAGAACACTTAACCCATTAAGGACTTAATCACCTAAGGGTATGATTGATTAAGGTTTGACTTATTTGTTTTCGGGTGAAATAATAATCCAGTCAACAGCCCAATTACACGCCCGATTATTGCCCACAATAAAGCTCCTCGATTCTAGGAATTAATCCATTAAGTCTGATATTGTATCAATTTAATTATGGAGAATTATTAAGTATTATTTTAGTTTTAATTAATAGTTTTTAACGCGGGTCCCGACCAACTCCAAAGTTAGGGTTTTCTTGATATTAGGTGTAACATCCCAATTTTCAAGGCCAAAAATTTCATTTTTAAATTAAGTACCTCATGAAATAGTGTACCAAAACATTGTCAAGGTTACATCAACTTATAGAAACCATAACGTCATGTTTCAAAATCACAATATCAAGAGTTATGAAAATCAGAGTACATTCCCAGAAACTCCATGTGGAAATCATGTGTGTGTGTGTGTGATGCGCTGCTACACCGCCGACTCCTTCCCCTTGGACGAAGAGGTACCTGAAACCAAAATTGAAACTGTAAGCACCACTGTTGGTTATTTATGTTTGTAGATGAACATAAAATAATTTACTTTTTTGTGATGTCCTTTTTTTCTCATCATAACACTATTTGCCCATTGAAATTTTTTTTGATTCAACAGTTCACTACTATAAAAGACTTTTTAACAAACATAGAAGAAAGTACAATGATGTAATATTAAAAAATATCAGAAACTACATTAGTATTTCTTGCATTTTCCTAAAAATAAATATAGTGGTTTAATAAGAAAGTTACTTGAGCAATCTTTGATGGATTTAAGACAGAAAATCCTTCCAGAAATATATTATGCTCCCATAATTAACTTTTGAAGTAAGAAAATTTACTTATTGGTTTTAACCTGGTGGTTGAGTATCATTTGGTTTCACACTTTCACTTTCATGCTGGAATAATCATGGAATGAGAATATTAACTTCTTGTCCTAAATCCTCTTTTATATAAAAAATTTAATATTCTATTCTACAAATTACATGAAAAGCATTAAAATCATGGAAAAAATTGAAAACTTTGAACAACAAACATGATGTGAATGAAAGTTTAGATACTTAAAATTCATTAATATGTACCTGGGTTGGGGAGGTTTGATGCATGCCCTTTGGAAAAGTATAGTGTCCATAACATTAAAGTAAATTTTGTTGATTCTCTGCTGATCTCATAGCCCTCCAATTACAGGGTAGCTAGCATTCCAGGACTCATGAAGCATGTTATAAACAACTGCATTGACCTAAAACAATTGTTGGGAATACATTTGTCAAAACTTGTGAACAAAGGTTATTTATTTATTGGTTAAAAATTATCTAACTTCACGGGGGAGTGCTTACATGATAGTGAGTGTTGGCATGTTAATAACCAAGACTAAAGATATCAAAAATGTTAAGTAAACCAAACATAAGGTACACTAGAAAGGTTACCCCCGCTACGTGGGGGCCAGAAGCTTTCAATGTTGTTTCCGAATTGATAAATATGACAGACATAGAAAGTGCAAGGATGAAAAGTCCGGGCTTTGCCCCGGACAAAAAATGTAAAAGTTTTGACTGCAAGGACCAGAAGTGTGAAAATGGCTAAAGAATTAAAGGGGTAGGAATTAGCAACTTTTTAGAAAAGGGATCAAAGTTGTCAAACCGTTAAAGTTTTGTAGCCAAACTTTAAATATTAAAAGGTTCCAAAAAAGTGTAAAAATATTGATTGCAAGGACCAAAAGTGTCAAAATGGGTAAAGAATAATGAGCAAAGTTGCCAAAAAACATCCAAATTTAGTATTCCTAACTTCCAACAATAATACAGGGACCAATTCTGCCAAAAAAATAGGAAGATGAATGGAACACAAACCAAAGGACATGAATAAATTAATTAAAGAAGTACAGGGACTGGATATGTAAATCAAGGGACCAAACCTGGACAAAGTATCCCAACTTTACTATTCCTTTCTTCCACAACTTTAATATATATATATATATAATAATTAATGTTTTACATCAATTTAACTAAGTACCGGTTAAAATGGATTCTTATTGTGTACCTCTTTTACCATATCATGGAAAGGAACAACATCACTAACAGCATAACACACGAATATCAACCACAACCCTGCAAAAAAAAAAAAAAAAAAAAAAAACTATCAATATCTATGCAAAAGTTCTTCATGGATAAATCAAGAAAACTATTAAATAAATAAATAAAGTAAACCCCTCTTATAGCATGTTTACACATGCCATTATAGCAGTTGAAGCTATAGATATATAAGAACTAATACCCTCGTGTAGATGACCTTCACATTCTTGCTCTCAATTTCTACCATCTTATAAACACTCTACATCATTACCTAAATATTTTTTTAATTTAAAAGACTATAAAGTGATTGAGAAGGCACAAACTCACTTGGTCATTATGAGATTGTATACTACTCTTTTAATGCCACCATCTATGCTCCTAGTAACTCTTTAGTATTTGGTATCGACGTTTCTAGTACCACCCAATGATTTGCCTAATTTCATATTTCATCTTTCATCCTGAAAAATAAAATAAAAAAAATGAATTAGACCAAATATTGATAGAAAAAATAGTTTAATCTGCTAAAGTAGGATATATATTGAAGAATATAAGAAGAAACAAACATGGACGGTCTATTGCATCTCTTCTGTAGAGGGTAGATTCATTTCAAAGTGGTTACCTGGAAGATTTATCCTTTTCTTTTAGTTTAGGATCTTTACAAAATCAATTCAACTATTGAACTAAATGAACACATATTCTTGACAAAATTGGTCCTAACTGAGATATTTCATATATGGAATAATAAATCCAAATAGCTGTCAAAATAAATTTTATGTTTGAAAAGCAAATATGAATGCAAAAGCATACCTGATGATATCCATTTGTGTCTATGCGAGAGACGAAACCACGGCAAAATCTGAACTAATATCCCCAAAATAGCTGTCAATTCCTATGCGCACGCTTTAGCTGATTTCAACATGACAAAGAGGATTAATTGAAAAGTAAAAAACCAATTACCTGCTTGATTCGTGTATGGAAGATGAAGAAGAGGACGAGGAGCTACAAAGTCGGATTTTTAAGGAGAACCAGTAGGTTCATAAATCAAGGAAGACATTAATGAAATTGATTTATCGGTTTGACCGACTCCAACATCGGCGACTGATATTACTCTGGCAGTGGGTTTTATGGCAGATTAGGGTTTCCAACAAAGAAGATAGAGGTGAGCAACCAGTGGGTTTTTGAAGGCTGAACAAATAATGATGGTGGTTTTTCTATGGTGGTGGTGGTGGTGGCAGTGAAGCAATGACAAATCTGAGGTCATGGTAGTTGGTGGTTCAGAGGGGGCGACGACTGGGTCTTGAGCTTGTTAGCCAGAGGTAGATTACCAGTGGAGAGGGAAGTGTGTGGTGTGAAGGTTGGTGGTTAGGGAAGATAGAATAAGGAGAGTGGTTGTGGTTTCCTTTAAATGATGATAGATATTGTTTTGATTGTGGGACAATGGTTGATGAAGGTGATGATTAAATACCTAAATCACAGTTTGTATGATCCAACCAATCTAAGATCGAGACCAACAAATCGATGGGATAAAGAGGAGTATGGTTTGAGACTGAGAGAAAGAATGTATGATCCAACCAATCTAAGATCGAGACCAACAAATCAATGGGATAAAGAGGAGTATGGTTTGAGACTGAGAGAAAGAATACGGTGGAGGTGGTGAGGGAAGCAGCTGGTTGAAGGCGAAAGGTAGTCAACGGTAAATGAGAGAAGGGGAGGGTTATATAAATGGAGAAGAAGATGAACAGTCACCGAGCGAAAGAAAGGGTGATATAGTGGAGATGTTGTTGGGCGGGATAAGGAATGAGGACCTAGTCAAGAGCGGTAGAGGCCATATATAAGTGAAGGCGCACAAGAAAATTTTTAGGCGAGATCGGAGGATAAGAGCCGTAAATAAAGTTTGATTTTTTCAACCCTTGACCAAATAACATTTACTTGCTTTGCAATGTATAAATTCATTGTAAATACTGCATAAGGTCTTGTACCTCTTAAAATTCAGCAAAATCTGGTAAATGCTTTTTAAGGTATATAGATATGCATATATGCTCCTAAAACGTTAATTTTTTGGTTAAAAAAATTATAGTTTTTTTTAATATTCTAGTTTTCTTTTTTTTTCTTTTTTTTTTTAAATTTACTAAGTTTATAAAATTTATTGTTTTTTTTAAAACAGTTTTTTTAAAAATGTTTTATTTCAGCTTTTTTCAAAAATTTATGTTTTCTAAAAAAACTAAAAAAATCTGCAATTAAACAAAAAACGAAAATTATTTTTTTTTATAAAAAGTTCCGAAAATTTGATTTATAATATTAATTTGAGAGCTTTTTATTAATATTTTCAATAATACTAAAAGTTAAATGAGATTGGTAAGATAACGATCATGCCTTTAATGAGTTAATTTGGATCTAACGCTCCATCTTTAGTTCTCGGGTTCTCGGAAAACTATGACTTCTTAACCGATCTCACCCCTATATATTTTTATTATATATTTTTATTTAAAAGTAAAAACTTATAATAATGATTAGAGCCATTTTTTCTAGCTCGTCCTAGGCCTTCGATGATATTTGATTTTTCAAGACTGACAGTGACCGTTATAATTAATCACAATCACTTTCTCATGAAATATGTAATACAATATAATAAATATTATATTACATGTGAAATATCAACTAAATTTCAAACAAGAGATTCCAAACGATTAAAAATAAAAATGTTGTTATTATCTTTATGATAAAAATTAAAAATTTGTAAATGTTATGTGTTATTTCAAAAAAGTGTTAAATTTCATAGTTTATAGAAATTAAACATATTTTTTAATTATATATTCTTAATAATAATACCTCCTAGTAAATTAAGTAAAAGTAAATTAAGTAAAAGGATTGACATAAATTTTTAAAAAATAAAAGGTAAATTTTGTAATGATTATTGGTTCATCTATACATTTATTTTGATTTTGATATTGATTGATGCGACGACTCCTTTTGCAAAAAGGGTGCTCCTATATACACGAATAAAATCGAATAAAATCGTGTAATCGAGATTTGGGAACAACAGTCCACGTCCCATGTCAGAAGATTTTCAATTTCCTTTATGTTTTTTTTATTTTAGTCCCTTCAACTTAGATGTAACTTTTAAAAGATACCTTTTTTTTTTCTAATTTTAATAGTATACTCTAATAATTAATTACTGATTTGAAATATATAGAAAAAAAAAATATTTATTTATGTTCTTAATAATTAACTCTTATATATATATATATATATATATATATATATATATATATATATATATTCTCTTCTAATAAAAGAGTAGCTTGGTTGGACACATGTCATCTTTGTGTAACTTCTCATCATTTTTTCCCACTTAAAATTGTATTCGTAAACAAATCAGATTCCAATCAAATTCATAACTACATTCCTTAAATAAAGTTTGATTTTTTCAACCCTTGACCAGATAACATTTACTTGCTTTGTAATGTATAAATTCATTGTAAATACTGCATAAGGTTTTGTACCTCTTAAAATTCAGCAAAATCTGGTAAATACTTTTTAAGGTATATAGATATGCATATATGCTCCTAAAACGTTAATTTTTTGGTTAATAAAATTATAGTTTTTTTTTTAATATTCTAGTTTTTTTTTTTTAATTTAATAAGTTTATAAAATTTATTGTTTTTTTTTAAACAGTTTTTTTTTTAAAAAAATGTTTTATTTCAGCTTTTTTCAAAAATTTATGTTTTCTAAAAAAACTAAAAAAATCTGCAATTAAAAAAAAACGAAAATTATTTATTTTATAAAAAGTTCCGAAAATTTGATTTATAATATTAATTTGAGAGCTTTTTATTAATATTTTCAATAATATTAAAAGTTAAATGAGATTGGTAAGATAACGATCATGCCTTTAATGAGTTAATTTGGATCTAACGCTCCATCTTTAGTTCTCGGGTTCTCGGGAAACTATGACTTCTCAACCGATCTCACCCCTATATATTTTTATTATATATTTTTATTTAAAAGTAAAAACTTATAATAATGATTAGAGCCATTTTTTCTAGCTCGTCCTAGGCCTTCGATGATATTTGATTTTTCAAGACCGGCAGTGACCGTTATAATTAATCACAATCACTTTCTCATGAAATATGTAATACAATATAATAAATATTATATTACATGTGAAATATCAACTAAATTTCAAACAAGAGATTCCAAACGATTAAAAATAAAAATGTTGTTATTATCTTTATGATAAAAATTAAAACTTTGTAAATATTATGTGTTATTTCAAAAAAGTGTTAAATTTCATAGTTTATAGAAATTAAACATATTTTTTAATTATATATTCTTAATAATAATATCTCCTTGTAAATTAAGTAAAAGTAAATTAAGTAAAAGGATTGACATAAATTTTTAAAAAATAAAAGGTAAATTTTGTAATGATTATTGGTTCATCTATACATTTATTTTGATTTTGATATTGATTGATGCGGCGACTCCTTTTGCAAAAAGGGTGCTCCTATATGGTAGCTACTAAATACACAACCCAAGAACACCCTATTATGAACACCCTATTTTTTAAGTCAACCATTTACTACTAAAAACACACCCTAAATCTGGGGAAATGTGTAAAAAGACTGAAACCTTTTGTGAGCATTGTAATTTGTGAATTTTAAATACAATTAATTATTTATTTAAAAGGCCTTGATTTATTCCTTAATCAAAAGATCCCAAAAGTTCGAAAAACATGTCGTTGACAAGATTCGAACCCTAGCCTACTACAGAACATGACTGCGAAATTTGCACCAGGCTAAACAACTTTTCGATTTTAATAGCTGAAATATTATATATAAAGTACTATACTACTAAATCTATTATTATTAATAATATAGTTATTATTATTATTAGTTATATTATTCTTAAATATATTATTATTATTATTATTATTATTATAATATGAAATATATATATATATATATATATATATATATATATATATATATATATATATATAATCGTGTAATCGAGATTTGGGAACAACAGTCCGGTCCCATGTCAAAAGATTTTCAATTTCCTTTATGTTTTTTTATTTTAGTCCCTTCAACTTAGATGTAACTTTTAAAAGATACCTTTTTTTTCTAATTTTAATAGTATACTCTAATAATTAATTACTGATTTGAAATATATAGAAAAAAATATATTTATTTATGTTCTTAATAATTAACTCTTATATGTATATATTCTCTTCTAATAAAAGAGTAGCTTGGTTGGACACGTGTCATCTTTGTGTAGCTTCTCATCATTTTTTCCCACTTAAAATTATATTCGTAAGCAAATCAGATTCCAATCAAATTCATAACTACATTCCTTAAAATCAGCTGCATAATTAAATCGTTTTCCTTTTTAAGACCACATGGTATGGGCCATAACGAGAACGGGAGATGCTGACCTGGATGCCCATAACGCGGTCTTAATGGGGAAACACCCCCCCCCCCCTAACTCGTTGCAACTCGTCGTGGCGAGTCTCGTGGGCGTTACGACGAATTGAAACAACATGATTTTATACCGTTGGCTTTAATGACCGTTGCTATTGCATCTTGTTGCATCTTGTTGCCCATTTCCCCACTTGGTGTTATAACACCATTTGCTTATGTGGCATGTGAGGTGGCACAACTTGGTGTTGCACCTTGTTGCCCACACCCAATGCTCTAATAGCAAGAAATCAATAAATAAAATGTCTCTAAACTCTCGCTACATTCGTCTCTCTTTCTAAACTACCTCCCCCCACCACCGCTTAACCCTCCCTGAAAGCCCTAGACGTTTTTGTTTATGCCTTATGTTCACCCTCTTCTTTACCATCTTTCTGCGTTTAATATTTCTCAGACCATCCGTTATACCCACCACATACCATATATGTGGTGGGTGCCACATCAGCACCATATTCTCCTAGTACTAACATAGGATACCTACCACTAACATACCACTCTACCTCATTTTTTTTATTTAAATTTAATTCAAAAATACATTAAAACACAATAACACATATTTTTTTTAATTAAATTTAATTCAAAAACACAGTAAAACATATTTTTTTTAAACTAGTTTTTTATTCAATGAAACAAGATTACATTAATTTAAAACAAAAAACATAAAATAAAAAAAACCATAAAAAACCTTAAAAATGCAACCACAAACAACTTAAACTATTTTTCAAACCTTATTTTTAATCACTAAATTTTGGTCACTCTCTTAATTTTCGCTAAACTTTGACGTGTTTAAACGGTGTATGTTTCGTGTCTTCATATTGGTTCATGACCATAGCAAACGGGTCGTCTTCGTGTACGTTGTTTATAACAAAGTTATAAATACCATTGAATTCAAGACATTTAACTCTTATATCGCGATACTTCAAACATATTTCATCAAGACTACGACTTTGGCAACCCATTAAATCATGGAAAACGTTTCCAACTTTTATCCAAAAATTATGAGGCGTTACTGGGTCTTCTGAAACCGCTACCCATGCTCATGCTAAGTTCTATTCTTCATTTTCTGACCAATTCGTCCTTTTAGGAGCCATTGATATTAAAAGAATGTAAAAGAAGTATGTGAGTTTGTGAGAAAAGAAAGAAAAAATTGTGTGAGTATCCCTATTCTAATAAATAAATAGTTTTAATCTCCTTTTGTCAAATGTCATCATAATACAACTCCTCATTAATATTATGTCATGTGTCATGTAGATATATTAGACAACTCATTTCAAAATTCAAATTTACATTTTCTAATTATATGTTAAATTTGAAGTTATAATAACTTTAAAATTTTGATATATCTATTAATTAATAATTTATTTAAAGTAACTTATTTAAAATAATTGATTAATAATTATAAATTTTTATTATAAAAGTTTAATTAATTTTATAACCGTTATTCCCACAGATTATAAACTAGTGTTTAATATAAGTGTGGTATTTATAGAAGTGTAATATGTTTGAATGGTTAAAAAAAAAAAACAAAATCCGTTACAAATAAACTAGCCGTTGCTAAAAAAAAACAAAATCCACCAATAGCAATTTCCGTTTGATTTCGTGGTACACACAACGCCCAACCACGACCGGCCGAGATGGTGTACACGGTCGTGGTCGTGGTCCACGTATACCACGAGCCTTCTCGTGCTATGTATACCATATGCCCTCAGCGTGAACGGAAGGCTCTCACCACAACCACCCTAGACGTCGTTGTCCCACCCCTACTCTACCGTCTCACAAGCATCGAGTAAAATGAAAGTATGTTATCTCTCCAGCATCCTCTTAAATTTGTAATCGATTTTTTTGGTAATTATTAACTTAATCCCTGATTTTTTGGATGCATATCCCTTGCTCGGGAATTAAGTTGGGATTTATTTATATAATAATCTATTTCAGTCGATGTATCAAGCAAGACGACATTCAGCCCCTTCGCCTCTTCTATTTTGTATTTTTTTTTAATGTTTGAGAGCTCGATGATTATTTAGGGTTTTAATTTGCGTCCTTTGATCTTCTTTTTACGGAAAGTTGCACCAGGTTTTGATTTGGGTTTTTGGCCAAGTTCTACCTATATTGGTGTAAATGTTTTTGATGTAAGGCATGAAGTTAATTATATCATATGATTGTCATGTGTGTAATTAATTATATACATTCTTTCCCCATTGTTAATTTGATTCATCTTTTAGTTAAGAACTCTAACTTCATGTGTTAAACTCGATAAATGCTTTGACTTTCAAGAATTGGTATTTCCTTCATTTCAGAAAGCATAAGGTTTGTGTCCTCTTTCTTTTTGATTTAATAGTATAACTCTTTTGTTATTCCAATAACTCGTAAGAAAATAAAAAAGATGTGTTTAGGAATTTATTGGTTGTTTTTGAAGTAATTAATCATTGGAATGTTTTTAAATCGAACAATATGTGGAATTATGGAGCAAATATGAAATGGTTAATTGACTTGTGTTCCATTAATCCAATATTCCAATTTATCTTTTGTTAATACATATGTTATTTTTTATTTAGTAGAGATGTTTATATTCCCAAAACCAAACTTTTGTCTTCTTTATGACATAGAATGTTACATTGCACTCAATCAGGGATGTGGAATCTAAGGTTAGTAGTAAATCTGGTGTAAATAGTTATTTATTTGACATCTTTTTTTTGTTACATTTCAAGATGAAGCAAAAAAGAAACATTACTCTATGGTGGTACTTAAGCCATTTTTTTTTTTCAAATTTGGATACTACTAACCTATAGTCCAATGAAATAGGTTTTGAAAACCAAACAACCATCTAAAAGTAAGAGCTTCATAGGTCATTGGTTCATGGATTCAAGCAGAATTTGTCAGGTTGGTAATTAAAATATTTCATTCCATGTTAAACATCGAATGTAAATTCAAGATTTTATTCCATGTTAGTGATTGTTATTTTAAATATTACTCATTTCCTTATTAATTACAATTTTTTACTGTTGATGCAAGTGTCTATCCACATCATATTGACCATTTACCTAAACAAGCTACCCTTGTAGACCAAAACCAATGACTCTAACGATTCCAATACATATCTGATTTTTCCCAATTGAACCATTATAAGTAAGGTTATATGTAAGAAATGACAACATAATTCCATTGATTTTTTATTATAGCCTCCCATTTTTACCTTTTTGAGTATACCATTGTATTTTAAAAATTCTATTTGAATATAACAACATAGAGTAATTTTTTTTTACTTGGGTAAAATTTTCAAACTACTAAATCTAAGAAATAAATTTTTTGAAGGTGTAATGCCTAATGTTCTAAGAAGTTCGCTATGGTGCGCCAGGGCTCCAAGGCTTGTACTTGACGCCGAACTTTAACAAAATTTCGCCTTAAGTAATAGTAGAAAAAATATATAAAATTATTAATTATATACAAAATTGCCGCCTTAAGTAACGCCTTACAAACGACGTGACTCGCCACAGCTTGAAAAAGCTTGAGGCTTGACATTGCCACGAAGTCACGCCTTACGTTATTTAGAACATTGGTAATGCCATATTAGAAAGAAATAGAAATAGGATGCTATAATACACAAACCAGTGAAAGTATGTTGTCAATTTTTGCATTTATCACTTTTATGTGACATCGAACAAACCATAATAGCTCAAATTTCACAAGAACGTTTATTGTTTTAACATGATATTCTAACCAAATTTCATAATATTAATTTAACATGATATTCTAACCAAGAACGTTTATTGTTTTAACATAAAGTTCTAACCAAATTTCACAATATTGCATGTTTCTATAGTCTATATCACCCGTTAGCTGCTAAAAAATCAAAATTATTAAACCATTTCTTGTAGAAACCAATACATCAAAACTGCAACTGTAACCGATATAAAAATACTTCCTTACCTTTTAATGTTGTAGCTGTGTGGATGTGTGGATTAAAGGTGAATGTAAGTTTGATAATATACCTTTTTCTTTTTTATTTTTATTCACCTCAAATATATTGATTAAACTACTCCAAAATGATGAGTTTTTTTTACATCATCTTAAATTTTTGCATAATCGTAAGTGTTCAAAATTTCTTTTCACATCATGTTGTCTCTTAATGTTTATTCATTCCTATTAAAATTTTCTTATAATAAACCAAACTATATTTACGAAGAAGTGTTAGAAAATTTATGATTTTGTTATCATCCATTTTATTTTAATTTGTCAATTGTTTTGTTTTCTCATTTGTTTTATCATTATTTACATTTTATCCTAATTGTTGCCCCTGTACCAATAGTAGCTATACCAATAGTAGCTATACCAATATCTTATAATATCTTTTATTATTATTTGTAATAAGACTTTTTTTTTTGTTAATTTTCATTTTAATTTGTTATATCTTTTCATATATGTTTATTTCAAAAGTTTAATTTTCTGATTTGCCATATACTAATTTTAATTTAATAGGCTGTTCTAATTTTATTATCAATTTAACATTTCATTACAATATCATTATTTTTTTCATTAATTCAAAAATAAAAAATGGCTCATATGTATTGAAAAATAATTTCTTTCATATATTTATTTGAATTAATGATTATAATTTTATATAAATAAAAAAACATAAATCTCTTAATTAATAATTTATTGAACACAGTTGATTAATAATTATAAGTTTTTAGTTCCCCGGGTTATAACCTAATATATATATATATATATATATATAATTTTATCAAAAAATTTGTTGTATTAGCAACGCACATTAATCGTGGTTAAAACATCACCACAAATCTTGTTTTATCTAATAGGCTTGGTTAAAATTGATGAATAAAATTTCATGTTCATTAATATGTAGTTTGTATCATCAAAAGATAACTTTTAGCATCATCATATCTTACTTTTTAGGCTCACTTAAAAATAATATAAAAAAATATAATTCATATTCTTTAATTTTATAAATGGACAAATATAAACATAAATTTACTCTTTGTTCACAAATGATTTGCTAAATTTATACCGCTCAACTAAATTTATGTTTTTTCTCCATTTATACCGAATAATAAACAATTAGAGACTTTGTGATGTGATGTTGCATTCCTAAGTGCTATGCATACATATGTAATATGTTAATGAGCAATTTTTTAATTTTTACATCCATGACACGAATTATTCCCCGACTCATGAAATTTTAACACTTTCATATTGAAATTGTATTTTGATCTTTATGTGAAACAACGACAATTTCAGTTTTTTTTTTTTTAATTTCTTTCTTGTACGAGAAGGACTTGACTCTTGAGTGACTCGAGTTCAACAAGACCTAGGGGTAACAACCCATCCCCATTGCAGGTGACAGTGACACAGTCGCCCATTCTGACAAGATAATCACCCACCGTCCCCCACTCATCAACACTCCTTTCCCGGTTTAACTACTGAATATTTTTTTTCTTTTTAACCCTTAAAGTTTTTTTTTTTTGTTCCAAAAAAGCTCTTTAAGATACACACATGCAGCACATTTTAAGATTTCACCACTAAAACATTATTTTTTTTTGAATTATATCTTTACCCAAACAAGGAATAATCTTCCAATTGGTATTTGAAACTCATATATGTGGGGCATGTAGCACTAGCAAGCAAATATCCAATGCTTGTAATAGGTCAAAGATACAAAGTAACTATATAAATGCATCAAAATCTTGTCAAAGTAGTTATCTAAAAATAGTAAAGGGCGTACCTGGGTTGCTATGCTTCCTGGTTGTTGTTGTTAACTTCCACATCCCCCCAACTTTCCACTTCAAAACATGCCTGCTTTCCCTTTTTTGCCAGAGAAAATATCTCTTCTGCTTTCTTGCACATACCCTGAACTGCAAGATGATCCATCGCCAATTTTGCTAAACCTGGATATCCAATCTGCTTCAATTTCCACCAGTTCAATGCATCTGTGTCTTCCTCAGGCCTCACATTCTCATTGTCTAAATATTTCGATAACTCATCTAGTGTCGTACTCCTAGAGGCCTGGGCATTCTTCTGTGCTTGCATTGAACTAATAAAGGATTTGGGAGCGGCAAGTTCGATGGACACATTATATTTCTCAGTAATGTACTTTTTGATGGTTTCTTTATATTTTTCATCATCCTTGATCTCTGAGTGTAGAAATGATTTCACCCTAATATCTAGAACTGCAGCTCTGTATGTGAAATCATCCCAAAAAGTCTCAAAATATTTCTTGAAATTTTGAAGTACAGAATCAGCTGCAGCTTTGATTTTTTCTGGGACTACGTTTTGTTCAACATATGCAGATGCCGACCTCCTTAAACCATCCAACAACAATAAACACGTTCCTAGAGTTGGAAACGTGTTCTCTAGTTCTTGACTAGACATGTATAGATTTTGTAAAATCTCGTTAAAAAACAGAACAATCTTTTTCTCGTCCTCGTCAAATAACCCCCTCTCTCCATATCCCACTTCTGCCAAAAAAGCTTGTATCTCCTCGTATTGCTGAGGAAATAGTAGTAAACATATAAATATATACTGGAAAAGCATTACAAAAGTACTTCTTGTAAAAAAACATAACATTATTACCGCTAACAGTGTTTTTGTCATCAGGTAGATAGCCTTTAGACTCTTCGCAAACTTAGGTACATCAGTAATCTTGACAGCAGACGGTGTTTTTCTTGTCTTATGAGCATCCAGAATAGAAAATACTACATATAGTTTTGACAAAATCACAGGCTGTGACTCTAACATCTTCGCATAGTTTGACGCCAAAAATGTACCAAGGCAAGGTAGAAACATAAATGGAATCTCATCTGCAACTGCACTTATCTGTTCGAGATGACGACCAAGAAGCTGTCCATTTCCTGCATTCTCATATGTGCAGGATAATATTCTGCCCTGCAAGTCATACTTCTCCACAAACTTAATGATGTAGGCATAAATGTCCTCTCCAGTAGGTCCAAAGCGTTCGATATTTTTTCAGTCAGAAATTTTTTTTCTATCTTCTTGGCAGTTGATATGTAATCTCTCGTCACCAAATCTAAATGCTCATTAAAAAGATGCACATGCTTCGATCCTGGAGTAACAGACAATAAGATTAAATTTGATATATGCATACTATATAATTGTAAAAAACTATATGAATATAAATATACCGCCAGCATTGAACGAGTAGGGTTTACGGCCTGGGCAATATTTGCATTTAGCTTGCTTTACATTTTTCTCGTTGAGATTGATGTCAAAATAAGGACGCCAAAATGCTGATTTCTCTGTTATTAGAAAAAATCAAATCGAATAGATGTATATCAAATCAATCGAATCGATCAGATGTATATCAAATCAATCACTGTAATACATTGATTTGTGTGAAAATTGCTACTGAAATCACATTGATTCTTACCACTACTCAAGTGTTGATTAATGAGCAGCCGCATATATTCCTTATCTGTTTGTTTCAAATGAAAACAGAAATTCATTAACTATCGCGATCGATCGAGTAAAAAAAACGCTGAATCATCAATCAATCATCAATTCTCTCAACAAACGCACAAGTTTATGCGAAAATTAATAACGGAATCAATTTTATGTTTCAAATGAAACGAATCAAAATAACAGTTCAATTTTATGTTTCAAATGAAACGAATCAAATTGAATCTGTAACGCCGAATCATAGAAGATTTTGATTTTGAAGAACATACTTCATATACGATTACGAATAAAAAGAAATTGAGTACGTTTAAATACGAAATCAAAACAGAAGTTGATCGAACGTTACCTCCATCGGTAACATCAACGTTCCGAGCCATATCTGCTTCGCAAACTTTAATCAGTACAAAATAGTTGCAATAAAATCGCATTAATGAACATCGGAGAGAGAGAGAGAGTACCAGACCTTGAAACTTTCTTCAGAGCATTAACACCCCGTTCCCGAGTCGAAGGAGAGAAAGGAAAGGAAATGGATGGAAATGAGAAAAAAATAAAAGAAATTGATGTTGCGAGTTTCATCAAAGGAGGGAAGTGGAAGAAAGTGGAGAGTAATGGGAGGATCATTTTCCCTCCTAACTTTCCTTCCGATTTGGGAGGATTTGGAAAGAAAGAACAAAATGATTCATTTTCCTTCCACTTCTCTCAGACTCGGGAACACAAAAGAAAATTTTGTTTTCAAATCCTTTCTCTTCTTTTCTCGCGTAACTTTCTTTTCTCTTCTCTTCTTTTCTTTTGTTAAACTCGGGAACGAGGCGTTAAGGGTTTATGTGGAGTTAGAACTTAGAATACGAATAAGAATTTATTCAAAATTTATAACAAACCATTTTATATAGACACTTTATCTCGAGATGCCTTTACAATAGTGATTTGAGTAATTACATTTCTTTTCTCCTTGTGACTTATATGTATGCGAACAAAAGACCTACATTTGGTCCATGTAGCTGTTCCAGTCTAATATGCTCTATTATATACGTGTGCAATGATAAAAATGTCCTCTTTACATTTTTTTTTTCAACTTTATTATGTTTATTAGGTTATAACCCGTGTAGTACACGGATGATTGACTATTATAAACAAAATAGATATTATCAATAATTTTTTTTAATCTTTAAAATATCATAAATAAATATTATATTAACTACACTTACACAATCATACTATTATTATAAACAATAATATATTTTTTTAATGAAATGATTTAAATCATATACATGTAAATACACCTTAGAGACTTTATTTTTATGTTCATAAACTTTATCGATTGTATAATATATTGTTTTAATAATCTGTTGCAAAAACTAATTATTGAACATTAAACCATCCATAAATTCTATCAAAATAAAGGAACTTGCTAAGTTGGTGGACTTCAAATACACCACCACGTTGCATTTGCATTTGACAAAAGCCTCTTTTAATGAAATTGGTATATTTGAATAACCTCTATTTTCAGTTTTCTAACCGTTTAAGAAATTATTTAGCACTTAACTAATATGCATTTTACAATGATATAAATCTTATCATAGTTCATAAATAAGTAATAAGTATTGTAATTATAAAACAACTTCAACGAATAAAACTAAACAATATTAAAATACAAAAAGTAACTATACATAATAACAAAAGGAATATAAACTACAAATAGTAACAAAAAAGCTGAGTATAACCACTAATAAAACGACTATATTAATATACTTAAACAATAACCCAAGAGTTTCATATAAAAGACAACCAACAAAATCCATGAAGCCATGTCTGCATCAACTAAACGCTAATAAAAGGACTAAACATAAGCCAAAGCAAAGGATATGTAGCAGCAATGAACACAGGCTAACCTGGTAATATGAAGAAAAAATAAATCTTTGTTGTCCAATAGACAAAACATGAGCATTTCAGAGAAAGAACAACTTCATTAAATCAAGGCAATCAGAACAATGCACATGCCAATGTGGGGTCTAAATGCAACACCATACTAAAAAGGCTTCTAGGGTCCATGTGACAATTAAAACAATTTAAGAAGCTCTTTGACCTGTAGGAAGTGAAAATAACACCAAAATGTTAGCACGATGCCACACGAAAGAAACGAAACTCATAGAACCGTACTTCATTCTATTACAACACCATACTTTATGATCTACCAAATTATAGGATTGTACTTTCAAGTGCTATTTTATTAGGACATTGTAATCTAAAAAAGCTACCCAGTTATAACATTGTACTTTCAAAGTACAATGCTATAAAGAAAGAAAAGTAGAATGCTATGAAATGAAAGTAAATAAAAGTAATGTATATTTATTTCAGTTAGACCAATATAGTCTGTTACTTGTCCCACCATATTTTCGAACTATAGGTTAGGACTTATAGCATCTTACTTTCAAATGTAAGGTGTTATAGATAGCATCATATATTCTATCATCTTAGTTGGATGTCACGGTACAAGTAATATAAGATCTTAGTTATCAAAAAGACACCAAGTAACTGATGTAATGGAAAGTACATTTCTATTTCTTGGATTTAGCTCCTAATTGGCCTAAATGCAAGAAATAGAAATATTCTTCCTATTTTTTCACACGCACACACATTGTCATAGCGACACACAAATATACAACAGAAGCATATACTTTGTGTGTATGTGTGTATGGTAGATCATTCATACCTCTAAACATACCTTGGTAGAGGGAAAATTAAAATGAATGAAAATACCAATAAATTAGATATCATTCATACCTTTGGGGCAAGTGGTGGTTCATTATAGCAAATGTCTGTCGGATCACAATTATGCCATTGTCTTGTCTGTAATGTTTCACCGATTACAGCTCAGTTACGGCTCATGAATTGCAATATAAATTTAAAAAGATATTATATCTATATTAACATTTCTTATCAATTTTTTTTATATACATAGGATCCATAAAAAAGTAAATATCAAAGACACTTCATGGTTGAGTGGCTTAAGCGCGGGTGTTGGGTATTGGGAAATGGAGGAGCTAAGCCAGAAGACCTTTAGCTATCAACTTCAAGGGCATTTTAGGAAAATATACATAAGACTAACGATTTAGAAAAGATTGTTAACATGATTTTGTTTATTATAGGGAGGATAAAGGATCTATTATTGTTTCCAAAAGGAATATATACTTTTCAATTAAAAAAAATCTTTTAATTATAAACATAAGGTCGCTTGAAAACCTCCAAAGGCCATGAAATTGTTTCAACTCTTAAAATACAAATTTGTTAGAATGAGGGAGAGGTTGTAAAAAAAGGCTTAAAAAACACTCCTTCTTGCAACTTTTAAACCTGCAATAACACAAAGAATGGAGTAATTATAAATAATTACCTAATTGTTATTTTACAACCACCAAGAAGCATGACAAAACAGCTTTACCAACGTGTGTAAATAGTTCTTTTGCAACATCAATTTGACTTTTTAACCTGAAACAATTTGATTTAATTTTGTTGATGAATAAAATACATATATAACATATAACTCATTAAAATAACATATATAGATATTGAATTACGCATGAATGATTGTGGTTAAACCGTTTGCACAAAATTAAACTTAAAATCATCACAACGACTATTTTATGCACGAATACAAATTTTTCTAAGGTGGAACCAATAAATCTCAGTTGTGGAAATGGATGAGTCCACTTCCTTTCATGTTCTAAATTTTATGATCCCTGTATGAAGTATTTTAATTGAAATTCAGGAAAAGTAAAATAGAAAACACGTACATGATGCTTCACATATGCGACGGTAGGGGTGTCCTGGTAGGGTCGTGACGATGTGTGTTTGCGATGGTGAAGATACACTAATGCAATGATGGGGTCGTAAGGTTGCTATGGTTCGATTGGGAACTCAAAACTCTAGAAGGTGGTGACATGGTCGGATTTCTAGGGTTTTCAGAGAGATGGAGAAAGAGTAAATTAATGGGTGTATTAGCGGAATCGGAAGGCATAGCGGGAGACGAAAAGAAAGAGAATAAGGAGATGGTTGTTGATTTCAATCTTGATTTATTAGGTTGAAGACGATTGATAAACCGATTCTTGATTTTGTGGGATTTATTGAAAATGTCATTAAATTAAATTGATTGATATTGATATATAGCCTATTTTAGAGGATAGTCAGATAGGCGGGAAAACATCAAAATAGAGTTACCAAAACATTACACGTGGCAAAGTAAGGCTTAGAAAATGACATGTGGCATGTGTGAATAGTCTTTTATTAGAAGATAATATTTTACCATGATTTATATTTTTTTTTTCAACTTTATGATAGGCCCACCTGCCCACCACAAACTCTCCTTGTGCAAACCATCCGTTCTAGGCCTGACAATTATGTCGTGTTCGGATTGGCGTGTCGCGGGTTGGTGGGTCAAAAATATGCCAACCCAAACACGGCCCATTTAAATATACAAGTCACGGGTTGGCGGGTTTGGAACATAAATCATATATGACCTGCC
The DNA here is from genome assembly GCF_052849685.1 of Lactuca virosa. NCBI lineage: Eukaryota > Viridiplantae > Streptophyta > Magnoliopsida > Asterales > Asteraceae > Lactuca > Lactuca virosa. Next base: position 22,000,759 of record NC_136426.1, on the reverse strand, counting down.
AACTCATTTATTTATACAGGTCCGTGGGTCAGATTCCATAAATAAAATTGACAATTAAACATGAATAAATTCTTGATGGTTGATGCAAACATATCCGAATTTTAGACATTTAAGTCTTAAACATCTAAATGAAAATTAAAAACATTCATAGAAACATGTTACAGACTTAGCCTTACAGGTTACAACTTACGACCTTAGGCCATCCACCACGAGTCAAAATGTCAAAACAATCAAATGGTCTATGAATCAATTGTATATATTATATAATACTTATAAATATTAATACTTGATACATAAATACATTTAAAAATAAAATAATTTTTTTTGTTAAAAATATAAATGGGTTGGCGGGTTGAAAAACTCAACTCAAACCCATTTATTTCGTGTCGTGTCGCGGGTCGTGTCGAGAATTGCCAGCCCTAATCCGTTCCAATACAGCCGCCAATCACCATCGCCATAGTTGTATGTGGTAACCAACAAGCACCGATACAGCCTAAGAAGAGCAATTGACAACTTAATGAGTGTATTGGGGAGGGGGGGGGGGGGGGCGAACCACGACAATAGAGATGAAGAAATGTAACGTCCCAAAAGTAAGACCCAAAAATTTTCATTTTTAATTTACTAAACACAGAAATCCAAAAACATCATAAATACAATCCAAATAAAATAAGTGTATCGAGCATCATCTCAATTCAGAGTAAATCACAAAAGCGGAACGAGGTGGTGTGTGCTCTGCAATCATCTTGAGCCCTTCCCTTTGGAACTGGAAGTACCTGAAACATAAACTGAAAACCGTAAGCACAAAGCTTAGTGATTTTCCCAAACTACCCCATACCATACATAATAAATCACATACTGGGCCCCGCCCGGTATCGAGTCCCACTCGGCTTCGGGCCCCGCCCGACATCGAGCCCCGCTCGATATACATATCCGTTATTCTTAGGCCCCACCAGACATCAGGGCCCGCTCATCATACACATAGATATATATCACATACTCATACTAACACATACAATAATCATGAAAAAATAGCATACAATATAGTCATCGGGCCTCGCCCGACATCGAGCCCCGCCCGGTATACATAGCAACACATATCACATGCAAGGGTCAAGCAGACTCCTAGCATCCTAGCATAAATAACAAGGGCCAACATTGGTGTCTTAGATCCGCTAAACCCAGTAAGGAAACTCACATCGACTGATGGATCACACGACTAAATCTCTGGCTGCGTCCGACGAATCCCCGAGCAATTAATACCAAATAACATCCAAATAATAATTGGATTCCAATCCATAACTATCAGTTCATAGTTATGTAAAAAGACCATTTTACCCCTTACCTTGTTTGGACCAAGACTTAGGCCCAAACCTATAATACAAAAGGCCCAAAAACCAACTAACCATCCAAGGCCCAAACATGGCCCAATTTTCCAAATTGGGCCCAAACCCTTACATGGGCCTTACCCCAAGGCCCACTAATTTTCCTAGTCCAAACAATTTACATTCAGATGGTCGAGGCCATACGTTGGGCGTAAGCCTGGTGTACGCAGGGCGTAAATGGAACACAAGGATCGCGGAGGCATGAACGTACGCGCAATGTACATTGTCAGACTCAAAACCCTAATTTTCTAGGGTTCAAGCCCTATATAATGTAATTAAGTCCCAAGTGTTAGCCTCCCTATCAGCCTCTACTGTCCAGAAACCCTAAAATCGAGTCTTAGCTTCCATTGTTGAGTGTGTGAGCCTTTGGAGAGCTTTTGGTGTTCATCTTTGTGCATTTTGAAGGAGTTGAAGTAGCTATAAGTTTCTTAGCCTGAAGAGGAGGTCTTGGATCCAAAATCTGTTGGATTAGTGTCTAATCCCGTAACTATATTTGGTATGTGCTTGACCCGGTTGTGCATGGTCCTTTTGGGTTGCCTTCACCAAAGCAACTTGACATGATGATTTATAGAGAGAGAAGTTATTATGGTTTATTAATGTATTATATGAATAATATATTAAAGGAGAAATCATATAGTTTAATTAATATTAGTCATAAATTAATTAAGAATTAATTTGGTGGCTAAAAGAGATTAATTAAATAAAGGGGACTAGAACTGTCAATTATGTGATAGTTAATTATTGGGCTGAGAATCCTTATGGATTAGGGCATGGATGAAATCAAGAAGGAGTCCATCTTGAATTCGTCCAAGGAGGCCTTATTCCAGAAGGTTCCTTGGATTGCTTAAGGCCTAAGCTATCCATTAGGGTTTTGACTGAAACCCTAGCAACACAAGTATATATTGAACCCTAAGGGCATCAGATTTCGGCCACTGGAAACCCTAGAGAGTTGATAGCCGAAATTATGCCTCCTTCCCTTCTCTCCAATATCATCCTCTTGCTTGTGGTGTTTGTAAGCCATTATATGTGTGACATTTGTGACACTAAGCTCCAAGAGTTGAAGATTCAAGCCATTCAAGAAAGGTAATCATCTAGATCTGATCTATTAGGTTAATTTTGAAATATGTATGCTAGATATAGGGTTCATAAGTCTTGGATAAATTGCATGTACAATAGAGAAACCTAGATCCAAGCTTTAGGGTTTTGCATGTGCACATAAGATGTTCTTTTTCTCAAAACCCATCAGTGGTATCAGAGCCTTACTTGGTTTCTATTGTATTTGATGCAATGCATGATTGTTTATTTGCTTGAATTCAATTTTTGGCCTTCTGTCTGACAAACTCGTCGAGTCCCAAAGAGGACTCGTCGAGTAGGATGAACTCGACGAGTCCAGTAAGGGACTCAGCGAGTCGGGCAGTCAGACAGATGATATTTCAGGATTTTATGCCTATTTTGCCATGAGATAATTACCAAAACGTTTCTAACTAATAAAATACGAATTTTATTGATATTATGTAATTATCCTTGCCAAAATAAAAGATAATGTCAAATTAATTGAATAATTATTTCCTTATATGATAAATGTTAATTATTTGAATTATTTGGTCAATTATCTTGCATGAATTTGGATTAGGTCAAAATTAGATAATCACCATAATTAATTGTTTAATTATTTATTTGAATTTTGATCTAGATAGTTTTGAAATGTTTCAAAACTTGCCTTCAAGTTTTGGAATTTAAATTTTTTGGATTAAAAGTATAATTTTGAAATAATTAAATTCCAAACCCTAGAATTTTACAAGTTTAAAATTCACTCTATACTATTATAATATTATAAGATTAATTATTATATATGTATAAATTAAATGCTAGTCTTACCGTTAGTAGGCCTCATTCACGAAGCCGATCTATAAGGGGGGTATAAGGTTATTGTGACATCCCCAATTTCACGGCCAGAAAAGACCGGTTTGTTTATGCTTTGTTTTAAAATCAGAGTTATCTTTTAAAGAAAACAGTTGCGGAATTTGTCCCAAAAACAAAATATGATAAGAATTTATCAAAACGTTTCTCAAAGAGAATGTATTTTCATTATATAACAAAATCTCGGGATGTCATGTTCCGATACAGAAACATAAGCATAAACAGAACGGATTAGACCTTACAATAATTATTTATAACTACTGGCCTATAATCCATTATCTCTCGTCATGTCAACCAACTTATGCTCTCGTGCCACAACCTGTAATACAAAGAAAACTGAGTGGGTCAGGCTTGGGAGCCTGGTGAGCATATAAGGTTTTCAACCCACAATGTTATATATATATATATATATATATATATATATATATATATATATATATTCAATCATCAAACAATCATTCCAATTACCCATCTCCATTATCTCCATTTATCTTAACAATCTACCCTAAGAATCATCTATCCTTCATTCCTAAGGATTGACCTAAGGTATAGGCACGAAGTCACATCGTCGCCAGGGTTTACTCAATAGGCGCTAACTCCATAGTCACCAAGGTTTATACATTAGGCGCTAACTCCATAGTCACCAAGGCTTATACAATAGGCGCTAACTCCATAGTCACCAAGGTTTACTCATACCATCTTTCATCACACACCAACTATTCCATCTACCCATGTTCTACCTAACATATTTGTAGATATAAAATACATATACAGTTTAACTCATTTAAAAACTATATAAAACATCCATTCCACACTCATCTCAAATAAACAACAATATATAAACACATAGCACGTATTTCATAGCAAATACTTCATATTTATGTGTTAGAAGAAAGTAACTACACACTCACCCAAAACATATACTTAATACATTCAAACAATACTTGTATTAAAATCGTGTTTATGAAAGGGACTATACACTCACTTGATCAGAAGATGATCGGACAGTACTATAGCTTGTAGAAGTAGAAGTTCTCCTATGAATCCGGGATATCTTCACACACCGGACTTCTTGCGGGCAGAACTTCGGCTCGAAAACTCTTTTCTTCGCGGGATCTTCGGGCTTCGGGACTTTGCTTTGGGTCTCGAGATGATATCGGGGCTTCGGGGGTATTTCTTTGCACGTAAATCGATGCAATACGGGTGAGAGATGAGAGAATGAGCAACCAAACTCGGCTGGCCCTTGATTTCTATTTATAGGGCAAATTTCTCATTTTCCACGTCGTGGGCACTGTTTCCACGTCGTGGGCTTGGTCGTCACTGCATGCGTCATCGCAAGTTGGGTCTGACAGACTCCAGGATGCGTCAAAAAACATTCCACGTCATGGGCACTGTTTCCACGTCGTGGCCACTGACACAGCTTTGGGGTTCGCGCCCCGAACTTCAGAAATTCATAACTTTCGCATACGAACTCCGTTTTCGATGTTCTTTGTATCAACGCGTAGGTAAAAACAAGATCTACAACTTTCATTTAGACTCCGTCGGCTAATTTTGACTTTATTTTATTATATTATTTTTAGTAGGCCGGGACAGGAAAACTCCGTTATAAACTCATAACTCCTTCGTCTGACGTCCGTTTTCGTCTGTCTTTCCGTCGTTGCACTAATATCGATGAGATCTTCAATTCTCGTTTAGATTGTTTTGGATAAATATCGCTCGATCTCATATTCGAATCTCGGGCTGTACACTGCTAAGCCGAAACTTCGAAAAATCATAACTTCCTCATACGAAGTCAGATTTAGACGTTCTTTTTATGCACGCTCGCGGTTTAACGTATTCTACGACTTTCATTTAGATTGCTAAGGCCAAATATCGCTCTAACGTAAATTCACTATTTACGTCGCGTTGTGTCGTGCCGGTTCTGTCGCGAAACTTCGACATGTCATAACTTCTTCGTTATAACTAGGATTTCGGCATTCTTTATATGTACGAAATCCTTGTAACATATAATATAACTTAGTTAAGATTAATCCTTCTAAATAATCTTCCATCAAAAAGTCATTTTTGATGCTTATCGTCTCTAAATTGACTAGCCCTGATCTACGGGCGTTACAATTATCTCCCCCTTAGGATGATTACGTCCCGGAATCATCAACGAAATAGGACTTTTATAATGATTCCATACGTTATCTCTTCATCCTAGGTAATAATTGTAAGTTCTATGTTTCCTCGAAAGAGTATCTAACTCTTGGACTTCTCGATAGCAGGTAGTGCTCAATCCTGCATCTGCTCTTCGTATTATGTCGGACTAACGATTGAGTTACAAAATAAATCCTTACTGAGGACTCCTTCTTCTTCTTAGGATAAGTACTTTCCTTTATCTATTGTAACAGACCGATGGGTCGTGTTCTAATGACCTCTCATCGTATGATGCAACGCTTAGACCCAACTCTCTTAGAGTCAAATTCCAGAATGAAATATACCTTCCTTCATATTCTAATGTGATATAATCACATTTTTACATGTAGCATTTCTAGCTACAAGCTTCCTTAACAACGAGCGCGATGCTATCGATCGCATTGATTTCAATCTTCTGACTTGAGTCAGATGCTACCTCGAACTTGGTTCTATCAACCACGTAACAAACTCATCGTAGTCGGACTCAATTTGATATGACCGCTAGGGTCAGAATATCAATCATCTTCTTAGTCACTACCGAAACAATGGTAACGACATACTTGTGTTGGATTAATGTCTAAGTCCATAACTATATTTGATATGTACTTGACCCGACCCGGCATGGTCCATTTGGGTTGCACTTCACCGGCACAATTTATATGGATAGTCTTTTGAGAATAGTATATTTATGATTTATATTAATATATTATAAGTTCTAATATATTAATATGAAATCATATTATTTAATTAGTATTGATCAAGAATTAATTTAGAATTAATTAAGTGATCAAAAAGAACTAATTAAATATGGACTCTTATATATATGGAATGGGCCAAGTTCATTTAGGTTGGGCTAAGCTTTCATGGATGGTCCATGGAGCTTTTAACCCATGGATCCTATGTAAATGAAAGGTCATGGGTATTAGGGTTTACATGGATGTAACCCTAATCCTCCATAATATATAAAGGGGTCCTTGGCTCACAAAATTGGCACAAGTGTGTGAAAATAAGAGTGGGCCGATTTTAGTGTGCATACATATTCTCTCAAGTTCTTCCAAGGTGTTTTGGTGATTTGTGATTCCATTTGAGGCTTCCACACTATTGGGGCTAAGCTCTTAAAGCTTGAAGACATCAAGCTACATCAAAAGGTATGTCATCTAACTAGAACTTTGTAGTATAGGTGCTTCATAATATGCTAGTTAGGATGAAACTTTGGAATAGTTAATATTTGCATGTATAATAGAGAAAACATAGATCCAAGGTTTATAGGGTTGCATGTACACCATAGGAGTGTTAGAATGCTCAAAACCCAACAGTGGTATCAGAGCCATGGGTTGTTTTCTGTTATATTGATGCAAATGTTTTATTTTCAAAGTTGGAAAAAAAAAACATGACGTTTGTCAAATTTTAAGATAATTACTTGTTTTTGTGAAAAACTAATTATTTGTAAAATTTGAATCATTTGCTATATGAGTTGAATTAGGTCAAATTTAGTAAAAGATAAAATGATATGATTATTTTATTAGTTTTAAAAGTTTGATCTAAAGAGTTTTTTGAAACCTCCATAAGTTATGGATATGAAAAGGTTTTTAAAAAAATTGATTCAAAGTTTTTTTATGGAGTTACAAAACTTGGTCTTAATGTTTTAAAGAATTCCATAACTTGTTCTTAAGTTATGGAACATGAAAAGTTTCATCATAAAACAAGTATTTAACTCCATAAGTTATGGAATCCAAAAGTTTTTAAGAGTTACAAAACTTGCCCTCAAGTTTTGGAATTTGGAAAAAGTTTTTTTTATGATAACAAAAAAGTATTGAATTCTAAAACTCTTGGGTTCATAACTTAAACAATTAATTAAATGGTTTTAATTTTGAATTTAATAATTGGAATTATGATGTTTTATTGAATAATTCAATTAACTCTTATGGATTTTATTAATAGATAATTAAAGTGTTTAATTAAAAGAGAATTAATAATTCCATAATGACATGGTTTAAATTTAATTAAATTAAGAGTATAGTTTAATTAATAGATTAAACCACCAAGTATTTTAAATGTCTAAAATACACCCTTATACTATTATAATATTAAAAGTTTAATATATTATATGTATAAGAGCAAGTCGTCTTACCATTAGTAGGCCTCATTCACGAAGCCGGTCTATAAGGGGGTATAAGGTTACTGCCTATAAAATGGCAGTTTAATGGGTGTCCACTCTCACCCACCGCTTCCTTGACTGGTGGAGGGTCGTTAGCCGAACAGGTAGGACAAGGACTATAATTCTCCCTTCATTAAAAGTATTAATGATAAATACTAAGTAACTAAACTTTTTATAAATTCCCAATCTTAGTTACTTAGGAAAATGTGAATAAGGTGCTAATCCATGAAATTACACTTTGCACTTTGTTTAAGCTGTTAGTGGAGCGTGTGTGGTTAACCAGCACACTAACCTGGACTTAACAAGGTAGGCAAAGGGTAACTTAATGTTTATCATAGTATCGTTGGAGCGTGTGTGGTTAACCGGCACATCGATTGAGGGGTAAATATTAAGGGTACCAAGTATATTTGCATGGTTACTTCACACCTTGTTTTGTGATCCTCGGCATCCCAGTCACAAAACCTGAAGGGCACACTCGAGATTGAAACATGCCATTGAAAAGTTCAATGAATCTCAAAAGAATCTAGGAGTTTCAAAACCAATTAAAACCTAATAATACATTTCGTTTATCTTGGTGGAAATTGGTGAATCGTCATTCACCTACCTTCAAATATTTTATAGCTTGGATTACGGCATCCCTCTTCCAAGTTATAAAATAGTTTGTTGGGTCCTAGCCTTAATATATCATATTGGGTGTTATATTAAGGACTTAAATCAACTTTACGTGAATTTCTCCCATTGTTGATGTCTGGTTTAGACAACAATGATCTTCCGAAACCAAGCTTTCCTAATGAATATGACTTCCCGAGTTTGGCTCATGGAAGTCATACTTCTCTTCCTCCACCTCCTCCAATCATTCTCCCTAACCCACAATTTCAAGGTCACTCAATCCCTATTGGCAAGGCAAGGTCTAGGTGTGATCACATCTTGGAGATGAAGTCACATATTGACAAGCCGGGAGAGTTGGGTGTCAAAGTCTTGAGAAAGTTGGTGGTTCAATCACTTTCTAAGTCACATAGTGAGTTCCTTTGGGACTACTATGAAACAGACTATGACATGAACCTTAATGATCATATCTATTTGCTTGGTGCTGCTGAATCAGCAATGATTTGGAACGATAGTAAAGCAAATTTGATTAGAAGATCAACTTCCCAAAAACTTTATGGACAATGACAATGGTGACACTGGAAATCCAGAAAAAGCATTCTCTTCCCAATGGAAAGGGATTGGCCATAGTCAACCCGGTTGACCAAATGGTAAAGAGAAAGGCTAAGTCTGATATAGTCCCATTACCAAAGGGTCCATATGTTTATTTTTCCAAAGGAAGGGGCGTTGATTGCAAAGCTGCCAAATTTACCTAAGGATGTTAAAGTCAATAAGTTTGACTCTACATCAGGTAGAGCCCATTATCTAACTCTGTTAAGTTCTATTCTGAGATCCTCATTACATGATGTGACTGGGTCACATGTTGATGTTTTAAGAATCAAAGAATAGAGAGAAATCTTAAAGGAAGTATATGCTGATTCTGATTGCGAAGGTGGATTTCGATCGCATCAGAATTTTGAGCAGTTGCTTAAGAAGTTATGATATATTGCTAAGGAATAGATAACAACAATTTTCCATGTGGATTGTAAGGATAAGTTTTTCCGCAAAGTTTTAAAATAAAAGAAAATTGTTTAATTTTATTTATTTGAAGTATCCTTACAATGACATTTGTGGAAAATTGTTGCTTATATGATTCCACTGACAACAATATTGGAAAATGGATTTGATTCTTTCATTTGTGGTAGTGTCTAAATTTACCAAATCAGGAAAGTTCCTCATCGCCCAAGTTTCAATTGGACCGAAACTTGGAATCATGCAAGTTGGAAAGTATGATGAATGAGAACTTTCAAGCATTGGAAAATCAAGACTAATTACTTGTTCACATGGATGTGTGAGTCAAGTGAAGGACTAAAGGGATCGAGTACACATTCTTGTGCACTGGTCATGTCCACCACAAAGCTCGTTAAGACTATTTGATTTACTAAAGTTTAGTAAATATGGTTATACTTACAAGTTTAAGTATAATTCTGAAACATTGGAAAAGTCTCAATGTATGGCAGAACGAATGGGAAGAATCAAATTAGGCAGAAAGATAAAAGTTTCTCAAATCTGAAAAGATGGGAGAGTACTTTAGTATCATGTTTGTGATCATCTTAATGATTTAGAAATCATATCACAATTAGTCCTATAAAGGTCATCTTAGTGCATTATTATGACTAAGAAGAGGAGTCATGAATTGTTGAAATGGTTAGATCAGGAAGATGAGTCATACTTCGTTCCAAAACAATTCTTAGAGTCATACTCCAAGATTGTAACTTGAGTGACATATCTTAAAGAAAGGTTTAAAACACTTGTCAAATGTAAGAGTAAAAGTGTCCTACTCTTGTACATTTGAAATTGGTAAGTTGTGATGTTTTGGATAAAACAAAGACCAACTAAGGCCAATTGTGTGAAGTGTTTGTCTTGATAAAGAATCCGCACTATCTCTTGAATATTTGGCAAGATAGTCTTATATGTCAAGAGGATAGTGGGAGTCTTAAAGATCCTAAAAAGAATTTCAAGAACTAATCAAGAATAAAATCTGAGGTTCTTCACTAGCACACGACTTGAGGTTTATAACCTATCGTGTTGACATATTCTGTGCCCATTCCAGTTAAAGTTGGCTTTGCATAGGAGTTCTGAAAGTTCTCAATTGGTTGCATAACAACTTGGAAGCAATGGCAGGCCCTGTACTGCCAGGTGGCAAGAAGTTAAGATTGCATAAGTTCAGTCCATATGAGTTTGCATTTGTCATTATCCTTGTCTTGTGACTATGGTTTTGACGATTCACATGGATAAGAACACATACACCATAAAATCTAAGGGTCATAAGGTTTCTCTCCGATTCATGAAAATGATGGTGAGGAAACACTTCCACCAAGTAGATTTGAAGCAGATGGCAAAAGGTCTAAACAATTGAGACTATGATTACGGCATCCCTTTTCATAGTTCTGAAATTGCTTAGACACACATGCATGCTATCTAAGGAAAGGTGTATGATTTTGATAAAGTTTTATCAAAGCATCTCGTATCAGAAATCTGAACTTTGGTAAGAAAGTCAATAAAGTATTGATTTCTAGAAGTCCAGCTGATTTCTGAGTACATGTCAAAGCTAGTGGGAGCATAAGTGTTATGCTAATAATCATCATGTTAGTGGGAGCATGATAATTATTGTTAGTGTTGCAAGTTAGCAATGTTAATTATAGAAAACAAAAGTTTCAATTCGTGAGGCTGCAGGGATTGAAAAAGTTGTTTTGCTATAATTAAGGGAGAGGATATACTTCATTTCAGTTCTAAAGGCTTAGATTGAGACCTTAATCATCTTTAGTCAAGAATATATATATGAATTTCATGTTGGATTGGTTCAACTTAAGGAAATTCTATATATTGCGTTCTCAAAATTCGATTATGATTACGGCATCCCTCTTCATAGTCAAATTTTGAAAACATGGCAAATAAAAATATTGTAGCAAAAGACTGGTCTAGAATCATGTCTTTATGTGAGACATCATGAATCGTGTACCATTTGCTTTGGGTACAGGATCGATTGCATGTGCTATAATATTTGTCATTTCTAAATGTTTCCAAATGCCCAGAGGCATTAAGAAGGGAAAAGGTCTAGAATTGGATATGACTAAAATGATTAAGCAATTGTCGAGGACAATCTGAGGTTTACCAAAGATTGGTTGCTCAGGGACAGTTGGAAGTATAGTGCTAATTTTGGAAGGACCATATTGACATATTCTGAAAAGAGGCATCTCTTATTCAGAAGTGATAGTCAAAATGAGAATATGGAGTTGTCTCCATAGGTGGAAGGTATATGTGTAAGATTAGAAAACTTAATGCAAGAAGCATGTCCAAAGCAATGTACTTTGAATATGAGACTTAGTTTCCATGGAGTTGATCTCCATTGGAATACCTTATAATGACTGTTGACAAGTCTTTGTGACTTTGTACATATTCATTACAGGAGGGTCAGTGCATATAAGTTTAAAATCTAAACAGATTTCGATAAATGATAGGAATTTGAAATTCTCACATTTTTCGATAAGGATTTGGGAGTGTGAAATTAGAATCATTGAAATTATGTTCAATTGGTTTATTTCACAAAGTAAGGATCATAGACAAACATAGAGTGCATACTTGGTGTATGGCAAAGCTATTGTTCAAGAAAAACATAGTGTACATGCTTGGAGCATGGGACAACTAGTGTTTTTAATTCAAGTATAAAGTTGATAAAACCGAAACAATGAATAATGAGTAATCAGTATGGTGATAAATAAAAGTGTTTATTTATATTCATAGGGTTTGATACCATATTTGATTCATTTATTCTTGTGTTTCACTTTGCATGTTTTGACTTCCAGAATAACTAAGTCGCTCTTCCTGAATGATTAAGTTATTCAAACCATCCACAGTCGGTCATATGTTGGAAGTAGATATGAATCAAGACTGTCATGGGTTGGTTTGTAGAGGTCCAAGTTGGTGGACAAAGTGGTGCTACAACACTCATGAGTGCTCATAAGTTCTGAGTATTGGATTCAACCCACGCTCATTTGAATCACTTCATGGATTTTATCACGAGTGATCATGAGACGATAATATCTTATATTCTTAAAACCTAGAGATATGAGTTGTTACTATGAGTTGGTTATACATTGATTGCACGAAAACGCATTGGTAACTCGATGTTATAAAACGTGCCTTTGTGTATGATTCAACAAGTAGTAGAACAAGCCATATGAGTCGAAGTTTATCCATTCCTTTTACCTTCGGGATAAAAGCGATATCTGTGGGCCCCTCGATGATTTAGCGATGACACATGTGAGTGCTTGGCCAAGCCAGGACTGATTTGATTTGTTCAATCAGTCAGTCATCATAAATCGAAAATCAGGAAACAACAAATGGACAGAGAGAATGATTATAATCCATGTCTCAGTCCATATGATATCTAGAATGGAGGAATATATGATCCCTTATCTAATGGACAAGTCATTGACAAGGTCAGAGTTCGACAGCGGCTTTAAGAGCTATGATTGCCAGTTAGGTTTTGAAGTCATACTCAATAATAGTTTTAGACTTATCCAAGTGGGAGACTGTTGGATTAATGTCTAAGTCCATAACTATATTTGGTATGTAGTTGACCCGACCCGGCATGGTCCATTTGGGTTGCACTTCACCGGCACAATTTATATGGATAGTCTTTTGAGAATAGTATATTTATGATTTATATTAATATATTATAAGTTCTAATATATTAATATGGAATCATATTATTTAATTAGTATTGATCAAGAATTAATTTAGAATTAATTAAGTGATCAAAAAGAACTAATTAAATATGGACTCTTATATATATGGAATGAGCCAAGTTCATTTAGGTTGGGCTAAGCTTTCATGGATGGTCCATGGAGCTTTTAACCCATGGATCCTATGTAAATGAAAGGTCATGGGTATTAGGGTTTACATGGATGTAACCCTAATCCTCCATAATATATAAAGGGGTCCTTGGCTCACAAAATTGGCACAAGTGTGTGAAAATAAGAGTGGGCCGATTTTAGTGTGCATACATATTCTCTCAAGTTCTTCCAAGGTGTTTTGGTGATTTGTGATTCCATTTGAGGCTTCCACACTATTGGGGCTAAGCTCTTAAAGCTTGAAGACATCAAGCTACATCAAAAGGTATCTCATCTAACTAGAACTTTGTAGTATAGGTGCTTCATAATATGCTAGTTAGGATGAAACCTTGGAATAGTTAATATTTGCATGTATAATAGAGAAAACATAGATCCAAGGTTTATAGGGTTGCATGTACACCATAGGAGTGTTAGAATGCTCAAAACCCAACAACTTGAATAAAAACGGAATCAATCACTAGCTTCTTGGTAACCTTGTGACTTTCCCTGATCCAAGTGTGAGTCTTGTGCTTCCGGTAGTATATGCATCTACTACCTTTCACGCCTACTCATACTCGTCCCAAGTATTGTCTCGCAGTCCCCAAGTCCTAAAATCAGAAAACAGTTTAACACATACGAATGTGTCCAAATAATCATAAACAACTTCCCTAGACTCTACTAGGACTTCTTCATTGCTCAATCTGCAATCATCAATTCCACTTCAACTCGATTGGTGATGGAAATTCCAGACGATGGGACAACTTCAAGAATTACACCAACCGTTCCATCATCCTGCCAATCGAAGGTGTACTTCAGACGTACCGTACTCCTCTAAACGTTCCGTTATTTTATCAGACATATTCTAAAGTTAAGATACCACTCTTACGATATCTTCCGATAGGTGTCATTCACTATCATAAGCCTTTCATTTCCTCCATTTACACAATTCTCTACGAGTCTTCACCATAACGTTTTGTACATCCAAGTAGAAATTCGGTGTACCGGGCGAGAATTTAAGATAAGAAAGCTTTATTTACGATAGACGTATAAATCTCCTTATCACTCCGAAACGTTTACATGCTAGTTCTAATATCGTAGTCGTACGCTTATAATCCTAAACACATAAGGTTTCCAGATCCGGTCGGCAACAGACCATAGATCCGAACAAACAACTCCATACATGTCAAACATATAACATTTAGCACATAAAAGCATTTTAGGCATCTTTCCTAAAATATACTAGTGCTCGTGTCTAAAATATGGTAGACACTCATCTCACGATCATCACTTAGCATTCTATGTTTAAGTCTAGAAATCCTACAAATTCCTAGTTCGCTTAAACTAATGCTCTGATACCAACTGTGACATCCCCAATTTCACGGCCAGAAAAGACCGGTTTGTTTATGCTTTGTTTTAAAATCAGAGTTATCTTTTAAAGAAAACAGTTGCGGAATTTGTCCCAAAAACAAAATATGATAAGAATTGATCAAAAGGTTTCTCAAAGAGAATGTATTTTCATTATATAACAAAATCGCGGGATGTCATGTTCCGATACAGACACATAAGCATAAACAAAACGGATTAGACCTTACAACAGTTATTTATAACTACTGCCCTATAATCCATTATCTCTCGTCATGTGAACCAACTTATGCTCTCGTGCCACAACCTGTAATACAAAGAAAACTGAGTGGGTCAGGCTTGGGAGCCTGGTGAGCATATAGGGTTTTCAACCCATAATGTTATATCATATATATATATATATATATATATATATATATATATATATATATATATATATTCAATCATCAAACAATCATTCCAATTACCCATCTCCATTATCTCCATTTATCTTAACAACTTACCCTAAGAATCATCTATCCTTCATTCCTAAGGATTGACCTAAGGTATAGGCACGAAGTCACATCGTCGCCAGGGTTTACTCAATAGGCGCTAACTCCATAGTCACCAAGGTTTATACATTAGGCGCTAACTCCATAGTCACCAAGGCTTATACAATAGACGCTAACTCCATAGTCACCAAGGCTTATACAATAGGCGCTAACTCTATAGTCACCAAGGCTTATACAATAGGCGCTAACTCCATAGTCACCAAGGCTTATACAATAGGCGCTAACTCCATAGTCACCAAGGTTTACTCATACCATCTTTCATCACACACCAACTATTCCATCTACCCATGTTCTACCTAAAATATTTGTAGATATAAAATACATATACAGTTTAACTCATTTAAAAACCATATAAAACATCCATTCCACACTCATCTCAAATAAACAACAATATATAAACACATAGCACGTATTTCATAGCAAATACTTCATATTTATGTGTTAGAAGAAGGTAACTACACTCACCCAAAACATATACTTAATACATTCAAACAATACTTGTATTAAAATCGTGTTTATGAAAGGGACTATACACTCACTTGATCAGAAGATGATCGGACAGTACTACAGCTTATAGAAGTAGAAGTTCTCCTATGAATCCGGGATATCTTCACACACCGGACTTCTTGCGGGCAGAGCTTCGGCTCGGAAACTCTTTTCTTCGCGGTTTAACGTATTCTATGACTTTAATTTAGATTGCTAAGGCCAAATATTGCTCTAACGTAAATTCACTATTTACGTCGCGTTGTGCCGTGCCGGTTCTGTCGCGAAAGTTCGACAGGTCATAACTTCTTCGTTATAACTCGGATTTTGGCGTTCTTTATATGTACGAAATCCTTGTAACATATACTATAACTTAGTTAAGATTAATCCTTCTAAATAATCTTCCATCAAAAAGTCATTTTTGATGTTTATCGTCTCTAAATTGACTAACCCTGATCTACGGGCGTTATAGTTATGGCCTATAAAATGGCCGTTTAATGGGTGTCCACTCTCACCCACCGCTTCCTTGATTGATGGAGGGTCGTTAGCCGAACGGGTAGGATAGGGAAACCCTTTCCTCATTAAAAGTATAATGACTTATAAAGTAACTAAATGTTTTTTCAAAATTCCCAATCTTAGTTACATTAGGCAAAAAAAATATGAATTTGATGTTATTCCATGAAATTACACTTTGTACCCTTGCTAAGACGTTAGTGGAGCGTGTGTGGTTAACCGGAACACTCATTTGGATCTAAGCAAAGGTGGCAAAGGGTGACTCGATGTTTGTCATAGATCGATGGAGCGTGTGTGGCTAACCGGCACATCGATTAGGTGAATGTAACATTGGGGGCACCATGTATATTTGCATGGTTATTCACACCCTGTTTGTGATCCTCGGTATCCCAGTCACAAACTTGAGGGGCATATCGAGATTTAAACATGCCATCGAAAAGTTCAATGAATCTCAAAAGATCTAGGAGTTTTCAATACATTTAAAACTTAATTATCTTTTGAATTTCATGGTGGAAATTAGTGAATCGTTATTCACTTACCTTCAAATTATTTGCAATTTAAATTACGACATCCCTCTTTTAAGTTGTAAATAATGTTGTTGGATCCTAGCCCTAATTTCTCATTTGGGTGTTTAATTGGGGATTCTTATCTAATCAAACTTTGTCTCTTTTCTTTTCAGATGTCTAACTCGAACAACAACAACAACGTTTCAGGATCAACCTCTTCAGGCTCATTCTCACTCATGAATTTGTGTGGGAGGGTGATTTTTGATGGGAGCAATTTCAATGATTGGATGCGTAACATTCGAATGGTTACCCGCTACGAGGACAAAGAATATGTCCTCGACAAGGATCTGAAGGAGGTGAATGTCAAAACTGCTACTCCAGAGGAGATCGCTACCTTTGAGGACCATGGACGTGATGTCATGAAAGTCCATTGCATAATGCTAGTGACCATGACTGCTGAACTCCAAAAGTCCTACGAGGACTACTATCCCTATGAGATGCACCAGTATTTACTGGACAGGTACCACCAGAGTGCCAGGCAGGAAAGATATGAGATCATCACTTCGATGATCACGACGAAGATGAGAGATGGAGAGTCTGTCACTGCTCATCTGCAGAAGATGCAGAGGTATGTTGACCGTCTGCTGAAGTTAAATGTTAACTTCGATGAAGAGCTGGCAATTGACATCATTCTTCATTACCTGCCACCCTGCTTCAACCAATTTCGCATGACCTACCACATGAACAAAGAGGAGGTAAGCTTGATCAAGCTTCAAGGCTTGTTGAGGATTGCTGAGAGAAACCTCAAGGATAAATCTGTTGCACCAACTCCCACTCCTACTGCGGCCCCAGTCTTGGCTATTGGGAAAGGAAAGGGTAAGAAGAGGAAGGCTCCTTGAAAGAGCCACCATAAGGGAAAGTCTCAAAATGGCACCTCTTCTAGTGGAACCAAAGCTGGTACCACTACACCCTCTTCCAACCCTAAGGATGCAGAGTGCTATCACTGCCACGACAAAGGGCACTGGAAACGAAGGTGCCCGAAGTATCTGCAGGACATCAATGATGGAAAGATAAAACCATCCTACGCAGGTATTTATACCATTCAATATAATGGCTCATCGCATGCTATTTCTTGGGTTCTTGATACAGGATGTGGTTTTCACATTTGTTCTGATTTGCAGGGCCTAAGAAGAAATAGGGATGTGGAGCATGGGAAGATAAACCTGATCATGGGAAACAGAAGATCGTCGCCTATCACCAAGATTGGAGTTTACTCTTTAGTGCATAGTAGTGGGTTAGGACTAGAGTTGAATAATTGTTGCTATTCGCCAGAAATGGCTAGAAACATCATTTCTTTTCATGGTTTGTATAGACAAGGATTTAGATATTCATTTGATAATGAAAAGGGTTCTATTAATGCTTATCTTAATGGTGTTTTCTATTTTGAAGCATTGCCTTGTAATGGAATATATGAAACTGTGATGGTTGTTAACAATTTAGGAAATGTTGTATTGCATATCGATTCTTCCAATGATTTGGATAAAGCATGCTTGTGGCATTGTCGTATTGTACATGTCAACAAGAAACGCATAGACCAACTCCAAAAGGATGGAATGTTGGAGTCATTCGACCTTAGGGACGATGACGTGTGAGAGTCTTGTTTACTTGGAAAGATGACCAAGTCACCCTTCACTGGTTCTTGTGAAAGGGGTGAGGGTTTATTGGATCTCATACATACAGATGTGTGTGGACCCTTTAGATCCATCACAAGGGATGTAAGTCGCTTCTACGTGACTTTTACCGATGATTATAGCAAATATGGCTATATCTACTTAATCAGGCATAAGTCAGAAACCTTTGAAAAGTTCAAAGAGTTCAAGCAAGAAGTGGAGAATCAGTTGGGCAGGAAAATCAAGATGCTTCGATCTGATCGAGGTGGAGAGTACCTTAGTCTTTAATTCCACGACTACCTCAAGGAATGCAGAATCGTTTCGCAATTGACACCACCGAGGACACCGCAATTGAATGGTGTAGCTGAGAGGCGTAATCAAACCTTATTGGACATGGTTCGTTCCATGATGAGTCGTGCTTCGCTACCTATCTCATTCTGGAGGTATGCCTTAGAGACTGCCGCCCATATCCTTAACTTAGTCCCTACGAAGAAGGTTGCCAACACACCTCACGAGATGTGGATAGGGAAAGCTCCCTCGTTGGCACATATCAAGGTTTGGGGTTGCGAGGCTTTCGTAAGACGAGAGACTCACGACAAGCTCGAGCCTCGTCGTGAGCGATGTATTTTCATCAGCTACCCGCAGAAGTCCTTTGGATATCTCTTCTACAGACCGAGTGACAATGTTGTCTTCGTTGCGAGGAGAGGGGTTTTCTGAGAGCGAGAACTCATAAGCCAAGGAGACAGTGGGAGGCAAATCGATCTTGAAGAGATTCAAGAATCGAACGATGAAGGAACCTCTAACACCGGCACTTAACCTGAGGAGGAAACTCCTGTTGAACCAATTGACGAATCCTTACCTCTTAGACGTTCCAGTAGAGTTAGTGTTCCACCTGTGTTATATGGTTTTCATATAACAAATGAAGGTGATACGTTTATTAGTGACAGTGGACTGATAAATTTAGATGAACCTAATAGCTACAAGGAAGCCATGGAAGGCCCAGAGTCTGCGAAATGGAAAGAGGCTATGGACAGCGAGATTCAGTCCTTGTATGACAACCAAGTTTGGAATTTGGTTGACAATGTGCTAGGTCGTAAGACGGTCGGGTGCAAGTGGATCTTCAAGAAGAAGACCGACATGGATGGGAAAGTACACACTTATAAGGCGCGCTTGGTTGCGAAGGGCTTTACTCAAGCTCCAGGAGTTGACTATGATGAGACCTTCTCACCAGTTATGAAGATAAAGTCTATTAGGGTGATGCTAGCCATTGCTGCATTTCATGACTATGAAATATGGCAGATGGATGTCAAAACCGCTTTCCTTAATGGGAAGTTGGCTGAGGATGTTTACATGAGTTAGCCAGAGGATTTTGTCGATGCGAAGCATCCTAATAGAGTGTGTAAGCTTGAGAAATCCATTTATGGATTGAAACAAGCGTCTCGCAGATGGAATCTTTGTTTCAATGAGAAAGTCAAAGAGTTTGGCTTCCTGCAAAGCGAGGATGAATCATGTGTATATGTCAAAGCTAGTGGGAGTATAGTTAGCTTCCTCGTATTGTATGTCGATGACATACTACTCATAGGAAACGACATCCCAACCCTGCAGGAAGTTAAGTCATGGCTTGGGAAGTGCTTCACTATGAAGGACCTCGGAGAGGCTGCCTATATTTTGGGAATAAGGATAGTGAGAAACAGAAGTAAGAGACTAATAGGACTTAGTCAGAATACTTACTTGGATAAAGTACTAAAGCATTTTAGTATGGAGAATTCCAAGAAAGGGGAGTTACCAATCCAAAGTAATGCCAAGTTGAGTAAGACGCAAAGTCTGAGTACCGAAGTCGAGATAGCAGAGATGAGCTGAGTACCTTACGCTTCCGCAGTTAGCTCGATCATGTATGCTATGACTTGTACTCGCCCTGATGTGCCTTCGATTTGAGCATGGTCAGCAAATATCAAGGGAACCCTGGCAAAGCACATTGGACCGCAGTCAAGAATATTCTTAAGTACCTTCAGAGGACCAAGGAATGGTTTCTAGTCCTCGGTGGGAGCGATGACTTAAAGGTGCGAGGGTATAGTGACGCCAGTTTCAAACCAACCGAGACAACTATCGGTCTCAGTCAGGCTGGGTCTTTACCCTAAATGGAGGAGCAGTGACTTGGAAAAGTTCCAAGCAGGAGGTCGTGGCTGATTCAACGTGTGAATCAGAGTACATAGCGGCGAGCGAAGCGTCAAAGGAGGAAATATGGTTGAAGAACTTCATTGGATACCTTGGAGTTGTACCAGTCATAAAGGAGCCTATGGAGATATTCTGTGATAATGAAGGAGTGGTTACCTTGACCAAGGAACCAAGGGATCATGGCAGATCTCGACATATCGACAGAAAATATCATTTTATTAGACATCGGGTAGAAGAGGTACTCCTCGTAATGAAGAGGGTATCGTCAGAAGATAACCCAGCAGATCCCATTACGAAGGGACTGGGTAGGGTTAAGCACTTGCAGCACGCTAGGAGCATTGGGCTGAAGGACGATATTAGTTTAGATTAGATAGCTTCGAAACGTGTAATAGATAAATTGTAATTAACATTTGATGATTAAATAAAGGCGTATTATTTATAAGTAAAGTTACTGTCTTGTGTTAATCATTTACATATTGTTTCACTTTGCATGTTTTGACTTCCTGAATAATAAGATTATTCGAACAGTATACAGTCGTTCATATTTTGGAAGTAGGTATGAAAGAAGACTGTCATGAATTGGCTTGTAGATTGTCTAAAGTGTATTAGACATAGCAAAAGTTTGCTACAACGTTCATGAATGCTTATGAAATAAGATTTGAGCATTGGATTAAACCCGTGCTTGCTGGTATCACTTCATGGAATTTTATCACGAGTGATCGCAAGACGATAATATCATATAGTATTTAAACCTAGATATATGGTTTATTGTTTGCAAGTTGGTTGTGCATTGATACCGCGTAAACACATCAGTAACTTGATGTTATAAAACACATTGTTGTGTATGATTTGATGAGTGAATAGTGAATGCATATAAGTCAAAGTTTATCTGTTCCTTTTATCCTAAGAGGGTAAAAGTGATATCTGGGCCCCTCGATGATTTTGTTTGACTTATGTGCTGGGCCCGGTCAGGACTGAAATTGATGTGTTCAATTAAGTTCTATGTCAGACGAATCAGAGATCGATAAACAAACAGCTGGACAATGAGTATGAATATGTTCCATGTATTTGTCCGCACGATATCTAGAACGGAGGATTATACGATCCCTTATCTAAAGGACAGGTTACTGATAAGAATAGAGTTCGACAGCGTCTTTGAGAGCTACGATTGCTAATCAGATCCTAATGTCGTACTTGCATTTATAGTTACTAGACTTATCCAAGTGGGAGACTGTTGGATTAGTGTCTAAGCCCGTAACTATATTTGGTATGTGCTTGACCCGGTTGTGCATGGTCCTTTTGGGTTGCCTTCACCAAAGCAACTTGACAGGATGATTTATAGAGAGAGAAGTTATTATGGTTTATTAATGTATTATATGAATAATATATTAAAGGAGAAGTCATATTGTTAATTAATATTAGTCGTAAATTAATTAAGAATTAATTTGGTGGCTAAAAGAGATTAATTAAATAAAGGGGACTAGAACTATCAATTGTGTGATAGTTAACTATTGGGCTGAGAATCCTTATGGATTAGGGCATGGACGAAATCAAGAAGGAGTCCATCTTGAATTCGTCAAAGGAGGCCTTATTCCAGAAGGTTCCTTGGATTGCTTAAGGCCTAAGCTATCCATTAGGGTTTTGACTGAAACCCTAGCAGCACAAGTATATATAGAACCCTAAGGGCATTAGATTTCGGCCACTGGAAACCCTAGAGAGTTCATAGCCGAAATTGTGCCTCCTTCCCTTCTCTCCTATATTATCCTCTTGCTTGTGGTGTTTGTAAGCCATTAGAGGTGTGACATTTGTGATACTAAGCTCCAAGAGTTGAAGATTCAAGCCATTCAAGAAAGGTAATCATCCAGTTCTGATCTATTAGGTTAATTTAGAAATATGTATGCTAGATCTAGGGTTCATAAGTCTTGGATAAATTGCATGTACAATAGAGAAACCTAAATCCAAGTTTTAGGGTTTTACATGTGCACATAGGATGTTCTTTTTCTCAAAACCCATCAGAATCACCACCTTATTTTCCAAGCTTTTGAGGTATCAAGTTCTCATCTTGTTTGCTAGATGCTTAGATCTCTTTTTGGGTTAAATTGTTTTGTTTTTAGCCATGGTTTGGATGGATGATGGGATTAGGATGTCCCAAAGGCTTATTATTTCAGAACTAAGGTCTTCATGGACTCCTTTGGCATAAAGGTGCCAACTTTATGGAGTTTAGGAGTCTCATATTTTCATTAAGTCCTTGTTGAGCTTTAGAGCTTCTTATGGTCATGCATGGACGTAAAGTTAGCAACTTTACATGGTATTTCAGCTTAAGGAGGTTAGATCTGCATACTGGAACACAGTCTTAATGGGTTAGGAGCTTAATCTTAAAGTTGGCTGAATTGGAAGAGTACGCTGGGCGTACAAGCCTGGACGTGCAGTGTACAAGCCTTCGAGCCAGTACGCTTAGCGTACCAGCCGAGTATGCCTAACGTACTCAGTCTGATGGCATTTCGATGTTGGGCCTTTGGGTTTGGGATTCGTTTTGGTCTTAGAAGGTTAGGGTTTAGTTGGGCCATATGATTTTGGAAGTTTTTGGGCAAGGAATATTATTGGGCCTTGGGATAAGGCCCATGAGAAGGGATTGGGCCCAATAGGAAATTGTGCCATATTTTGGGCCTTGATGGATTGTTTAACTTTTGGGCCCATTGGATTGTGGTTATGGGCTCCTTTTTTGGACCAAGATAGGTTAGGGGTAAAATGGTCTTTTTACCCCAAGTAGGGTTTTTTGGCTATGATGTAGATCCCAAATGTTAATTAGTTTTTATTTGGAAATTGTTAGCTCAGGGAGCTGTAGGACCAGTAGTCATGGATCATTCATTTCATTCAAATTTTTGAGGTGAGTCTCCTCACTGGTTTAGCGGGTCTAAGGCACCAATGCCGACCCATGATTTGTTATGCTAGTATACTTGTTGTCTATGTGACACTTGTATGTGCTTGTGTATGTATGCGAGTGTGGGCGGGGACCGTATCTCATTGGGTGGGGCCTATTATGCGAGTGTGGGTGGGCCCCATTATGCGAGTGTAAGCGGGGCCCATATCTCACTGGGCGGGGCCTGTTATGCGAGTGTGGGCGGGGACCATATCTCATTGGGCAAGGCTCGTTATGCAAGTGTGGGCGGGGCCCGCTATATGTTATGTATGGTATGTGGTATCTTGGGGAACTTAATAAGCTTTGTGTTTATAGTTTTTAGTTTATGTTTCAGGTACTTCCGGTTCCAAGGGGAAGAGCTCGGTTTGACTGTATCGCATACACCATATGGATCCTGTTTATGGGACATACTCCGATTTTTATGATGATTGTCATATTTATTCTATTGGGATGTATGAATAGTGTTTTGGAGTGCTGTTTTTACTTAATTCAAAAATGAAATTTTTGGGTCATAATTTTTTGATGTTTCAAGTTGGTATCAGAGCCTTTGTTTGAGGGATTCGGGCATACTCTCGGGTGTGTGTGAACTCAAACCGAGGATTTGGTAGAGTTTTCAAAAAGAAACATATTTTAATAAAAATTTTCTAAAATAAGAAAGGGTGTGGTGCATGCAATCAGCCAAGCTCAAGTAAGTTTTCCCAAAATATTCATACATATTATCTAATAAGCTTTGATCTGTGAATCTATGAATCGCATGCTAATTAGGGTTAAGGATCTACTCAGTTTCTACATGATAGAATGATAGGAGAGATGCCTCTGTATGCCTACTGTATGAGCTTGTATACTTGCATGCTAGTACTGATCAGTCATTGATAGGTTGGCCTGATTAGGTTATGCTTGGTTCCGATACTTGATGCTCGAATCTTGCTTGCTTTGTGCTTTTAGGAGTTCTAACTAGCTTCAACTAACTAATAAACGAATATGCTAAGTTACATATTATGGGAACTAAATAATTTTAGAAGGTTAGGTTTTAACTCTATTGTGCAGCTCTTGTTTGAGTCCAACCGTTGTAGTGTGAGACCTCTCATTCGAAGAATTATATAGTTTTAGTGATATGTAATTGTATTCATGAGCTAGTTAGAGGAAGTTAGCGGGAGTTCCTTCTGCAACTGATGGCGGAGAATGGTGTGGAGTCGCCCTAGGAAAACCTAGGATGAGATATAGTGCTGGGAGCCTTATCTGTGGGGGAAAATTATTTGAGATATAAAGTAACTTGGTTGAGTTAAGGCACTTATTGAGGAAAGTACGGATAGATGTGGAAGGTAGATTTGGCCCGTACTACTGGAAACAGAGGATCCGTACTCGATTAAAGGAGGGCTGCAATGAAGCCAGGGAAGTTGTGGAGTTGTGATTCCCCAATGTGTATATTTTGATGCATATTCTAATGTTTATGTGGTTTATTTTCAGTATGGTGGTATTGCGAGACAAACCAGTTAGCAGTTCCAGTGTTGGGGAGGGCTCGGGCTCAGGTTCTGGAGACGAGCATCTTGATGACCAGACGAGGGAGTTCATCTCGTCTGAGATTACGTGTAGTATCCTTGAGCAAACTCCTGTGATCTTTGGCACGGTCAAGGAGGGTATTCTAGAGATTCTTGATGAGGCTCAAAAGTCAGTGGAGGCTAAGAAATGAGAGAGCCTTAAGCTTATAAGGATGTTTAAATATTGCACAAACCCTAAAAGTTAGGGTTTTTCACTCTACCAGTTACGTTGGGCGTACCCACCCAGACACGCGCATCACATACTATGCATGCATGGGACCAATCTTGCAACCCTTCTCAACTAAGGACCATTTCTGCCATTAATTCAAACGTCCATAACTTACTCATCTTAAGTTCGTTTCCAACGAACTTTATATCCACAGAAAGGTGATGAGAAACCCTACACTTTTGTCAACCCTCCCTTGCCATAAAGCTTCCCGAATAAAAAACCCGAAATTCATAAAGAACCAAGCTACCAAATTACGATGATGCCCTTGGGCCCTGAAACACAAACAAACACTCAGATTACTTAATCTATAACACCCATAACCAAAAATTGTCAATTCCGTTCATCCCTAAGGCCCTAAGCCTTAAGGTAACCAATAATCGAGCCACGACCCCGAATAATGAATGATTCGAAACCGGATGTTACAACTCTCCCCTACTTAATTTAGATTTCGTCCTCGAAATCATTCCTTACCAACACTTAGATCATACAAAGCGACCTGAGGAACGCAACTGCAACCCTGAGCATATAACGACCTTCCTAAGGAAACCGAATCCAACCCAAACAAAAACTTCCAACCCAAAGAAGAATGAATCCTTAAAGACTTGCAGAGAACCACTTCTACCTTTCCAAAACCTGAAATCTCACATTATTATGACTCCCAAACAGACCGCCCATACTGAACCACTACCATGCCAAATCCTCATCGGATCTCAGACCTAAACAAAGCGCTTCCAACCATGATTATCTTGATTCTTCCATTGGGAACAAAATCACTGACCATATATAGCTGCAGAACACTTATAGTTAACAGAAGGCTCATATAATCCTTCGAGTAGAGGATTCATCCCTACAACGGTTAGACTCAAATGAGAGCTGCGCGACAGGGTCAAATCAATTACTCTGAGATTATTTAATCCAAACTGCAAGTGACTTAGCATTTTTCCAAATAACAAGCAACTCCATACACGAATCCCAAATCACTAATACTGCCCAAAACATCGTGCTGACCCCTAGTTGCTTTCCATAAGCAGCCGAGACCTCCCTGGTCCCAACTTGATTGCCAACTATCTGAAACACCAGATCCCCACCCGACTGCTGAGTCAAAAGACGCACACAGTCACCCCACACGACTTCCGAAAGAAAGACTCATCTAGCAATAATTGCCCAAACCATCTCACCACCAAATCCAATGCTATAAATGAATGCTACAAGACTAATTATAGTCTTATATCATACCTAATCTCCAACGACCCACCACTTCCTGTTTCCAAGCATGTTGTGGCCCTCCCACAGTCTAGCGAACTAACCACCCTGGTCTAAACCATCAGAATAAATCTGTGACCAATCATGGATTTGCCACACCCTCACCGCTGCACAAGGACCGCTGAATGCTACGGGATACCCCACAGTCTTACAACACTCCCACACCAACTGCCAACTAGTGTATGTTATGGGCCACCCCGCAGTCTTACAACACTCCCACACTAACTGTCAACCAGTGAGTGCTACGGTCCACCCCGCAGTATTATAACACTTCCTATTTTGCCATGGCCACCACCCATGATCTTACCACTCATCTATCCATCCATACACATCCAAAGTCGAACACGCACCCGACCAAGTGCTCAAGCTGGACTCGAGTCATGCCTGGAACCCCAACCAGGGTCCACCAAAAGCCTGATATCCTTCCCCATGAAAGTTCTCCCCAGTTTCACACTTGATTCCGCTCCTGGAGATCTGAATAGTTCTCCCCCACTTTGATTTGACTAAGCTCTCCTAGCATACAAGGTTTGAAGGATTCCTAATCCACCCTACCCCTTATGATTGACCCGCAGACAACCTGCACTTATCCATGTTAGTTTTCCATTACTAACCAATCCAAAGACTACACAACCCTGAAGAACAGATAAACACTCCTCGAAATCCCGACAAAATTGATAATCCTAGTCACTTAAAAGATACAACACCCAAATCTTGAAGTCCTTTACGCTGATGACAAGACCAAAACCTTAGCAATAGACCATTTCCCCCTTGGCACTCCTAGTGGCCAACCAAACACAAAAGCTAACACCACTGAAACCCTGACAACACTGGAAAACTAACCCGCTGAACCTGACCAAAGACCTTCCACACAATACCCTTGGACCGATCCCAACCAAGGAACATAACAACAACCGAACACATGAAACCCGCTCAAAAAGATGCAACCTCTTCTAACCCACTAATGATTCATGGCATGAAAATGGTATATAACAATTCTTGATGATTCAATTCAAACAATAACATGAAATTAAACTAAATATAACACTTACCCAAATCGATACAAGATTCCAAACAACATAGATACCGATAATAACCGAAAAGAAAGCAAAGGATAACATACCTGCAATATCACCGGCTGGAGTCTTGGCCTCCCCTGTCTGACACTGAAAATCCCGACTCCTCTCTGTTAGGGCTCCTTCCCTACCCTCACGACCATCAGTGATCCTCAAAGTAGCCGAAGCATGTGCATTCACTGCGCCTCCCCTCAACATCGGATCGTTGGCCTTCTTGTGGCCCACCTGGTTGCAGTGAAAACATAACGGGGTTGCCCCCCGAAGGAAATCCTTGCTGACATGACCAACCCTGCCACACTTGTAGAAGCCCATACCCCTGGAACGACAAACTCCATCGTGCAGTTTCCTGCACGTGATACACTAACTCCGACCTTGTTGGCCTCTCAAATGCTGATTAGAAGTCTTGGGTCTCTTCGCGGGACCCCCCACTATATGCACCTGATTTGGTCCCCTCTTCCGTAGGTGCTCATCACCAAACTAAAATACAACATGCCAATGATTAGAACATACCTACGAATCCCCCCATAAGCTTCTCAGATTCTCCAAGACTCTCCCTGATTTGAGTATGGATCTTGTGCTTTCAGTAGTACGGGCCCAATACTACATTCCACACCTATCCACACTTTCCTCAGGAATCATCCCAAATCCTCTAAGTCACCTACCCATTGATGCACCAAAAACTCACTAAACAGCGCCACTAAACCCACTGAAGCATATCCTAGGCTCTCAATACGTGCCGGAGGGGGATGTGACACATCCCAAAGAAGATCGACAACCTCCATCATGAACCTTGATACACTTCCCATAAGTGTGACCCCTATGACTCCCAGACCTAGAATCAGCAGCCCCTAACCGCTTCGGCGCAGGCTGCGACTGCACCGGGCCGGTCTCTGCTCCCTCGTCTAGAGCTCCATCTCAATCTCATGCCGCCTGGTGGCCTCCTACAACTCCAACAATGAACCATAACGTTGAGTGGATACAAACTGCCTGATGTCCATTGTGAGCATGCTCAAGTAACGGGTCATCTAAGCTTGCTCAGAAGTAGCAAACTTTGGACAAAACATGTCCCTCTCCGTAAACATCTTGGCGATCTCTGTCACCGAATCCATCCCCTGTCTCAGGTCCAAATATTCCTGGGCCAACCTCTCACTCTCCACCAGTGGAACATATCTAGAACAGAACATCTCCGAGAACTGCTCCCATGTCACTGCAACTCTCTACTCAGGACAGTACGAGCTGGTAATAAGTCTCCACCAATCCTTCGCTCCGGACCGCAACAGGTTCAGAGCGCACTTGACCTTCAGGTCAGGTGGGCAAGAGCAAGTGAAAAAGCATCCCTTAATATCAGATAGTGTCACACCCCAAAACCGGAACGACGGAAACGTTCAGGGGTGGAGGACGTCATGTACAGTATCACAACAAAGCATAGTAGTAAACAAGAAACAACATCATCCATTGCATTAATAATATAATTTCATACAAGTGTGTTATGTGAAGTTTATAAGACACCAAAAATGTAAATCAAAAATAAGAGATGAGTCTTGAACGAACTCCATCTTCTCAAAAACCTGGCATCGGTACCTGTCTACTGATGACTTGAGAATACAAGTTATTTTGAAAGAGTTTATCAGCTTTAAAGCTGGTGAGTTCATAAACATTTTAGTGTCATTGTTTGTATGAAAGTGTTGGTAAGTACTTGATGTATAAATTTGTAAATGTTTGTACATGTTTGTAAATGTTTGTATCTCCTAGAAAATCCTATTTTTCTACTAAACGTAGCCTTCTACCAAGGCATCAAATGAAATGTATGTTTGTTTCTTGTAAGAGTGTATATTTTCCCAAGTGTGACTATCATTAACCAAAAATATAGTTTTACATTACTTTTTATGTGAAAAGATCACAATGTGAATGCAATGGGGAAATAATAAAGTACTGTAGTGTTGTATTATAGTAACTACTTCTGTACTTTCTACCTTAATCCGATAGTTAATTAAGGTTAAATGTGAAATGGTTGCACCATACTATCGACTAATAACACGACGATGAAAGATGTCGGAAGAAATGACATTTGGCACCCGTAGACTTGCAAGTCCCACTGTAGCTAACAACAAGGTGTAAGATAGTCAATCCAGTATAGATCTATACGCAAACTCACGCTCTCCCTCCAGGAGATTCTGGATACAAATTGGGCCATGACAGGTGATGCCATGCCCCAAACGATGGTTCACATTTATATTATTGTATACTTGTATATGTAATGTATGTACTAGCTGTATTGTATGTTCTCTCTGTCTAGTATGTTATGTTTGTTTCTCATCATAGTATTCTCTATCTGTATGTTATTGTTTGTTTCTCATCATAGTATTCTCTATCTGTATGTTATTGTTTGTTTCTCATCATAGTATTCTCTATCTGTATGTTATTGTTTGTATTGACTCATGTATGAACTGACTCCTTGTATGATTCATTGTTCTTGTAATAGTATTAGTAACTTCCTAAACTATACCTATTATAGTTTACTAGTAATGTTATTTGTATGAATGAACATGATTGTATACCCTTGCTACCCAAAGGTATTGAACTGAATGAAGGAACTTTTATATTTATATACATATACATACTATATAACTAAGATTCAAATGACCTTCGGACAAACAACCGATACCCTAAGACCACAACCAAACAAGGAACAGGAAGTAGGGTGAGCTATCAGTCCTAAGTCCTTTAAATCCTACTTATATAACTATATCTATACAGGTACACATTTGACAAAATATAAGTTTAAAAGAGTTTGAATAGAAAGTATTTAACATGTGAAAGTATTTGATAACCATTTTGAAGTAGTTTGATTGATAAAACAGCTAACTGAATAGCAAATCCTTTGTTTGATAGTTAATAATCACATGTGATTGATATAATAACTATAATGTTTCAACTTGTATCCCCCCATAAAAGCATTTAAAATCATTTAAAAGGTAGATTAAGGGGTATGAACTCACCTGTAGTGAGTGGTTTGGATGAACGGATGGTATAGGATGCTAAGTGTCAAGTGAAGACTTGAGCACACACACGGATCCTATTTAACATATAATGACACATAAATGTATCTAATTAGTCAATTTACAACTAATTAAGCAAGTACAGACAACCTAGGACATGGAAAACACTTTGATTCAAGTGCTAGAAGTACCAAAGGGTTGCATCTAAAGGGAGTATGGCCTCTCATTGGAGTTTATGGCTATTATGGGTGTATCATATGAGTTTACGGCCCAGGGTAATTTCCCCATGATTTTACGGCCGTAAATTCATGGTATTTTGTAACATTTTGTGTTTTAAGGTCTTACAAGTCATTTAGAAGTGTTCTAAGTTTAATTCTAAGCCTTAGGAAGGAAGGGTGGCACATATGCACCACTAACTAGTGTTTACGGCCCAAGGTGATTGCCTTGGCCGTAAACACCATTTGTTCTTGGTTCTTTTGATGTTTAAGGTCCTATACTCTTCTTGGAAGTGTTCATGACTTAGTTCCAAGGCATTGGGAAGGGACTAGGGCTCATTTGCACCCTTAAATAGGGTTTACGGCCCAAGGAGATTGCCTTGGCCGTAAGCACCTTTTGATCTTGTGTTCTTGATGTTTTCTAGGTGTAAACTAAGTGATTTAAGCATATAATAAGCTAAGGTAAGAGTACTTACAAGGTAGAAGCTTGAAAAGGTGTTTAAGGTCCAAGAACACTAGTGTGTGTTCTTGGTGAAATGAAGAACACTTGAAGATCTATCAAAATGGAATGATTTCATGGATGAAATCAAAGGGTTGTACTAGATAAAGTGTTTTAACAACAAATCAAGGGAAGAAATTCTTACATTTTTGGAAGATTAAGATGAAGATCTTGATGATAGTTGAGAGAGAATGGGTGTTCTTGAGCTTGAAAGGGAAGAAATGATGAAAAATGGGATAAACTCATGCATATAGCATGAGTTCACGGCCTTGGATGAGTTTACGACCCAAACTCATAAAGTTTGGCCGTAAACACCATTTTAATGGGGCTTAAGGCTTGATTTTTTTTCCATATTTACCCTAGAAGACACTTCCTAATATTTTATTCTTGAATCTACTTGGCTTAGAACACTCAATCAGAATCTAAACAGTGCTAAATGATAGCAGAAACAAGTCTGACTTTGGTTGAATTTATTGACTGTACAAGGTAGAAATTTCGTGTTGTCACATCATCTCCCCGTTAGAGAGAATTTCGTCCCGAAATTAGAGTTGAAGCAACTAAGTAGTTATAACTAACTAAGGAAAAGATGAGGATATTTCAAATTCATTTGATCCTCCCGCTCCCAAGTGAATTCAGGTCCTCGCTTGGCGTTCCAGCGAACCTCCACTATCGGGATACGGCTTTGCTTCGTTTGTTTGACCTCTCGGTCCATGATCTCTACAGGTTCTTCCACGAAGTTGTGGCTCTCGTTGATCTCGATCTCGTCGAGTGGGATTATAAGAGTCTCGTCGGACATACACTTTTTCAAGTTCGAGACATGGAAAGTAGAATGTACGTTACTGAGTTCGCGAGGTAGGTTGAGTTTGTAAGCTACGGGGTCGATTCTAGCGAGAATCTCGAAAGGCCCTACGTATCTTGGATTGAGCTTCCCACGCTTTCCGAAGCGTATCAAGCCCTTCCAGGGTGAGACTTTCAAAAGAATCGGTCTCCCACCTGGAATTCCAAAGGTTTCCTTCTTTTGTCTACGTAGCTTTTCTGTCGGCCTCCAGAGGCTTTCAATCGTTCACGAAACTGAACGATCCTCACTATCGTTTTCCGAAAGATCTCCGGACCTTCGGAGCAAATACTACTGTCTCTTACCCTAGATCGTGTGTTGTAGAGTTGGGTTCGAGTGTATTGAGTTGACAGAAGGCATAGGCGATGACCTTACCTTGTTGCATCAAAATGCAACCTAGCCCTGGATTTGGATGCATCGCAATAGACCAAACAGTCTTCTATTCCTTCTGGGAGGGATAGTATTGGTGCGGTGCATAAGGCTTGCTTCCATGTTTGGGATGCTTTCTCTTGCTCCCCTTTCCAGTCAAGAGTCACACCCTTCTGGGTCGAAGTCGTATGAGGCTTCGCGAATCGAGAGAAGTTCTGAAAGAACCTACGATATCAGCCTGCGAGACTTAGAAATTTACGAATTTCTGTAGGTGTCTTCGGATCTGACAGTTCCCAATGGTCTGGATTTTGGAAGTGTCTTCATGAATTCCCTCTTCACTAACGACGTGAACCAGGAATTTGACTCTTCGAATCCAAAACTCCCATTTAAGAGAACTTCGCGTAGAGCTTCTCTGATTGTAATGTTTCCTAGATCTGACGTAGATGCTTACTATGCTCTTCCTTACTGCGAGAGTAGATAAGTATGTCATCTATGAAGACAATGACGAACTGATCCCAGTAAGGACGGCATACCCTATTCATTTAAGTCCATGAATACTGCGGCGCATTGGTCAATCCGAATGGCATCACTACTACCTCGTATTGTCCATCACGAGTTCAGAAGGCTGTTTTTGGAACATCCTCCCCTTGTCACTCGTAATTGGTGATACCCGGATCTCAGATCTATCTTTGAAAAGTAATTCGCCCCTTGATGTTGGTCGAACAAATCGTCTATACGAGGCAGAGGGTAACGATTCTTGATGGTCAGCTTGTTGAGCTCTCTATAGTTGATGCATATACGAAACGTTCCGTCTTTCTTCTTGACGAACTAGACTGGAGCTCCCCAAGGTGAGAAGCTTGGCCTTATCAAGCCCTTGCTGAGCCGTTCATTAAGTTGACCGGACAGTTCTTGCATCTCTGCAGGTGCTAGACGATAGGGCGATTTGGCTACTGGGATAGCCCTTGAAACTAAGTCGATTCTGAACTCGACTTGACGTTGTGGAGGTAGTCCTGGGAGTTCTTCTGGAAAGATGTTGGAAAGATCTAAAAGAAATTATGGTTACTCATAAAGTAAGGAAAAAGGATAGGTACTTCTGTTCTATCTGAATCTCTTGTCTCGATCGGCGGGAAAGGTATTTGATTGGCTCTTAAGTTTATTCGTATCGCAATGCGATTCACTCGTATTCTTGAGCAGTCTTCGTCTTGAAGTTCATTTTAGAAGTCATATTTGGTTCATTAATCACAGCTTCGCGTATACGAGTCGTATATAATTAAGATTGAAAAGGCCGTCGAATAAATGATTCTTCTATAAGCTCACATCCAAACAAGGAAAAGGAGTTAAAGCGGAACCATCAATTCTAAACTTGTAGAACCTTGATTATATACCACCCTTGCGTATACATTCCTCAGCGATAGATTAACCGTATGGGTCTTCGGATGGAACTTGACGTACTGTACGAGTGGTATTCCGGGGAGGTTTCTTCGGGAAGGATATAAACATAAGATACCCTTTGCATGAGTGTCTCGGAGTTCTGAAATGACGGATTCACTAGAAAGGCGACTACGGGGAAAAGGATTTTCGCACGAGACTGGCATTGTGAGGATCGAATTGACTTATGTTACATGATAATGTCGGACTACTCGAAATAAAAGGCGTTAGACTAGATCATAAAGGTGTTACAAAACATAATGGTGCAACTTGACAGAGTTTCAGTACTTTAGTTTTATCTTACAAGACTGCTGCTGCGAACAAGGTATACTACCAAAAGCAAGTACACGCAGCACGAGAGTCCCTTGACTGACAGGATCTCACAAAAGATATGACTCGAGTTGCACTAGTTTTTAACAGTTTATAAGTCTATTATAACGAAACGCCCTAGAATTTCAACGTGGGTCCGGAGTAGTCTCTCCTTCAGCAGTGATCCTTAGTATCTTCCCGTCTACGCCAGAGTTCTTTGTTATTGGACAATCCTTCTGAAGATGTCCTATCTCACCGTATAAATGGCAAATCTGGCTTGCACCAGCATCGGTGGTGGAAGTGAAGTGTCGGGTCGGAGTTATGTGGATGCGAGCGCTTTCGTTGTTACTCTCTTTAGGACAATTCCTTTTATAGTGACCAGTTTCACCACAACCATAGCAAGCCGGGCTGACCCCGATGCTAGTGGCTTGGAAGACGGTTCGTGTCGGCTCCCTACAGACACGAGTAGTGTGCCCTATTCGATTGCAATTCATGCATTGCAAATCACTACAAACTCCGTTATGATGAAAAGTACACTTTTTACACTTCGGGAGTGTTCCCTCATATGGTCTGAACGGTGTTGAAGTGGAAGGGGTCGCCACTTGTTGCTGTTGCGTGGAAAATTTTTGATATCGCTTGCACTCCTTTTGGGCTTGACGCCTTCGTTTCTTACCCTCAAATTTGTGGCTTTGGGTGTTTGTAACAGTTATCCTTTGTTGATTTCCCGGATGGTTACAACAATTTGAACTGTCAACCCCTTTTACAACCTTGATTGTGTTACCAGCGTTGAAGTGTGCAAGGACAGCTGCCACAACGGCTGTTACCGCTGCTTGGAAGGTGGCAGCGTCTATATGAAGGATCGGGGTTTTTTCGTTCGGCTGACTATTTGTAGATGACGACATGATTCTGTTATTTGACAAGAAAAGGAGTTCGTGAGTGATTATGGTCGGTCCTAGATGTATTCTACTCATTCATGTAAGGATAAAGTTTTCGTTTTGTTAAACTGTTCTCGATGGTTTGACCTACATCCCTATGATGCAGTACTGGTAAAGAGTTGAAGTAAGTTCGTAGGATGGTCACTAGACGATTGCTATTTTGAACTAGGCTATTATTGGTTGGTGGATGACATGATCCAACCTTCGAAAAGAACTGGAAGTGATCCTTGAGCTAATTCGCCATAGCTCAATAATTTGACGAAAGTGAGGTTTAGATAGAATTCTAACGATAGTAGAATGAAAGTATTTAAACAAGGATTGGCACAAAAATTAGCCGGCTGTCAATATCCTTGATATTTAAGATGTAATAAGTTTGGACAAAAATGACCTTGGAGTAGGTCTTACATCATATCCGAAGTAGAAAAGTTTTAACAGCATAAAGGCCTAACTTAGAAAGTGCTTAAAGTACAGGGATGGTTACATAGAAAAGTGCTACTTGGAGCATAGATAGGAAGACTATTCTTTAAACCAAGGAAAGAAAGGTAGAATATCTCCTACTGGTAACGGTTATCCCTCTGGTGAACCCTTAGTTCAGCCAGCTGACGCTCCACATCAAGTAGGTGCCTTTCATACACCCTTTGGCGTACTCGGAGCTCTATAACTTCAGCTCGAGTTTCAGCTAGCTCCTATTGCAGGGCCTCGTGGTCTCCCTTAGATCTCTCATGAGCATCTTCCAGATGAATGGTGTGGATGGTATGCATTCTTGCATTGGCATCAACTTACGTGATTCGATGGAGAGCTGTCCTGCCCTGAATTTCGTTTCGGGCAACTCTGCGGACCAGGATTGGCAAGACTCTGTCTGCTGAGCCTCCTTCACTCAGGTTATAAAAGCTTCGGTCTCCGTTGAATGGTATGGGCTGATTCTGTTCTTGGCTCCATGTTTCCAAGCTTTCCACCCAAGGAGGCGTCGGGCCTTGAAAAGCCGGACGAGGGTTAGGATTTGGGACAGGAGCCACCGGGGGTAGGTTCTCAACTTCTGGCTCGGAGCCAGAACCATCCGAAAAGCGTTCAGCCTGGTGATCATCCACAGGGATTGGGTGATCATCTTCTGGCTTTGCTTCAAACCCTCCTCCGTTACCTTGGTTAGGGAAGTACGGGTCGCCGTGGGGATGGAATCCAACCATGTTATCTACGCGAAAAAAGGGGTATAAGAAATAACTAAATGGACGTACTAATTAGATAATTATAAGATGATCTTTATCAGTTTCTTCAATACTTGTTTAGTGCATACCAGTTATATGTACTCAAAACAGAATAGACCTTCGAATAAGTGACCCTAACTCGAAACCCACAACCAAACAAGGAACAGGGAGTAAAGCAAATATTACAGATTCTAAGTCTATGATATCCTAGTTACATATAACCTTAGCGTATCCACTTAGCAACTACTGACCTACTGATAAAGACCTTTTTAGTTCGCACATAAGTAATTTATAGTAACACAAAATACTCCTATAGTATTTTAAGTTTATGTTTTGTTCTAATGTTTTCATTGTAGTAGTATTGCTAAGTTTTTAGACTTGTTGCAACCTCACAACCACTCTTAGGCACATGCTAGTCACTCCTCGGAAAAATATAGTTGATCAAGCTATATCATTCCCAGAGTTGACTATATGTCTCTAAGTCTAATTGTGTTGCCCAACAATCGTAATACTTTTGTTCTGTCCTAGTGACACTGATTTTAGTATGAATGCAGGTATGTATACTTAGTTAAATATTTTAGTATTTAAAAGTATAAACTCTTGGTAGAGTATTTTAATCCCACTGTGTTTATAGTTCGTATATCTTTTGTGGGTTGATATACTTGATTCACTATAAACGATGCTCTGATACCAATCTGTCACACCCCAAAACCGGAACGGCGGAAACGTTCAGGGGTGGAGGACGTCATGTACAACATCACAACAAAGCATAGTAGTAAACAAGCAACAACATCATCCATCGCATTAATAATATAATTTCATACAAGTGTGTTCTGTGAAGATTATAAGACACCAAAAATGTAAATAAAAAATAAGAGATGAGTCTTGAACGAGCTCCATCTTCTCAAAAACCTGGCATTGGTACCTGTCTACTGATGACTTGAGAATACAAGTTATTTTGAAAGAGTTTATCAGCTTTAAAGCTGGTGAGTTCATAAGCATTTTAGTGTCATTGTTTGTATGAAAGTGTTGGTAAGTACTTGGTGTATAAATTTGTAAACGTTTGTACATGTTTGTAAATGTTTTTAAATGTTTGTAAATGTTTGTATCTCCTAGAAAATCCTATATTTTCTACTAAACGTAGCCTTTTACCAAGGCATCAAATGAAATGTATGTTTGTTTCTTGTAAGAGTGTATATTTTCCCAAGTGTGACTATCATTAACCAAAAATATAGTTTTACATTACTTTTTATGTGAAAAGATCACAATGTGAATGCAATGGGGAAATAATAAAGTACTGTAGTGTTGTATTATAGTAACTACTTCTGTACTTTCTACCTTAATTCGGCCGTTAATTAAGGTTAAATGTGAAATGGTTGCACCATACTATCGACTAATAACACGACGATGAAAGACGTCGGAAGAAATGACATTTGGCACCCGTAGACTTGCAAGTCCCACTGTAGCTAACAACAAGGTGTAGGATAGTCAATCCAGTATAGATCTATACGCAAACTCACGCTCTCCCTCCAGGAGATTCTGGATACAAATCGGGCCATGACAGGTGATGCCATGCCCCGAACGATGGTTCACATTTATGTTATTGTATACTTGTATATGTAATGTATGTATTAGCTGTATTGTATGTTCTCTATGTCTAGTATGTTATGTTTGTTTCTAATCATAGTATTCTCTATCTGTATGTTATTGTTTGTTTCTCATCATAGTATTCTTTATCTGTATGTTATTGTTTGTTTCTCATCATAGTATTCTCTATCTGTATGTTATTGTTTGTTTCTCATCATAGTATTCTCTATCTGTATGTTATTGTTTGTATTGACTCATGTATGAACTGACTCCTTGTATGATTCATTGTTCTTGTAATAGTATTAGTAACTTCCTAAACTATACCTATTATAGTTTACTAGTAATGTTATTTGTATGAATGAACATGATTGTATACCCTTGCTACCCAAAGGTATTGAACTGAATGAAGGAACTTTTATATCTACATACATATACATAATATATAACTAAGATTCAAACGACCTTCGGACAAACAACCGATACCCTAAGACCACAACCAAACAAGGAACAGGAAGTAGGGTGAGCTATCAGTCCTAAGTCCTTTAAATCCTACTTATATAACTATATCTATACAGGTACACATTTGACAAAATATAAGTTTAAAAGAGTTTGAATAGAAAGTATTTAACATGTGAAAGTATTTGATAACCATTTTGAAGTAGTTTGATTGATAAAACAGCTAATTGAATAGCAAATCCTTTGTTTGATAGTTAATAATCACATGTGATTGATATAATAACTATAATGTTTCAACTTGTATCCCCCCCATAAAAGCATTTAAAATCATTTAAAAGGTAGATTAAGGGGTATGAACTCACATGTAGTGAGTGGTTTGGATGAACGGATGGTATAGGACGCTAAGTGTCAAGTGAAGACTTGAGCACACACACGGATCCTATTTAACATATAATGACACATAAATGTATCTAATTAGTCAATTTACAACTAATTAAGCAAGTACAGACACCCTAGGACATGGAAAACACTTTGATTCAAGTGCTAGAAGTACCAAAGGGTTGCATCTAAAGGGAGTATGGCCTCTCATTGGAGTTTATGGCTATTATGGGTGTATCATATGAGTTTACGGCCCAGGGTAATTTCCCCATGAGTTTACGGCCGTAAACTCATGGTATTTTGTACCATTTTGTGTTTTAAGGTCTTACAAGTCATTTAGAAGTGTTCTAAGTTTAATTCTAAGCCTTAGGAAGGAAGGGTGGCACATATGCACCACTAACTAGTGTTTACGGCCCAAGGTGATTGCCTTGGCCGTAAACACCATTTGTTCTTGGTTCTTTTGATGTTTAAGGTCCTATACTCTTCTTGGAAGTGTTCATGACTTAGTTCCAAGGCATTGGGAAGGGACTAGGGCTCATTTGCACCCTTAAATAGGGTTTACGGCCCAAGGAGATTGCCTTGGCCGTAAGCACCTTTTGATCTTGTGTTCTTGATGTTTTCTAGGTGTAAACTAAGTGATTCAAGCATATAATAAGCTAAGGTAAGAGTACTTACAAGGTAGAAGCTTGAAAAGGTGTTTAAGGTCCAAGAACACTAGTGTGTGTTCTTGGTGAAATGAAGAACACTTGAAGATCTATCAAAATGGAATGATTTCATGGATGAAATCAAAGGGTTGTACTAGATAAAGTGTTTTAACAACAAATCAAGGGAAGAAATTCTTACATTTTTGGAAGATTAAGATGAAGATCTTGATGATAGTTGAGAGAGAATGGGTGTTCTTGAGCTTGAAAGGGAAGAAATGATGAAAAATGGGATAAACTCATGCATATAGCATGAGTTCACGGCCTTGGATGAGTTTACGACCCAAACTCATAAAGTTTGGCCGTAAACACCATTTTAATGGGGCTTAAGGCTTGATTTTTTTTCCATATTTACCCTAGAAGACACTTCCTAATATTTTATTCTTGAATCTACTTGGCTTAGAACACTCAATCAGAATCTAAACAGTGCTAAATGATAGCAGAAACAAGTCTGACTTTGGTTGAATTTATTGACTGTACAAGGTAGAAATTTCGTGTTGTCACATCATCCCCCCGTTAGAGAGAATTTCGTCCCGAAATTAGAGTTGAAGCAACTAAGTAGTTATAACTAACTAAGTAAAAGATGAGGATATTTCAAATTCATTTGATCCTCCCGCTCCCAAGTGAATTCAGGTCCTCGCTTGGCGTTCCAGCGAACCTTCACTATCGGGATACGACTTTGCTTCGTTTGCTTGACCTCTCGGTCCATGATCTCTACAGGTTCTTCCACGAAGTTGTGGCTCTCGTTGATCTCGATCTCGTCGAGTGGGATTATAAGAGTCTCGTCGGACATACACTTTTTCAAGTTCGAGACGTGGAAAGTAGAATGTACGTTACTGAGTTCGCGAGGTAGGTTGAGTTTGTAAGCTACAGGGTCGATTCTAGCGAGAATCTCGAAAGGCCCTACGTATCTTGGATTGAGCTTCCCACGCTTTCCGAAGCGTATCAAGCCCTTCCAGGGTGAGACTTTCAAAAGACTCGGTCTCCCACCTGGAATTCCAAAGGTTTCCTTCTTTTGTTTACGTAGCTTTTCTGTCGGCCTCCAGAGGCTTTCAATCGTTCACAAAACTGAACGATCCTCACTATCGTTTTCCGAAAGATCTCCGGACCTTCGGAGCAAATACTACTGTCTCTTACCCTAGATCGTGTGTTGTAGAGTTGGGTTCGAGTGTATTGAGTTGACGGAAGGCATAGGCGATGACCTTACCTCGTTGCATCAAAATGCAACCGAGCCCTGGATTTGGATGCATCGCAATAGACCAAACAGTCTTCTATTCCTTCTAGGAGGGATAGTATTGGTGCGGTGCATAAGGCTTGCTTCCATGTTTGGGACGCTTTCTCTTGCTCCCCTTTCCAGTCAAGAGTCACACCCTTTTGGGTCGAAGTCGTATGAGGCTTCGCGAATCGAGAGAAGTT
This sequence comes from Lactuca virosa, assembly GCF_052849685.1. Classification (NCBI taxonomy): domain Eukaryota; kingdom Viridiplantae; phylum Streptophyta; class Magnoliopsida; order Asterales; family Asteraceae; genus Lactuca; species Lactuca virosa. The sequence continues at coordinate 21,960,029 of NC_136426.1, read as the reverse complement.
CTAAAAGAACCTACGATATCAGCCTGCGAGACTTAGAAATTTACGAATTTCTGTAGGTGTCTTCGGATCTGACAGTTCCCAATGGTCTGGATTTTGGAAGTGTCTTCATGAATTCCCTCTTCACTAACGACGTGAACCAGGAATTTGACTCTTCGAATCCAAAACTCCCATTTAAGAGAACTTCGCGTAGAGCTTCTCTGATTAGTTCCAAGGCATTGGGAAGGAACTAGGGCTCATTTGCACCCTTAAATAGGGTTTACGGCCCAAGGAGATTGTCTTGGCCGTAAGCACCTTTTGATCTTGTGCTCTTGATGTTTTATAGGTGTAAACTAAGTGATTCAAGCATATAATAAGCTAAGGTAAGAGTACTTACAAGGTAGAAGCTTGAAAAGGTGTTTAAGGTCCAAGAACACTAGTGTGTGTTCTTGGTGTTCTTGGTGAAATGAAGAACACTTGAAGATCTATCAAAATGGAATGATTTCATGGATGAAATCAAAGGGTTGTACTAGATAAAGTGTTTTAACAACAAATCAAGGGAAGAAATTCTTACATTTTTGGAAGATTAAAATGAAGATCTTGATGATAGTTGAGAGAGAATGGGTGTTCTTGAGCTTGAAAGGGAAGAAATGATGAAAAATGGGATAAACTCATGCATATAGCATGAGTTTACGGCCTTGGATGAGTTTACGGCCCAAACTCATAAAGTTTGGTCGTAAACACCATTTTAATGGGGCTTAAGGCTTGATTTTTTTTTCCATATTTACCCTAGAAGACACTTCCTAATATTTGATTCTTTAATCTACTTGGGTTAGAACACTCAATCAGAATCTAAACAGTTCTAAATGATAGCAGAAACAAGTCTGACTTTGGTTGAATTTATTGACTGTACAAGGTAGAAATTTCGGGTTGTCACAGATAGCCACCTCATGGATATAATTGGGTACTGAACTCCATCAAACTCTATGGGATTCGTATTATCGAAGTCCCAATACTGAAAAGCCCTCCCAGCACCAACTCCCGCAGCAGCGACAATTACGGTGGTTGCAGCAGTAACAGTCTCAGCAAGGGCAGCGTATCTGTCGTTGAAGAACTCCATCATTGCGGTCTTGATAGACCCAAATAGCTCTGGTATCTACCCCCGGACAATGGTAACAACCTCCTCATGGATAATCTCTCTAATCCGGTCCTCAGTCACTGCTAGCCAATCCTGACTGCCAGCTCCCGATCCCGATCCGGATCTTGCCTCGAAACGTCGTGTCATCACAATACTAAAAATAAGACAGGGACATATCAGATAACACGCATATCATACCAGGGGAACTAACTCCCAAAAAATCCCTAGGAGTTGTGGCTTCCCTGTCACGTTTACGGGTCTTGTCCTTTCAGTAGTACGAGCCCATACTACATTCCACACCTACCCGTATTTGTCTCAAGGATCATCACAACAACCCCAACACTACACACTAGAAAACGTATATACTCAATCCTCGATCCCTATAGGAAAGGTTAAACATCACGAAACTAGTCAGTTGACCCCACACAACTCATCCATAAAACTTCCACCAACCTTGCAACACTCGTGTATGCTAATCATACATAACACTGGACCCTATAGTAAGTCGAATATATGATCCTACCCTAAGACCTTCATCAAACAAGAATAGGAAATAAGGCCAAACAGAAAGACCCAAACTTTCATAATAAAGACATTGTTACTCCAAGTTACTCCAAAACATGCTACATGCATATTCAAAAATAATATTTTACATTGATAATTTGATTACAAAAGACTGGATACAAACCGACTAAGTTTTAGTATATTACATAACTACCCAGGATATTAAAGCTTTTATACAAACGTAAACCCAAGTAGAAAAGTAATAGTATAAACTATTCTAAATCTTCCAACAGTATATGACTATACTGGATGCTTATTACCTGAAATTGTTAAACACTGAGAGGGGTAAGCGGTGACGCTTAGTGAGTTCAATAATAGATACAATATAATGTTATGCCATATATATGATGGGTTTTAGTATACTACAACATCCTATGGTGCACATACAACCCTAAATACCTTGGATCTATGTTTTCACTAATTATACATGCAAAGGAGTTTCCAAGGTATTAAGCCTATAACTAGCATGCAAAGATGTAAACTACACAAGATGCTAGTTAGTGTAACATACCTTTTATGTGGCTGGAAGTCTTGATGCATTTGGCCTTTAAGAACTTAGTACCCCAAGTGTTGCACCTCAAATGGAATCACAAATCACCTAGAACAAAGGTGACTCTTGAGAGAGAAACTCCATGCACCAAAAACCTTCATGAACTCCAAGAACATGCACACCCACAAGGTGGTGGTTTTAGGTCATCATATATGTATTTATATGTGTGGTATTTCAAGGGTCATGGGTATAACCCAAATCCATACCCATGGGTTTTTATGATCCATGGTTCATGTGGCCCAACTCTTTATGTATTCATACATAAACTTGGTCCAGCATGGATCATAAGCCTAACACACACACACACACACACACACATATATATATATATATATATATATATATATATATATATATATATATATAAAACTAATTACCATAATTAGTCCCCATAGATTTAATTCGTCTCTTTTGATCACTAAATTAATTCCAAATTAATTCTTGATCAATACTAATTAAAACATATGATCTTATATTAATATATCAGAACTTATAATATATTAAAAAATCATATATAACCTTTCTCTCAAGAGTCCATCCTAACAAATTGTCCTGGTGTTATGCAACCCAAATGGACCATGCTACTCTCGGGTCGAGTACATACCAATAATAGTTATGGGCTTAGACATCTAATCCATCAGTCTCCCACTTGGATAAGTCTAAAACTATTATTGCGTATGACTCTAAGATCCCGACTAGCAATCGTAGCTCTTAAAAGCCGCTGTCGAACTCTGACCTAGTCAATGACGTGTCCATTAGATAAAGGATCACATATTCCTCCATTCTAGATATCATATTGTTGGATTAGTGTCTAAGTCCATAACTATATTTGGTATGTACTTGACCCGGTTGGGCATGGTCCTTTTGGGTTGCCTTCACCAAAGCAACTTGACTGGAGGAATAATATAGAAAGAGGTGATTATGGTTTATTAATATATTTTAAGACTAATATATTAAAAGAGAAATCGTATTTGTTTAATTAACATTGGTCAACAATTAATTAAGAATTAGTTTTGTGATCAAAAGAAGTTAATTGAACTTAAGGGGCTGAACTGTAATTGTGTGATAGTTACAAAGTAGGGCAAGGAGACCCTAATAAATAGGGTGGACGAATTCTAGGGATAAAGCCTAAATAATTCGTCCATAGGGATTCTATAATTATCCTTGGGCTGCTTGGTGGCTAAGTAATCAAATAAGGATAACCATTGAAACCCTAATTCTGGACCAGTACCACCAAAGCGCTAGGCAAGAAAGGTACGAGATCATCACTTCGATGATCACTACCAAAATGGGTAATGGAGAGTCCCTTACTGCTCATCTGCAAAAGATGCAGAGATATGTCGATCGCCTGCTAAAGTTGAATGTGAACTTTGATGAAGAGCTGGAAATTGACATGATCCTTCATTCCTTGCCTCCCTGCTATAGCCAGTTCTGCATGACCTACCACATGAACATGGAGGAGGTCACCTTGAGCAAGCTTCAAGGACTGTTGAGGACTGCTGAGAGCAACCTCAAAGATAAATCTGTTGCACAATCTCCAACTCCTACTGCTGCCCCAGTCTTGGCAATTGGGCAAGGGAAGGGTAAGAAGAGGAAGGCTCCCTCAAAGAGCCACCACAAGGGAAAGTCCCAAGATGGAACCTCTTATAGTGGAACCAAAGTTGGTTCTACTAAACCCAACTCTAACCCTAAGGAGGAAGAGTGCCACCACTGCCACAAGATAGGGCATTGGAAAAGAAGCTGCCCAGAACATCTGAAAGCTATCAAGGATGGGAAAATCAAGCCATCATTCGCAGGTATTTACACTATTAAATCTAATGATTCATCGCATGCTATTTCTTGGGTTCTTGATACAGGATGTGGTTTTCACATATGTTCTGATTTGCAGGGACTAAAAAGAAATAGGGATGTGGAGCATGGAAGGATAAACCTAATCATGGGAAACAGAAGATCGTCGCCTGTCACCAAGATTGGAGTAGATTCCTTAGTGCTTAGTAATGGATTAGGTTTAGATTTAAATAATTGTTGCTATTCGCCAGATATGGAAAGAAATATCATTTCATTTCATGGTTTATATAAACAAGGATTTAGATATTCATTTGATAATGAAAAGGGTTCCATTTATGTTTATCTTAATAGTGTTTTATATTTTGAAGCATTGCCTTGTAATGGAATATATGAAACTGTGATGGTTGTAGACAAACTAGGAGATGATGTATTATGTATTGATTATTCCAATGATTTGGATAAAGCATGCTTGTGGCATTGTCGTCTTAGACATGTCAACAAGAAGTGCATAGCCCAACTCCAAAAGGATGGAGTGTTGGAGTCATTCGACCTTAGGGACGATGACGTGTGCGAATCTTGTTTACTTGGAAAGATGACCAAGTCACCCTTCACTGGCACTTGTGCGAGGGGTGAGGGTTTATTGGACCTCATAAATACAGATGTATGTGGACCATTTAGATCCACCATAAAGGATGCCTGCCGCTTCTACGTGACTTTTATCGATGATTATAGCAGATATGGTTATATCTAATTAATCAGGCATAAGTCGGAAACCTTTGAAAAGTTCAAAGAGTTCAAGAAAGAAGTGGAGAATCAGTTGGGCAGGAAAATCAAGATGCTTCGATCTGATTGAGGTGGAGAATACCTAAGTCTTGAATTCCACGACTACCTCAAGGAATGCAGAATTGTTTCGCAATTGACGCCACCTAGGACACCACAGTTGAATGGTGTGGCTGAGAGGTGTAATCGAACCTTGCTAGACATTGTTCGTTCCATGATGATTTGTGCTTCGCTACCTATCTCATTCTGGGGGTATGCCTTAGATATTGCCGCCCATATCCTTAACTTAGTCCCTACGAAGAACGTTGCCAAAACACCTCACGAGATGTGGACAGGGAAAGCTCCCTCGTTGGCACACATCAAGGTTTGGGGTTGCGAGGCTTTCGTAATACGAGAGACTCACGACAAGCTCGAACCTCGTAGTGAGCGATGTATTTTCATCGGCTACCCGCAAAAATCCTTTGGATATCTCTTCTATAGACCGAGTGACAATGTTGTCTTCATTGCGAGGAGAGGGGTTTTCCGAGAGCGAGAACTCATAAGCAAAGGGGATAGTGGGAGGCAAATCGATCTTGAAGAGCTTCAAGAGTCGAGCGATGAAGGAACCTCTAACACTGGCGCTCAACCCGAGGAGGAAACTCCGGTTGAACCGATTGACGAGTCCTTACCTCTTAGACGTTCCGAAAGGATTATTGTTCCACCCCAATTTTATGGTTTTCATATTACTACAGAAGGGGATACGTTCATTAGTGATAGTACACTAGTAAATCTGGACGAACCTAACGGCTATAAAGAAGCCATGGCAGGCCCGGAGTCTGCAAAATGGAAAGAGGCTATGGACAGCGAGATTTAGTCCATGTATGACAACCAAGTTTGGAATTTGGTTGACAATGTACCAGGTCGTTAGACAGTCGGGTGCAAGTGGATCTTCAAGAAGAAGACTGACATGGATGGGGATGTACACACCTATAAGGCGCGATTGGTTGCGAAAGGTTTCACTCAAACTCTTGGAGTTGACTATGTGAAACCTTCTCACCAGTTGCGAAGATAAAGTCTATCAGGGTAATGCTAGCCATTGCTGCATTTCATGACTATGAAATATGGCAGATGGATGTCAAAACCGCCTTCCTTAACGGGAAGTTGGCTGAGGATGTTTACATGGCTCAGCCAGAGGGTTTTGTCGACACGAAGCATGCTAATAGAGTGTGTAAGCTTGAGAAGTCCATTTATGGACTAAGACAAGCATCTCGTAGATGGAATCTTTGTTTCGATGAGAAAGTCAGAGAGTTTTGTTTTCTGCGAAGCGAGGATGAATCATTTGTATATGTCAAAGCCAGTGGGAGTATAGTAAGCTTCCTCGTATTGTATGTCGATGACATACTACTCATAGGAAACGACATCCCAACCCTGAAGGAAGTTAAATCCTTGCTTGGGAAGTGCTTCGCTATGAAGGGCCTCAGAGAGGCTGCCTATATTCTGGGAATAAGGATAGTGAGAAATAGAAGTAAGAGACTAATAGGACTTAGTCAGAATACTTACTTGGAAAAAGTACTAAAACGTTTTAGTATGGAGAATTCTAAGAAGGGGGAGTTACCAATCCAAAGTAATGCTAAGTTAAGTAAGACTCAAAGCCCGAGTACCGAAGTCGAGATAGCAGAAATGAGCCGAGTACCATACGCTTCCGCAGTTGGCTCAATCATGTATGCTATGAATTGTACTCGCCCTGATGTGGCCTTCGCTTTGAGCATGGTCAGTAGATATCAAGGGAACCCTGGCAAAGCACATTGGACTGCAGTAAAGAATATTCTTAAGTACCTTCGGAGGACCAAGGAATGGTTTCTAGTCCTCGGTGGGAGTGATGACTTAAGGGTGCGAGCATACAGTGACGCCAGCTTTCAGACCGACAGGGACAACTATCGTTCACAGTCGGGCTGGGTCTTTACCCTTAATGGAGGAGCAGTGACTTCGAAAAGTTCCAAGCAGGAGACCGTAGCCGATTCAACGTGCGAATCAGAGTACATTGCAGCGAGCGAAGCATCAAAGGAGGCAATATGGTTGAAGAACTTCATCGGAGACCTTGGAGTTGTGCCGGCCATACAAGAGCCTATGGAAAATTTCTGTGATAATGAAGGAGCGGTTGCCTTGACCAAGGAACCAAGGGATCATGGAAGATCTCGACATATCGACAGAAAATATCACTTTATTCGACATCGAGTGGAAGAAGGACTCCTCGTAGTGAAGAGGGTATCGTCATAGGATAACCCAGCAGATCCACTTACGAAGGGACTGAGCAAGCTTAAGCACTTGCAGCACGCTAGGAGCATTGGGATGAAGAACGATATTAGTTTAGATTAGATTATTTAGAAACGTGTAATAGATAAATTGTAATTAACATTCGATGATTAAATAAAAGAGTATTATTTATTAGTAATGTAACTGTCTTATGTTAATTGTTTACCTATTGTTTCATTTTGCATGTTTTGACTTCCTGAATAACAAGATTATTCGAATGGTCCACAGTCGTTCATATGTTGGAAGTAGGTATGAATGAAGACTGTCATGAATTGATGTGTAGATTGTCTGAAGAGTATTAGACATAGCAAAAGTTTGCTACAATGTTCATGAGTGCTTATGAGTTTGATTTGAGCATTGGATTAGACCCGTGCTTGCTGGAATCACTTCATGGAATTTATCACGAGTGATCGCAAGACGATAATATCATATGGTCTTAAAACCTAGATATATGGTTTGTTGTTTGCTAATTGGTTGTGCATTGATAATGCGTAAATGCATCAGTAATTTGATGTTATAAAACACATTGTTGTGTATGATTTGATTAGTGGATAGTAAATGCATATAAGTCGAAGTTTATCTGTTCCTTTTATCCTAAGAGCGTTAAAGCGATATCAGGGCCCCTCGATGATTTGATTTGACTTATGCGTCGGGCCCGGTCAGGACTGAATTAATGTGTTTAATTAAGTTCTATCTCAAATGAATCAGATATCGAGAAACAATTGCTGGACAATAAGTATGACTATGTTCCATGTATTTGTCCACACGATATCTAGAACAGAGGATTATACGATCCCTTATCTGAAGGACAGGTTATTGATAAGATCAAGAGTTTTGAGAACTGCGATTGCTAATCAGATTCAGAAGGTGCATTTACATTTATAGTTATTAGACTTATCCAAGTGGGAGACTGTTGGATTAGTGTCTAAGTCCATAACTATATTTGGTATGTACTTGACCCGGTTGGGCATGGTCCTTTTGGGTTGCCTTCACCAAAGCAACTTGACTGGAGGAATAATATAGAAAGAGGTGATTATGGTTTATTAATATATTATAAGACTAATATATTAAAAGAGAAATCATATTTGTTTAATTAACATTGGTCAATAATTAATTAAGAATTAGTTTTGTGATCAAAAGAAGTTAATTGAACTTAAGGGGCTGAACTGTAATTGTGTGATAGTTACAAAGTAGGGCAAGGAAACCCTAATAGATAGGGTGGACGAATTCTAGGGATAAAGCCTAAAGAATTCGTCCATAGGGATTCTAGAATTATCCTTAGGCTGCTTGGTGGCTAAGTAATCAGATAAGGATAACCATTGAAACCCTAATTCCTACACCTATATAAAGGACCCCTAGGCATGGGAATTTCGGCCACTTTGAACCCTAGAAGTCCTAGAGCTGAAATTCTCCTATCCTCTCTCTCTCTCTCTCTCTCTCTCTCTCTTGTTTCCTCCAATTGCTATTGGTGTTTGTGATTCATTAGAGACACAACACTTGAGGTGCTAAGGTTCTCAAGGCTTCAAGATCTTTAATCAACAACAAGGTAATCATCTAGATCTGTTTAAATATGTTAATTTCGAATATCATATGCTAGATCTAGGGTTTGAAAGTCTTGGATGAATGCATGTACAAATAGAGAAACCTAAATCCAAGCATTAGGGTTTGCATGAGCACATAGGATGTTCTTTTGGCTCAAACCCATCACATATGGACTGAGACATGGATTATAATCATTCTCTCTGTCCATCTGTTGTTTCCCGATTTCCGATTTACGACGACCGACTAATTGAACAAATCAAATCAGTCCAGGCCCTGCCGAGCACTTACGTTTGTCATCACTAAATAATCGAGAGGCCCACAGATGTCGCTTTTATCCCTCTAAGGGTAAAAGGAATGGATAAACTTCGACTCATATGCTTGCTCTATATACGACCAAATCACACACAAAAATGCGTTTTATAACACCAAGTTACTGGTGCGTTTTCACATAATCAATGTGTAACCGACTTGTAGACTGCAACTCATATCTCTTGGTTTGAAAAATACAAGATATTATCGTCTCATGATCACTCGTGATAAAATCCATGAAGTGAGTCAAATGAGCGTGGGTTTAATCCAATACTCGAATCTCATTCCAGGAGTACTCATGAACACTGCAACCACTTTGTCCTAGACAAACTACAGACTCATTCATGACAGTCTTGCCTCAATATCTACTTCCAAAGTATGATCGATTGTGGATGGTTTGAATAACCTAGTTATTCGGGAAGTCAAAACATGCAAAGTGAAACACAAGAATAATACTAATCCTATATGGCCTCAAGCACCTTTGAGAGTAAATAAAACACCTTTTATTTAAACACCATATTGATTACTCATTATTCATTGTATAATGTTTCGAATAATCAACTTTATACTTGAATCTGAAACAATAGTCATGCCATGCTCCAAGCATGCACACTATGTTTGTCCAAACAATAGTTATGCCGTACTCCAAGTTTGCACACTATGTTTGTCTATGATCCTTACTTTGTGAAATATACCAATTGAACATGATTCCAATGATACTCATTTCACAATCCAAATCCTTATCATAAATGTAAGAATTCCAAAATCCTGCCATTTACCGAAATCTGTTAGATTCTAAACTTATATGCATTGATCCTCTTGTAATGACTATGCACAAAGTCACAAAGACTTGTCAACAGACATTACAAAGTATTCCAATGGAGATCAATTCCATGGAAACGAAGTCTCAAATTCAAAGTACATTCCTTTGAACATCCATTTTGCATTAAGTTTTCTAATCTTACACAGATCTAATGGATAACTTCCACCTATGGAAACATTTCCAGATTCCCATTCTGACTATCACTTCTGAATAAGAGTTGCCTCCTTTCAGAATATGTCAACATGGTCCTTTCCAAAAATTTACACCATACTTCCAATTGTCCATGAGCAACCAATCTTTGGTAAACCTCATATTGTCCTTGACAATTGCTTAATCATTTAAGTCATATCCAATTCTAGACCTTTTCCCCTCTTAATTCCCTAGGCATTTGGAAAATTTAGAAAGGATAAATATTACAACACATGTAATCGATCCTATATCCGAAGCATATGGGACACGATTTATGATGTCTCACATAAAGACATGATCCTAGACCAGTCTTTTGGTACAATATTTTTATTTGCCATGTTTTCATAATTCGACTATGAAGAGGGATGTCGTAATCATAATCGAATTTTGAGAACACAATATATAGAATTTCCTTATGTTGAACCATTCCAACATAAAATCCATATATATATCCTTGACTAAAGATGATTAAAATCTCAATCCTTGACTAAAAATGATTAGAATCTCAATCTAAGCTTTTAGAATTGAAATGAAGTATAATTTCCTCTCCCTTAATTATAGCAAAACAACTTTTACCCAATTGAAACTTTTGTTTTCTATAATTAACATTGCTAACTTGCAACACTTATCATAATTGATTATGCTCCCACTAGCATAATAATTACTATCATAACAATTATGCTCCCACTAGCTCTGACATGTACTCAGAAATCAGATGGACTTCTAGAAATCAATACTTTATTGATTTTCTTACCAAAGTTCAGATTTCTGATACGAGTTGCTTTGATAAGACTTTATCAAGGCTTCTCAAAATCATACACCATTCCTTAGATAGCTCACATGCGTGTCTAAACAATTTTTAGAATTATGAAAAGGGATGTCGTAATCATAGACTCAATTGTTTAGACCTTTGCCACTTCTCACAAGTCCATGCTAGTGTGCCGGTTAACCACACATGCTCCACTAACGAATTTGAGAATGCAAATATCACAATTTCTATCTACTTAAAATCTACTTAGTGAAAGCGTTTCCTCACAATCATTTTCATGAATCGCAGAGAGACCTTATGACACTTAGATTTTATGGTGTATGTGTTCCTATCCATGTGAATTTGTCATAACTGCAAGAGGAGGTTAGTGACAAATCCAAACTCATATGGATTAAACTTCTTTCAATCTTAACTTCTTGCCACCTGGTAGCACAAGAGCCTACCATTGCTTCCAAGTAGTTTTGCAAACAACTGAGAACTCACAGAACTCACATGCATAGTCAACTTTTAACTGGAATGGGCACAAAAATAAGAATATGTCAACACGATAGGTTACAAGCCTCAAGTCGTGTGCTAGTGATAAACAATACCCTTGATTAGTTCTTGAAACTTTTCAAGATCTTTAATACTCCCACTGACCTCTTGACATATAAGATTCTCTTGTCAAGAATCATTTCTTGACACAACAAATATTCAAGAGTTAGTGCGAGTTCTTATCAAGATAAACACTTTACTCAATTGGTCTTAGTTGGTCTTTGTTTTATCCAAAACATCACAACATACCAATTTCAAATGTACAAGAGTAAGAAAACATTTTACTCTACATTTGACAAGTGTTATAAACCTTCTAAGGATTATGTCACCCAAGTTACAATCTTGGAGTATGAGTCTAAGACTCAATTTTTGGAACGTAGTATGACTTATCTTTTTGATTTAACCAATTCAACAATTCACGATTCCTCTTCTTAGTCAAAAAAATGCACTAAGATGTCCTTAGAGAATCAATTGTGATATGGTTTCATAACCACTAAGATAATCATAAAGCAAGATACTCAAGTACTCTCCCATCTTTTCAGATTGGAGAAAATTTTATCTTTCTGCCTAATTTGATTCTTCTTGTTCGTTCTGCCTTACATTGAAACTTTTCCAATGTTTCAGAATTACACTTAAACTTGTAAGTATAACCATATTCACTAAAATTTAGTAAATCATGACGAATAGTCTTATCGATCTTTATGGGGGACCTTGACCAGTGCACAAGAATGTCCTTCACTTGACTTACATATACATGTGATCAAGGAATTAGTCTTAATTTCTCAAAGATGAAAAATCCTCATTCATCATACAATACAAGTTACATTATTCCAAGTTTCTATCCAACTGGAACTTGGGTGATGGGAATCTTTCCTTATTTGGTAAATTATGACACTACCACAAACGAAAGAATCAAATCCATTTTCCAATACTACTATCAATGGAATCATATAAACAACAATTTTTCACAAATGCCATTGTAAGGATATTTAAAATAAATAAAATTAAAACTTTATCTTTTATTTTAAAACTTGCGGAAAAACTTATCCTTACAATGCAAATGAATATGAAAACTATGTTGTTATCTATTCCTAAGCAATCTATCATAACTCTTAAGTAGCAGCTCAAAATTCTGATTACCGAACCATGCGATCGAAATCCATCTTCGCGATCAGAATCAACATACTCTTCCTTTAAGCTTCCTTTCTTTGATTCTACAAAACATCAGAATGTGACCTAGTCACGTCATGTAATAATAATCTCGAAATAGGAACTTAATAGAGTTAGATAGTGGACTTACCTGAAGTAGAGTCATACATTCTGACTTTACAATCCTTATGATTCTTCAGGTAAATGGGCAGCTTCGCAACCAATGCCCCTTACTTTGGCAATAGAAACATATGGACTTTTTGGGAATGGTACATGGGACTATCTCAGATTTAGCCTTTCTTTTTACCATTTGGTCAACCGAGTTGACTATGGCCAATCGCTTTCAATTGGGAAGAGAAAGCTTTTCTGGATTTTCAATGTTACCATTGTCAATGCCCATGGAAGTTTGGGAAGTCGATATTCCAATCAAATTTGCTTTACCAGTGCTCCAAATCATTGCTGATTCATCAGCATCAAGCAAATAGGTAAGATCATTAAGGGTCATGTCATGGTCTGTAATATAGTAGTCCTAAAGGAACTCACTATGTGACTTAGGAAGTGATTGAAGAACCTAGTCAACAACCAACTTCCTCAAGACCTTGACACCCAACTCTCTCGGCTTGTTAATATGTGACTTCATCTCCAAAATGTGGGCACACATAGACTCTGCTTGCCAATATGGCTTGAGTGACCTTGAACTTTTCAAGAACTTGTGGGTTAGGGAGAATAATTGGAGGAGGTGGAGGAGGAGAAGTATGATTTCCATGATCCAATCGCGGGACATCATCTTCATTAGGAAAGCTTGTTCCAAGGGATTTGGGAAGATCATAGTTGTCTGAACCAGACATCTAAAATGGGAGAAATTCAAGTTAGTTGATTTAAGTCCTCAATATAACGCCCAATATGAAATATTAAGGCTAGAAATCAACACAATATTGTATAACTTGTAAGAGGGATCTCGTAATCCAAGCGATACAATATTTGAAGGTAGGCGAATGACGATTCACCAATTTCCACCATGAAAAACGAAATAGGAATTAGGTTTTAATTGGTTTGAAACTCCTAGATCTTTTGAGATTCATTGAACTATTCAATGGCATGTTTAAATCTCGATTGTGCCCTCTCAAGTTTGTGACTGGGATGCCGAGGATCACAAACAAGGTGTGAATAACCATGCAAATTAACTTGGTACCCTTAACTTTATCACCTAATCGATGTGCCGGTTAACCATACACGCTCCACCAATCTATGATAAACATTAAGTTACCCTTTGCCACACTTACTAGTCCAGGTTAGTGTGCCGATTAACCACACACGTTCCACTAACGACTTGGTAAGGTACAAAGTGCAATTTCATGGGTTTGCACCAAATTCACATTTTCCTAAGTAACTAAGATTGGGAATTTATAAGTTTTTAGTTACTTAGTATTTATCATTATACTTTTAATGAAGGGAGAATTAATGTCCTGTCAAAACCGTTCGGCTAACGACCCTCCACCAGTCAAGGAAGCGGTGGGTGAGAGTGGACACCCATTAAATTGCCATTTTATAGGCGGTAACCTTATACCCCCTTATAGACCGGCTTCGTGAATGAGGCCTACTAACGGTAAGACTGACATACTCTTATACATATATATAAATATTAAATCTATAATATTATAATAGTATCAGGGTTGAATTTTAACTTTTAAAATTCTAAGGGTGAAACTTGGAATTAAAGTATTCACGGGGGGAAACTTTACAAATTCCAAAACTTGAGGGCAAGTTTTGAACTATTCAAAAACCTTTGATTTCCATAACTTATGAGTTTAAAGTATTTTAATGGAAAAACTCTTCAAGTTCCATAACTTGAGGACAAGTTATGGAAGACTTTAAAACATTTAAAAATGAGACTCTTCATTTTCATAACTTATGGAAATATTATGAGTTTTAAAAAATCATAAATGTGACTTTTCATATAACTTGAGGATAAGTTACAAAAACACATATTATGAACAACTTGTAGATCAAATTGGATCGAAAACAAATTATCACATAACTTTTCTATTAATCTAAACTAACTCATAAGAACAAGATAATTCAAATAATAAATCTTCAAGAAATTAGCATGAACATATAAACTAATACAAATCTTGAAATTATGACAATTATCTTTGAAATTGGATTAGCATGAACATTACCACATCAAAAACAGGTTTATAAGTTCAAAAACAGCTTAGGGTGATGTTCCTAGTCTAATTCCAGCCAAAAAACTCGAAGATATGCTGTTAGAGGGTCCAACTCGCCGAGTGCAAGAACAAACTCGACGAGTTGGATGAGTTTGTTCATGGACTCGTCGAGTCCCCTGTCGAGACAGCAAAAAACTTCAATTTTCAGCCTTTTGCATCAAGTATAATTGAAAACAAGCCTTGGCTCTGATACCACTGATGGGTTTTAGTATACTACAACATCTTATGGTGCACATACAACCCTAAATACCTTGGATCTATGTTTTCACTAATTATACATGCAAAGGAGTTTCCAAGGTATTAAGCCTATAACTAGCATGTAAAGATGTAAACTACACAAGATGCTAGTTAGTGTAACATACCTTTTATGTGGCTGGAAGTCTTGATGCATTTGGCCTTTATGAACTTAGTGCCCTAAGTGTTGCACCTAAAATGGAATCACAACTCACCTAGAACAAAGGTGACTCTTGAGAGAGAAACTTCATGCACCAAAAACCTTCTTGAAGTCCAAGAACATGCACACCCACAAGGTGGCGGTTTTAGGACATCATATATGTATTTATATGTGTGGTATTTCAAGGGTCATGGGTATAACCCAAATCCATAACCATGGGTTTTTATGATCCATGTTTCATGTGGCCCAACTCTTTATGTATTCATACATAAACTTAGTCCAACATGGATCATAAGCCCAACACATATAAATATAACTAATACCATAATTATGTTGGGTTTTGAGCATTCTAACACTTCCTAAGTGTACATGCAACCCTAATAACCTTGAATCTATGTTTTCTCTATATACATGCAAATTCCTTTTTCAAGGTTATTTCCTAACTAGCATGGCATGGGGATTACATAAAACATAAAAACTAGTAGAAATACATACCTTGTTGTTGCTTGGATTCCTTCAAGACTTTGTGAGCCTAGCACCCGAAATGTTGTGCCTCAAATGCTTCACACAACATTACAAACTTGGAATAACTTGAGAGAATGTCACTTAGCCTCAAAAATCGGTTATGCCCTCTTCTGAATCAACTAGTACCAATTTTGCATGCTATAGGGTTTCTTTTATAGTGTGTCATAATTAGGAGTTACAAATGTAAACCCTAATTGTCACGACTCTTCATTTCTCATGACCCATGGGTTTGTAACTCCCATGGACTATCCATGGAGCTCCATATGGTTATAACCAAACCCATAAACCATGGATCATTAATCCACCATAAAAGAATTGATGATTGTCATAATCAACCCTATATATTTAATTAGTCTCACTTTGATCACCAAATTAATACTAGATTAATACTTGATCAATACTAATTAAATAATACTATTATTAATATATTAGAACTTATAATATATTAATAATCACAAGTGTACTTTCTCTCATTTTGTCTATCCAAGTATTACAATGCCATGCAACCCAAATGGACCATGCCGGGTCGGGTCAAGTACATACCAAATAAAGTTATGGACTTAGACACTATATCCAACAGTCTCCCACTTGGATAAGTCTAATAACTATATTTGCAAATATGACTTCAAAATCCGACTAGCAATCGTAGCTCTTTCAAAGTCTCTCGGAACTGAGATGATGATGATACGCCATTTAAGATAAGTGATCATATAATCCTCTGTTCTCATGATATCAGCCGGACAAACACATGGAACATGGTCTTACTTATTGTCCAGCATTTGTTTCTCGATCTCTGATTTGTTTCGACATAGAACTAAATTGAACACATCAATTAGGTTCTGACTGGGCCCGGTACATAGGTCAAAACCAAATCATCGAGGGGCCCAGATATCGCTTCTATTTCTAGAAGGAACAGATAAACTTCGACTGATATGCTTGTACTAACTACTTGTTGAATTATTCACAAAGGCACGTTTTATAACATCGAGTTACCAATGCGTTTTCGTACAATCAATGAATAACCAACTCATAGTCAACAACTCATATCTCTAGGTTTGAAGATTTATATGATATTACCGTCTCACGATCACTCGAGATAAATTCCATGAAGTGATGCAAGTGAGCGTGGGTTGAATCCAATACTCAGCCCTTATGAGTACTCATGAATGTTGTAGCAACCATTGCATTGTCTAAAGCACTTTAGACAAATCATACAAGCCAAATTCATGACAGTCTTGATTCATATCTACTTCCAACATATGACTGACTGTGGATGGTTTGAATAATATGATATATACCATAACATAATTATTCTGGAAGTCAAAACATGCAAAGTGAAACACAAGAATAATACTAATCTTATATGGCCCCAACACTTTGAGTGTAAATAAAAACACCTTTTATTTAAGCACCATATTGATTACTCATTATTTATGTTTTGATTAATCAACTTTATGCTTGAATTAAAACATTAGTTGTCCCATGCTCCAAGCATGTACACTGTGTTTTTCCAAACAACAATTATGCCAGACTCCAAGTATGCATACTATGTTTACATATGGTCCTCTCTTTGTGAAATAGATCAATTGACAATATTCCAATGATGCTCATTTCACAATTCCAATCCTCGTTGTAAATGCAAGAATACCAAACTCTTGCCATTTACTGTAATCTGTTAGATTCTAAACTTATATGCAATGATCCCCTTGTAATGACTATGCACAGAAGTCACAAAGACTTGGCAACAGACATTACAAAGTATTCCAATGGAAAACAATTCTATGGAAATGAAGTCTCAAATTCAAAGTACATTCCTTTGAACATCCTTCTTAGCATTAATTTCTTTAATCTTACACAGATTCAAAGAATAACTTCCACCTATGGAGACAATTCCATATTACCATTTTGACCATCACTTCTGAACAAGAGTTGCCTCTTTTCAAAATATGTCAATATGGTCCTTACTCTATACTTCTAATTGTCCATGAGCAACCAATCTTTGGTAAACCTCAAATTGTCCTCGACAACTTTGCTTAATCATTTTAGTCATTTCCAGTTCTATTCCTTTTTCCATCTAAATGCCCTAGGCATTTGGAAAATTTAGAATGGATGAATATTATAGCACATGTAATCAAACCTATACCCAAAGCATATGGGGCATGATTTATGCTATAATTTTTTTTTATTTGCCATGTTTTCATAATTCGAACTATGAAGAGGGATGCCGTAATCATAATCGAATTTTGAGAACGCAACATATATAGAATTTCCTTATGTTGAACCATTCCAGCATAACATTCATATATATTCTTGACTAAAGTAGATTAAATTCTCAATCTAAGCTTGTAGAATTGGAGTGAAGTATAAAATCCTCTCCCTTAATTATAGCAAAACAACTTTTTCAAGGCGAATTGAAACTTTTGTTTTCTATAATTAATATTGCTGACTTGCAACACTTAACATAATAATCATGCTCCCACTAGCATAATGATTATTATCTTACTAGCATAACACTTATGCTCCCACTAGCTTTGACATGTATCCAGAGATCAGCTGGACTTTTAGAAACCAACACTTTATTGACTTTTCTACCAAAGTTCAGACTTCTGATACGCAATTTCTTTGATAAGACTTTATCAAAACCATACACCTTTCCTTAGATAGCTCACTTGTGTGTCTAAACAATTATGAAGAGGGATGCCGTAATCATAATGTTTAGACCTTTTGTCATTCTCACAATTGCTATCTACTCAAAATCTACTTAGTGAAAGAGTTTCCTTACCATCATTTTCATGAATCGAAGAGAAACCTTATGACACTTAGATTTTTATGGTGTATGTATTCCTATCCATGTGAATTTGTCATAACCATAACCACAAGACAAGGTTAGTGACAAATCCAAACTCATATAGACTGAACTTGTTCAATCTTAATTTCTTGCCACCTGGTAGCACAATGCCCACCATTGCTTCCGGGTTGTTATGCAAACAATTGAGAACTCATAGAACTCACAAGCATAATCAACTTTTAACTGGAATAGACACAGAAATAAGAATATGTCAACACGATAGGTTACAAACCTCAAGTCGTGGGCTAGTGATTAACAAAACTCTTGATTAGTTCTTGAACCTATCTTAAGATCTTTTAGACTCCCACTGTCCTCTTGACCTATAAGACTCTCTTGCCAAATATTCAAGAGATAGTGCGGAATCTTTTACAAACACTTCACACAATTGGCCTTAGTCGATCTTTGTTTTATCCAAAACATCACAACTTACCAATTTCAAATGTACAAGAGTAAGAAAACATTTTACTCTACATTTGATAAGTGTTTTAAACCTTTCTTAAGATTATGTCACTCAAGGCTCAATCTTGGAGTATAACTCCAGGATTTGTTTTTGGAATGAAGTATGAATTATCTTTTGATTTAACCATTTCAACAATTCACGATTCCTCTCCTCAGGCAACAAACACACTAAGGTGTCCTTAGAGGATCAATTATGATATGGTTCCATAATCACTAAGATAATCATAAAACAAAATACATAAGTACTCTCCCATCTCTTCAGATTGGAGAAACTTTTATCTTTCTGCCTTATTTGATTCTTCTTATTCATTCTGCCATACATTGAAACTTTTCCAATGTTTCAGAATTACACTTAAACTCGTAAGCATAACCATATTTACTAAAATTTAGTAAATCATAACGAATAATCTTATCTACCTTTGTGGTGGACCTGACTAGTGCACAACTTAATGTACCCGATCCTTTAGTCCTTCGTTTGACACACATGCGAATGTGAACAAGGAATTAGTCTTAATTTACCAAAGATGAAAATTCTCATTCATCACACAATACAACCTGCATGATTCCAAGTTTCTATCCAACTGAAACTTGGGTGATGAGAATCTTTCCTTATTTGGTAAATTATGACACTACCACTAATGAAAGAATCAAATCCATTTACCCATATTGTTTATCAATGGAAGCATATAAGAAACAACCTTTTCACAAATGTCATTGTAAGGATACTTAAAATAAATAAAATCAAAACCATTTTCTTTTATTTTAAAACTTTGCGGAAAACTTATCCTTACAATCCATATGGAAAACTTGTTGTTATTTATTCCTAAGCAATATATCATAACTCTTAAGTAACAACTCAAAATTCTGATCACCGAACCATGCGATCGAAATCCATCTTCACAATCAGAATCAGCATATACTTCCTTTAAGTTTCTTCACTCTTCTTTGATTCTTAAAACATCAATATGTGACCCAGTCACATCATGCAATAAGAATATCAGAATAGAAATTTAATAAAGTTAGATAATGGACTTCACCTAAAGCAGAGTCAAACATTTGACTTTACTATCCTTATGGACTTTTAGGTAAATTTGGCAGCTTCGCAACCAATGCCCTTCCTTTGGCAACAGAAACATATGGACTCTTTGGAAACGGTACACGGGACTATCACAGACCTAGCCTTTCTCTTTACCATTTGGTCAACCGAGTTGACTATGGCCAATCCCTTTCCATTGGGAAGAGAAAGTTTTCTGGACTTCTAATGTCACCAATGTCAATGTCCAAATAGGTTTGGGAAGCAGATCTTCCAATCTAATTTGCTTTACCAATGCTCCAAATCATTGCCGATTCAGCATTCTCAAGCAAATAGGTAAGATCATTAAGGGTCATGTCGTGATCTGTCATCAGGGAGTGACTGAAGAACCAAGTCAACAGCCAGCTACCTCGAGACTTCGACACCCAACTCTCCCGGCTTGTCAATATGTGACTTAATCTCCAAGACCTAAGCACATATAGACTTTGTTTGCCAATAGGGATTGAGTGACTTAGAACTTATCAGGTCTTGTAACTTGTGGGATAGGGAGATTTATTGGAGGAGGTGGAGGAAGTGAAGTATGATTTCCAGTCCCACTAATGCACAACAAAGGGATTGATCTTTCACCTTGGTTGCCATTTGGGATATCATCTTCATTAGGAAGCTTGTTCCTAAAGATTTGGGAAGACCATAGCTGTCTAAACTAGACATCTATAATGGGAGAAATTCAAGTTAGTTGATTTAAAGTCCTTAATATAACACCCAATATGAAATAGTAAGGCTAGGACCCAACAACCTATTTATAACTGGAAGAGGGATGCCGTAATCCAAATTATAAAATAGTTGAAGGTAGGTAAATGACGATTTACCAATTTCCACCATAAAAACGAAATATAATTAAGTTTTTAATTGGATTTGAAACTCCTAGATCTTTTGAGATACATTGAACTTTCAATGGCATGTTTGAATCTCGATTGTGCCCTCTCAAGTTTGTGACTGGGATGCCGAGGATCACAAACAAGGTGTGAATAACCATACAAATTGACTTGGTACCCTCAACAATATTACCTAATCGATGTGCCGGTTAACCACACACGCTCCACCGATCTATAATAAAGTCAAGTTACCCTTTGCCACACTTACTAGTCCATGTTAGTGTGCCAGTTAACCACACACGCTCCACTAACGACTTGGTAAGGTACAAAGTGTAATTTTATGGGCTAGCATCAATTTCACATTTTCCTAAAGTAACTAAGATTTGGAATTTATAATGTATAGTTACTTTATAATTCATTATACTTTTAATGAGTATTTAAAGTCGTATCCTACCCGTTCGGCTAACGACCCTCCACCGATCAAGGAAGCGGTGGGTGAGAGTGGACACCCATTAAGTCACCATTTTATAGGCAACAACCTTATACCCCCCTTATAGACCGGCTTCGTGAATGAGGCCTACTAACGGTAAGAATGACATATTCTTATACATATCTATATAATTAAAATTATAATAATAGTATAAGGGTGTATTTTAAACATTTAAAATACTTGGTGGTTTAATCTATTAATTAAACTATACTTAATTTAATTAAACTTAAACCATGTCTTTATGGAATTATAAACTCTTTTAATTAAACACTTTAATTAATTTAATGAAGTCCATAAAACTTGAATTTTACCTTTAAAAAATTCTAAGAGTTCAATTTGGAATTAAAGTGTACATGAGGGGGTAACTTTACAAATTCCAAAAAACTTGAGGGCAAGTTTTGAAACTATTTCAAGACTCTTCAATTTGTAACTTATGAGTTTTAATGCTTCATAAAAATAAAGACTCTTCATTTTATGAAACCTCTTATTCTTTAATTACAACTTTTAAAGAAGTGACTTTTGGTTATCCATAACTTGAGGACAAGTTATGGACACCATCATCAGCATTAAGATCATGAATTAAACAAGCACGTAAGTTACACAAAATTCCTATGATCTTCTAAAAACTCATAAGAACAAATATTCATATCAAAAAATTTCAAGAAATCATATAAACATATACAATACTTGAAAATTGATAAAAGTCATGTAAAATGGGTTAACATAATCATTATCATTTTGAAAAACAGATTTTACAAGTCCAAAACAGATTGGGATAATGATTTTAATCCATTTCCAGCAACAAAACTCGAAAAAACTGCCCAGCACGCTCCTACTCGTCGAGTGCAATATCCTACTCGACGAGTAGGATGAATTTGTTCATGGACTCGGCGAGTCCTCCCCATGAACTCGGCGAGTCCAGTCGTCAGAGTGCAGAATTTTCGATTTTTAAGCAGTTTTGCATCAAGTATACAGAAAACAATCCTAGGCTCTGATACCACTGTTGGGTTTTGAGCATTCTAACACTTCCTAAGTGTACATGCAACCCTAATAACCTTGAATCTATGTTTTCTCTATATACATGCAAATTCCTTTTTCAAGGTTATTTCCTAACTAGCATGGCATGGGGATTACATAAAACATAAAAACTAGTAGAAATACATACCTTGTTGTTGCTTGGATTCCTTCAAGACTTTGTGAGCCTAGCACCCCAAATGTTGTGCCTCAAATGCTTCACACAACACTACAAACTTGGAATAACTTGAGAGAATGTCACTTAGCCTCAAAAATCGGTTATGCCCTCTTCTGAATCAACTAGTACCAATTTTGCATGCTATAGGGTTTCTTTTATAGTGTGTCATAATTAGGAGTTACAAATGTAAACCCTAATTGTCATGACTCTTCATTTCTCATGACCCATGGGTTTGTAACTCCCATGGACTATCCATGGAGCTCCATATGGTTATAATCAAACCCATAAACCATAGATCATTAATCCACCATAAAAGAATTGATGATTGTCATAATCAACCCTATATATTTAATTAGTCTCACTTTGATCACCAAATTAATACTAGATTAATACTTGATCAATACTAATTAAATAATACTATTATTAATATATTAGAACTTATAATATATTAATAATCACAAGTGTACTTTCTCTCATTTTGTCTATCCAAGTATTACAATGTCATGCAACATAAATGGACCATGCCGGGTCGGGTCAAGTACATACCAAATAAAGTTATGGACTTAGACACTATATCCAACAAATTAGTCTCCATAGATTTAATTAGTCTCTTTTGATCACTAAATTAATTCCAAATTAATTCTTGATCAATACTAATTAAAACATATGATCTTATATTAATATATTAGAAATTATAATATATTAATAAATCATATATAACCTTTCTCTCAAGAGTCCATCCTAACAAATTGTCCTGGTGTTATGCAACCCAAATGGACCATGCTACTCTCGGGTCGAGTACATACCAATAATAGTTATGGGCTTAGACATCTAATCCAACAATATATACTTCAATATGGCAGAAGCAAAGGAAACAAGGAACAACAAAGGCATATGTGAATCATGCGACAAGATTTCCATATCAATCAATGATTTGATTCAATCAATGAGACATAACAATTTCAATACTTGATATACATTAATAACGCTTCGGCGCAAATGGCACAGAAGACATACAATTTCTGATGAAACATTTTGGTAGATTTCAGGCTTTCAACCCTATCTAACCTTCTGCCGATGCCATAGGGGTAGAAGTCATTCTCTTGTGAGACATGCTCTACACGGACATAGGCTACATACCAATACCCCTGTGAATCTAAGTCCTTTCACTGATCAGATGGCCAAAGGTACAACTTTGCTATCAAAATAGCACGAAATAATAACACGGGAAAATAACATGGAAAAGCACATAACATATATAACACATAACATACAATTGTTCCTATATATTGAACTCACTGTGAAATAACCGGAGGTTAAAATAGTAATTTGGGCAGCACTTCGTGTCTAAAAATGACTTTCTTTGATGAAAACGGGGAATTTTAGTTGAAAACCGGCCTTACGTGGGCAGAGTTTCGACTTCAAAATATGATTTTCTCGGGAACTTCGGAGCGTCGGGACTTGCTTTGGGTGTCCCGGATGATACCGGGACCTCGGGGGGTTAAAAGTAGCTAGAGAAGAAGTAGAGAGTGAGAGAGAATAGATTTTGTAAACAAAAACCCGAAGGTCTTGCTTTCTATTTATAGTGGCTGAAACCTGAATTACGCTGGGCGTAATCTTCAAGTGCGTTGGGCGTACTGCTCTATTAGCCATTACGTTGGGTGTACAGCTTAGTACACTGGGCGTACCCTGATGCGTCGCATCAGACGTGTCGAACCTGCGTGATACGTGTCGATTGCGAGGAATAGGCGACGTGGCCAATCTCGGACCGTGAACACGAGTACGCTGGGGGTACTCCAAATTTCCAAACTTCAAAAATTCGTAACTTTCGCGTATGAGCTCCATTTCTGACGTTCTTTATATCCACACGTAGGTGAGATTATACTCTACAAATTTCATTTAGACTCCGTCAGTTAACTTTGACTTCATTTTTAATATTATATTTTTATCAGGCCAGGAAAAGTCTATTAAAATTTCATAACTTCTTCATCCGACGTCCGTTTTCGTCTGTCTTTTTATCGTTGTACTACTATTGAAGAGACCTTCGATTCTCGTTTAGGTTGTGTCGGCTAAAAATCACTCGATCTTTATTTCGAGTTTTTAGTTGTCTACTGCTATACCGAATCTTGGAAAAATCATAACTTCCTCATACGAAGTCAGATTTTAACGTTCTTTTTATGAAAATTCTCGGTTTAACGAATACTTCGACTTTCATTTAGATCACTAAAGCTAAAAAGTAGTTTACAGAAAACTCACTTTTTACGTCATACGGCGTCGAGCCGGTTCTGTCGCGAAACTTTAAGGAGTCATAACTTCTTCGTTATAGCTCGGATTTCGATGAGGTTTTCGCCTAAATGTTTCTAACGAGATTCTTTACAACTTTCAAGAATATAATTTTACTTATTTTCAACTTTATATTTTCGTTAATTTCAATAGTTAACTTTGGATCGAAATCTCATAAGACTTCTCATCACTTTCTGAACGATTCTAAACATAGTTTTACTTCAGTTCTAGTAAAAACTATCTGTTAGAACTCAACGCTCATAATCATATAATATTTCATAGTATTATTTACTTTTAAAAGTTACAAAACACGATAACTGAACGTGTATGTTACAAATACCTCCTCCTTTTGAGGATTTCGTCCCCGAAATTACATCGATTTAAATAAATGGGGATATTTCTCTCTTATCTCATTCTTATTTTCCCAAGTATAATTTGGGCCTCGATGGTGTTTCCATTTGACAAGCACCAACTCCACTTCTTTATTACACAATTCAATCGTTCTTTCGTTTACGATTTCTTCAGGTTCTTCTACATATCTTAATTTATTATCCAGTTTCACCTCGGATAACAGAACTGTTTCATCATAAATGCTCAAATATTTACGCAGATAACTCACATGAAACATATCATGAATACCTGCCAAATCTTCGGGTAATTCCAAGCGGTATGCTTGCTTACCAATTCTCTGGATGATTTTGAAAGGACCAACAAATCTAGGACTCAGTTTTCCTTTCTTCCCAAATCGCATAAGGCCTTTCCATGGGGATACTTTTAACATTACAAAATCACCCACCTCGAATTCTTTGGGTCGTCTCCTTTTTTCTGCATAGGACTTCTGTCGATCTTGGGCCGCTTTCATTCTTTCTCGTACAATTTGAATCTTATCAGTGGTATCTTGAATCATTTCATGGCCTCCAAGGATTTTCTGTCCTACATCACGCCAACATAATGGCGTACGACATTTACGACCATATAATGCTTCATATGGTGGCATTTTGATTGAAGTGTGGTAACTGTTATTATACGAAAATTCGACAAGAGGTAAATATTTATCCCAGTTACCATCGAACTCCAAGACACATGCACGAAGCATATCTTCTACTGTTTGGATTGTTCTCTTCGTCTGACCATATGTCTGGGGATGATAAGCTGTGCTGAGAGCAACTCGAGATCCCAATTCACGTTGCATACTCGCCCAAAAGTGAGAAGTGAAGCGAGTATCATGATCGGAAATAATCTTTGGTGGCACACCATGTCTCGCAACAATTTCATCCAAGTATACTTGTGCGTATTTCTCCATTGGAGCCGTTTCACGCATGGCGAGAAAATGGGCGCTTTTAGTTAGGCGGTCGACAGTTACCCAAATGCTATCATGTTGTCTAGCAGTCTTTGGCAATTTGGTAATAAAATCCATGGACAGCTCTTCCCATTTGCACATAGGAACACTAAGACTTTCTGGAGTTCCGTAAGGCTTTTGGTGATCTGTTTCGACTTGTAAGCATACTAAGCATTCCTGCACATATCTTCCAATGTCTCTCTTTAATCCAGGCCACCAATAATCAACTCTTACATCATAGTACATTTTACTTGTACCAGGATGTATTGACAGTTTAGACTTATGGGGTTCATCTAAAATCTTCTGTCTTAATCCACCAATCTTTGGAATCCATAGCCGATTCTTAAATACCTTTAATCATCGTGGATCATCAAGTAAAACATCAGCATAATGTACCATCCCTTCCTTCTTCACATTTTCTGGCTTTAAGGCCTCTACTTGCCATTTCTCTAGTTTGTCAAGAATAGTGAACCTTACTGTAGTCTGAGTAATAGTATAACACACACTATTATGATAAACCTTTCTGCTGAGTGCATCTACAACTACATTGGCCTTTCCAGGATGGTACAAGATTTCACAGTCATAGTCTTTGATCAGATCCATGGCTCGCTGTTATCTCATATTCAAAGTTTGCTGACTGAATATATAGTTGAGACTTTTGTGGTCGGTAAACAATT
Organism: Lactuca virosa; assembly: GCF_052849685.1. Taxonomy (NCBI): domain Eukaryota; kingdom Viridiplantae; phylum Streptophyta; class Magnoliopsida; order Asterales; family Asteraceae; genus Lactuca; species Lactuca virosa. The sequence continues at coordinate 21,933,283 of NC_136426.1, read as the reverse complement.
GGCATTTTGTACCAAAAAGATAATGCCTCCAGAGTTTTAGGGAGAATACTACTGCAGCGAGTTCGAGGTCATGAATGGGATAGTTCTTTTCATAATCTTTCAGTTGTCTTGAAGCATAGGCTATTACTCTACCACTCTGCATCAACACACAACTAAGTACCAACCTTGAAGCACCACTATACACAGAAAAATCATTATCACCTTCTGGGAGTGATAAGACCAGAGCATGAGTCAAAAGATCTTTTAAAGTCGAGAAAGCTTTTTCTTGGGCTTCACCTCGAGAAAGCTTTTTCTTGGGATTCACTCCATTCGAACATGGTTTCCTTTCATGTAAGACTTGTGAGAGGTATAGCTATACGTGAAAAATCTTTAATGAATCTCCGGTAATATCCCGCGAGACCCAAGAAACTGCGAATTTTAGAAGCATTACGAGGCGCTTCCTAAATTTGAATGACTTCGATTTTGGTAGGATCTACGGATATACCGTCACCATAAATCACATGGCCGAGAAATTCAACTTGGTAAAGCCAAAATTCACATTTCGAGAATTTAGCATATAATTTCTCCTTTCGAAGAAGTTCTAATATTTCACGAATATGAATGGCATGATCAGCTTCCGATTTGGAATAGATTAGAATATCATCAATGAATACGATGACAGATTTATCGAGCATTGGACGGCATACCCGATTCATCATATCCATGAATACGGCAGGAGCATTTGTCAAACCGAATGGCATGACAAGGAATTCGAAATGCCCATAACGAATACGGAAAGTAGTCTTCGGAACATCTTGCTCGTGTACTTTCAACTGATGATAGCCAGATCTCAAATCAATCTTCGAGAAATAGCTAACACCCTGAAGTTGATCAAACAAATCGTTAATGCGAGGTAGTGGGTACTTGTTCTTGATAGTCACCCTATTTAGCTCACGGTAATCAATACACATTCGCATTGATCCGTCCTTCTTCTTGACAAACAACACTGGAGCACCCCAAGGAAAGGTACTCGGTCGAATAAAGCCTTTGCCAAGTAATTCATGCAGTTGGATCATCATTTCCTTCATCTCAGCTGGTGCGAGACGATAAGGAGTCTTTGCAATCAGAGCAGCACCAGGCACAAGGTCAATTCATAATTCTACTTGCCTGTCCGGAGGAAGTCCAGGCAAATCATCGGGGAAAACATCAGGATATTCGTTAACAACGGGAACATCATTTACATTTTTCTTCTCCTCTTTTGAGATATCAACTGTGTAGGCCAGATAGATAGGGCACCCCTTCGATATAAATTTACGAGCTTTTAGGAAAGAGATGATTTTTAATATTTTAAGTCTTTCTTCACCGTAGACATAAATAGGATCTTCCCCTTTAATAGGAATGTGTGCCATATTTTCGTAACACAAGAGTTATGTGTGGTTCTTTGACAACCAATCCATGCCGAGAATAATATCAAAGTTGGGCAAGGAGATAAGGATCAGGTTAGCAAGAAAATTATAGCCTTCAATTTCTACGACATAATCCCTATAGATTTTATCAGCAAGTAATGATATACTTCCCGCAGTATCTACGTGAAATGGTTGCGCGAGTGCATAGCAAGCAATTTGAAAAGAATGCGCAAATTCATGAGACACAAAAGAATCTGAGGCAGCAGAATCAAATAAGATGTGAGCAGGTCTAGAGTTGACAAGAAATGTACCCGTAACAACATTCGGGTCCTCGTGTGCCTCATATGTGGTAATCTGAAATGCACGACCCTTAGCTTTTGGCACCTCCTCCTTTTTGGTTGGAGTATTCTTTGGTTGTTGAACGGAAGCTTGACTTCCCACCAGTGTTGCAAAAATCGGACTACTCGGCCGAGTACTCAGAATCGGCCCTCTACTGAGGGGATTAGTGTCAACTCGGATGAAAAAATCGGAAGAAGTCAAAACTAGGTCAACCTCGGTCAAAACTCGGTCAACCTTGCTCCAACTTGGTCAACCTCGCTCCAACTCGGTCTTACTCGGGCTACTCGGTCAACAAGTCAAACTCGGTCAACAAATTTAAATTCGGTCAACGAGGGAAAAATTTGACAAACTCATAAAACTTATTTTTGACTTCAAAAAAATAACCCTAAAACCTAAAAAACAAGCGGCATTCCCAAATTTGGTTCCCCCCTCTTTTCTACGAGAATTCGACCTCCTGATGCTCTCTCTCGTCTATCTCTTCTACTGGTGAATCGTGATAGCAGGCTACCAGCGGCAGTGATCGAGGTCCTATTCTACTGGCAATAATGTGTTCCTGTCTTCCTGAGTCGTGAATCGTGATTGTAGACTGACGTGATCCTCCAGTAGCGATCAAGGTTCTTTCTCTTCTACTCTTACCGTATCTCTCTATGTCGATTTTGGATTTCTTCTTCAAGAACTTGGTTTTTTTTTGTATTTAAGTTTGTATTACCGTATGTATTTCACATTTGAGTATTTACAAAGGCAAATGAACTATATCTCTACTGTTACTCTATCTCGCTGTCGATTTCAGATTTCTTCATCAAGAGCCCGGTTCTTTGTATTTAAGAACTCCCACAATGTCCTACTATTACTCCCACTATGTATTTCATCAAGAACTTTGTCCCTGTTTCTCATTTTTCCCTTAAGATTGTTGGTTTTTGACTTGGTGTGTATTAGTGTATCTATTTCATGATTTCTTTACAGGTGTATGTATCAGTGTATGTATTTAGTATATTTGATTTCTTTACTAGAGACTGAGGTAGTGAGGTTACTACAAACAAGTGGCAGTGGATATGTATTTGATTGTCCCTGTTTCAGAATTCAGATTTCACAGTTTGTAACTTTGTATGTATTTTTTTTCTTGTTTTCTATGTAATAGACTAATAGTCTAAAAGTATGTATGCTATTCTGTTTTATCACTTTACGTGACTTTGTATATTTGAATGTATTTAAGAATTCAGATTTCCAATATTAGTTTCACAGTTTGTATCATTGTATGTATTTTTTTTCCTATTTTCTGTTTCCTGTTTTTCTTGTTTTCTGTTTTTCTGAAACAATGTGTGTGTTTTAGACTCACTAAGACACTAACTCACTTTGTGTTAGATAGATTTCTAACTGAAGTAATGACATCAACCACAACAACCCCGTCTACTTGATCAACTGCGGCTCAATAGAATCTTAAACGCAAATCAAATGATCCTGGATGGGAATATGCAGTGTGTGTGAATCCTAAGAAATTGGAGCGAGTGAAATGCATTTTATGTAATAAAGAGATGGGCGGGGGAATCAATAGACTAAAACAACATATTGCACTAATTAAGGGAAATGTTTCTTCATGCCCAAAGGCCACAAAACATGACCAAATCAAATGTAGAGATGCTCTTCTTGATAACCAAAACAAAAAGAAGGGGAAGGTAGATGAAAATAAGTCTTTAAGAGCACAAGTGAATATTAGAAGTAGTGAGAATGAAACCATTACCATCGATGATGAATTGATGGAAGATTCATTTGGCTCTAAGAAGGCTAAACGTTCTTTTGGGCCTATGGATCGGTTTCCAAACACTATCAACCCCCAAGATGTTTCAAACATGGGAAAGAGCAAACAAGAAAATATGTCAAATGTTATTCGTAAGGAACACATGATTCGTGTGAAATAATATATTTGTAGATGGGCCTATGAATGTGTCATTCCTTTTCATGCCTTTGAAAAGGATAGCTTCAAAATTATGTTGGAGGCGGTTGGCCAATTTGGACGTGAGGCACCACCTCCAACTAGATATGAGATGGGAGAAACATATTTAAAGAAAGAAGTAGAAAGAACAATAAATTTGTTGACACCATACAAAGACGAATGGAAATCTAATGGATGCTCGATTATGATGGATGCATGGTCCGATAGAAAGAGAAGGGGTATCATGAACTTATGTGTTAATTCAAAAACGGGGACCGTTTTTTTGTCATCTAAAGAATCATCGGATGAAGCTCACACAAGTGAACACATACATGAGTATGTTGAAAGTTGCATCAAAGAAGTTGGCCCCGAGAATGTGGTTCAAATTGTGACCGACAATGCATCAAATAATATGGGAGCGGCCAAGTTGTTAAAGGAAAAAAGACCAACTATTTTTTGGACATCTTGTGCAACACATACCCTCAATCTTATGCTTGAAGGTATTAATTTTAATTGTGCTAAGTTTATAATTTAGTGGTCTTTATTAATTTTTAATAATATTATTAACGTTTTATTTATTTTAAAAGGTATTGGTGGGCTACCTAGGTATAAGAAAATTCTCAACCATGCAAAAACACTCACAGTGTTTATTTATGCTCATCATAAAACTTTGTCCATGATGAGACACTTTACCAAGAAAAGAGATATTGTGCGACCGGGAGTCACGAGATTTGCTTCCGCATTTCTTACTTTGCAAAGTTTGGCCGATAAAAAGGCCCAACTAAAACAAATGTTTACAAGAGATGAATGGGAATCATGTAGACTTAGCAACACCGTTAAAGGGAAAGCCGCATATGACACGCTGGTAAATGCCACATTTTGGACCGGTGTAGCATTATGTTTAAAGGTTTTTGCCCCTTTGGTCAAAGTTCTTCAGATGGTTGATGCGGATCAAAAGCCATCAATCGCATGGTTTTGTATATGGTGAGATTCAAAATGCGAAACAAGAAATTATTAATGCTTTGGGCAACAATAAAAAAGCGTATGAGCCTATTATGGATATCATTTCGAAAAAGATGAAAGGTAGGCTTGATACAACCCTACATTTGACGGCTTACCTTTTAAATCCATATTATCTTTATAAGAATCCGGAGATCCAAAATGATATTGATGTGACCGATGCGATTGTTGATTTTCTCGATACAATATATCCGGGAGATCATTCTTTGCAAAACCATATTGTGATGGTTGAGTTGTCGGTTTACATGGGTAAACAATAAAAATTTAGTCGAGAAATTGCAATTAAAGGATGTAAGGTGAACAACGACAAATTTGATCCGGGTAATATATTTTTAAATTGTATTTATTTTATAAAATTCCAAAATAATAAATTTAAAAATGTTTTTTTCAACTTGTAGCGAATTGGTGGGTAGCTTATGGTGCCTCAACTCCACAATTGAGAAAGATTGCTACAAGGATACTTTCTTTAACAACTAGTTCTTCGGGGTGTGAAAGAAATTGGAGCACTTTTGAAGGGGTTGGTAGTTTACTAAATTTTAATTATAATTTTTAAGTAATTTATTCAAAACTTGTATATTTATCAAACTTTTTTTTTTGCTTATTTAAATTTGTAGGTACATACAAAGAAAAGAAATAGATTAGAGACGTCAAAATTGAACAATCTTGTTTTTGTTCAATTTAATGCAAATTTGATGGAAAATAACAAGAAAAGGAAGACTAAGGATATGGAAGTACTTTCAGCAAAAGATGAAAGTGAGGCTCAAGAATGGATTGTCGAAAATGATGTATTGTTGGATGAAGTAGAGCCCGATGAAGCTATGGGTGACGAGGAGTTTTTACAAAATCGTAGAAGTTCTAGATTGAGAGAACTTGATGAGGAAGAATTAGTGTCGGAGGATGAGGAAGAACTAAATGAAGATGTTGAATATGAATCGGATGGAGTTAACATCAACGATCAAATGGGAGCTACATTGGAAGAGGAAGATTAAATGATTAATCTAAATATATAATATTAAAGAATGGTGTCTATTTTTGAAACAATTTAACATTTGAAAATGTATCTTTTGTTGATATTTCACCTAATTTGTAATGAATTTCAATCAACTAATATTTTAAATTATGATCTTTGACATGTATAATTTACTTTAAAATATTTTTTTACATGATTTACCGTACCCGAGTACTCCCCGAGTAATCCGAGTATTTGTTACTCCCCCCTCGGCCGAGCAGGTGCCGAGTAGCGAGTTCTCCAACCTTGCTTCCCACCATTTGGCTTGTAAGAGTAGGGCAGAAACGCTTCTTGTGGCAAGTAACACCACATGCATAGCAAGTAACATTCTTCAATGGGCAAGCTGGCTTTATGTGACCCGTTTCTCCACATCCATAACAGACCACAGATTCCTTTTCTATTTTGCATTGGCCCGGATGATTCTTTCCACAAATGCGACATGAAGGCGATTGAATAGAAAAAGATTGTGATCTACCGCGACCACGAAAAGCACTCTAAGACTATACTTGCTTGCTAGGTTCAGATCGAACGGATTGAGCTGGTGGAATAGAGGAAACAGGAACAGTTCAATCAGTATGTGGATGCTTTGGAACAGAAGGAGTGGCACCACGTATCTCCAAGTCATGCTCGCGTCTTCGGGCATACTCAACAGCTTTATCAAATGACAGAACATCCCGATTGGCTACAAAATTGTGGATTTCATGCCGTAGTCCCTCCATGAATAACTGAATTTTTTCGTCTTCAGTTGGAATGTACTTTGCAGCAAACCGTGCTTTTTGATTGAACCGAGTTTCATACTCATTCACAGTCATTCCTCCCTGTTTAAGCTCGAGGAATTCTTTCTCCAATCTCCTCCTCATGTCTAGAGGATAGTACTTCCCTAGCAAACAAGTTTTGAACATTTCCCAGGATATATATTCTCCTGGTCATACCCGTTAAGAGCTTCATATGTTGCCTCCCACCAGACCAAGGCTTCTCCGATGAGCATTGCAGAAGCATAATTATCCTTGTCTTCATTATCCACAAGAGAGATACGAAATACTTCCTCTGTGTTCTGAATCCAAGTTAGAACAACTATGGGATTAAGGACACCAGAAAACTCTGTAGCACCACTACTCTTGAAAGTTTTGAATGAGGGACGTCTCGTCAACTCCCTCAAAGATTCTCTAGTGGCTTTCTCTTTTCCTTTATCATTATTCTTTTTGTGTTCTTCGAGAGTCTTCCGAACAACACCAATAAGTTTATCCATAAGTCGCTCCTTGCGAGGGGATACTGGAGTGTCTCCTTCATTAGGACGAGGATCTCCACCCACCTATGGCGTATGGCTACTCACCTGTTCAGCCATTGCTCTGAAATTTGGAGTAATATAGTATTTTAGAATATTAGGATTTATTATTACCTAATACTTTACTTAAGTCTTTCCTATGGTTTGTATCCATATACTTACAATGAATCCGTTCATATATTGAACTTCCAATAGTTTAAGTCTAAATACCAATCCGTGGGATTTAGTTCACTTAAACTACTGCTCTGATACCATGATTGAAAGACCCAAACTTTCATACTAAAGACATTGTTACTCCAAGTTACTCCAAAACATGCTACATGCATATTCAAAAATAATATTTTACATTGATAATTTGATTACAAAACACTGGATACAAATCGACTAAGTTTTAGTATATTACATAACTACCAAGGATATTAAAGCTTTTATATAAACGTAAACCCAAGTACAAAAGTAATAGTATAAACTATTCTAAATCTTCCAACAATATATGACTATACTGGATGCTTATTACCTGCAATTGTTAAACACTGAGAGGGGTAAGCGGTGACGCTTAATGAGTTCAATAATAGATACAATATAACGTTATGCCATATATATACTTCAATATGGCAGAAGTAAAGGAAACTAAGAACAACAAAGGCATATGTGAATCATGCGACAAGCTTTCCATATCAATCAATGATTTGATTCAAAGATATACAATCAATGAGACATAACAATTTTAATACTTGATATACATCAATAACGCTTTGGCCCAAATGGCACAGAAGACATATAATTTCTGATTAAACATTTTGGTAGATTTCAGGCTTTCAGCCCTATCTAACCTTTTGCCAATGCCATAGGGGTAGAAGTCATTCTCTTGCGAGACATGCTCTACATGGATAGAGGCTACATACCAATACCACTGTGAATCTAAGTCCTTTCACTGATCACATGGCCAAAGGTACATATTTGCTATCAAAATAGCACGAAATAATAACACGGGAAAATAACATGGAAAAGCACATAGCATATATAACACATAACATACAATTGTTCCTATATATTGAACTCACCATGAAATAACCGGAGGTTAAAATAGTAATTTGGGCAGCACTTCGTGTCTAAAATGACTTTCTTTGATGAAAACGGGGAATTTTAGTTGAAAACCAGCCTTACGCTGGCAGAGTTTCGACTTGAAAATATGATTTTCTCGGGAACTTCGGAGCGTCGGGACTTGCTTCGGGTGTCGGGGATGATATCGGGACCTCGAGGGATTAAAAGTATCTAGAGAAGAAGTAGAGAGTGATAGAGAATAGATTTTGTAAACAAAAACCCGAAGGTCTTGCTTTCTATTTATAGTAGCTGAAACCCGAATTACGTTGGGCGTAATCTTCAAGTACGTTGGGCGTACAGCTTAGTACGCTGGGCGTACCCTGATGCGTGGTATCAGACGTGTCGAACCTGCGTGATACGTTTCGATTGCGAGGAATAGGCGACGTGGCCAATCTCGGACCGTGAACACGAGTACGCTGGGCGTACGCCGAATTTCCAAACTTCAAAAATTCGTAACTTTCGTGTACGAACTCCGTTTTTGACGTTCTTTATATCCACGCGTAGGTGAGATTATGCTCTACAACTTTCGTTTAGACTCCGTCGGCTAACTTTGAGTTCATTTTTAATATTATATTTTTAACAGGCCGGGACAGTAAAAGTCCGTTAAAATCTCATAACTTCTTCATCCGACGTCCGTTTCCGTTTGTCTTTTTACCGTTGTACTACTATTGACGAGACCTTCGACCTTTATTTCAGGTTTTTAGTTGTCTACTGCTATACCGAATCTTGGAAAAATCATAACTTCCTCATACGATGTCAGATTTTGACGTTCTTTTTATGAAAATTCTCGGTTTAACGAATACTACGACTTTCATGTAGATCACTAAAGATAAAAAGTAGTTTGTAGAAAACTCACTTTTTACGTCATACGGCGTCGAGCCGGTTCTGTCGCGAAACTTTAAGGAGTCATAACTTCTTCGTTATAGCTCGGATTTCGATGAGGTTTTCGTTTTAATGTTTCTAACGAGATTCTTTACAACTTTGAAGAATATAATTTTACTTATTTTCAACTTTATATTTTCGTTAATTTCAATAGTTAACTTTGGATCGGAATCTCATAAGACTTCCCATCACTTTCTGAACGATTCTAAACATAGTTTACTTCAATTCTAGTAAAACTTATCAGTTAGAACTCAACGCTCATAATCATATAATATTTCATAATATTATTTACTTTTAAAAGTTACAAAACACGATAACTGAACGTGTATGTTATCAGGCTATAGAATCCTAGTTACGTATAACTATGATGCATACACTAAGCAACTACAATAATGATGTCAATTTCATATAAGGAAGAACCCTAGGATATCAAACATCATATAATCAAGCAATTCTATCATGCGATTTCTGAAGATCCCTAGCCTATCACTAGCATGTTGTTCTAACATATCACGAGATCAAATAACAGTGTGGTAATTTGTGGTCTACTTATTGTCTGTGACTGATCGTACACATCGTCTCCACTTTGATTATTTTGAAAACAATTTGAAAATCATTTTTAAAATCTTTTTCCTTAGTTTGAGACTAGAATTGCACGAGTGTTCCCCCAATTCACTCAAACCAAGGCTCTGATACCAACATGTAACACCCATAAAAATTAAATTTAAACTTTTTAAAACCAACCCAAATTCATAAATTGTTTACAAACATAGTTTTCAAAACATTTTCAACATCAGAGTCTTCCAAAATCATAAGACAAAACATGAGGATGTGTACAGTCACGCCTTCGTCTTTCCGCGGTCATTTGAAGTTGTTAAGAATAAATCTTGAGTGATCGATTAGATTCAAACAGGTAAAAGGAGCAAGAACACAAAATAAAGATCAAAGATGTGTCGAATGATTAATAATCACAGCTTTAAAAGAGCTCGATGAAGAACTTCTACTGTAAAGGCTATGTAGGGTTTACAAGATGAACGATTAGATTGTTATAAGACATGGTGCATGCATCCACCATAAATAGTAAAACCCTAATTATAAATGAATGGGTGGACAGGCCCAACCCAATATACAAAATGGACTAACAATAAATCTGTTGAGATTAAAACTCTTAAGATCGATAAGATTCTTAACAAGCAAAACAAGAACACAAAGTAAACAAGAACACACGATGAATCAAACTGATGTCGAATGATTAATAAGCCACAACCTCAGAAGAACTCTATTAAGAATTGCTACTGTAGAGGTGTGGTAGGGTTACAATAATGAAATCAACGACTAGCCTATAGACGATGCATGCATGCACTATATATAGATCTTATAACCCTAATAAATGACGGTTGGACAGGACCAAACCGTATACAAAAGGACTAACGTAAAAAGCCCAATGACGCAATCTTCTATACCCAACAATCTTCCCCTTTGCATCAATTGAGGCGAGAGATGTCTACTGTTGTGCTTGTTTCGTCTTCTTAACTGTTTTGAACAGCTTCGGTATGATAGCCAGTAGAGTATGACGAAAAAGAATATACCAGCGAAGCATATCATTGAAATTCTTCTTGACAGCATCGTCATTCTGTTTGCACCTGTTTATGATATTCAAAATGTGATCCAAACAAACAGTGGAGAACAGGTGTTTGTCAGGTAAGGCGAACAGACACTTTTGGTTATCACCATGAGTGAAGATCACTGTGAGATATTTCGTATCTATTTTACCCATTTGCATTTTTTTCTCGTCGCTTGCTTTACCAATTGGTTTGACAGTTGGCTTCTTTCTCAAAGTAGAGGCGATCTCCTGATCCAGCTTCGCTACTTCATGTATGTATGATACCAGCATTCACTTTATGTGAGCAAGAATGGGTTCATACTTTTGTTCTTCGGTTAGTAGGAAGTTTGTGAGCAAGATCCAATCATGTGGATTAAGGTTCGGTAGATCAGCGAGAGAGATCTCATGAACCGAGTTTTCATAACCTCGAGTCACCCGAAACTTCACATTGATGAAGCTTCCTGCAGCGACTGGCTTTAGAACCTTGACCGATGTAATCTTCTGTGCACTCCAGGTCAAGTATTGAGGTTGAGAAAAAGTAAGATAGTATTCAATTAGAGACCGATCAGTTTTTGCGTCAGGAGAGGGAATTGATATTGTCGACTCGAAGCAATGAAAAACAAATGCCCTTCGGGTGATTGGCATATCAAACTGTGAGTCTTTAGAATTCTCCAGGTCAAAAGAGATAACCGACTCAAGCCAATGAGTGCTTGGAGACTCAATTGCTTCTTTCAGCAACTTTTCCAATGTCCACAATGGAAATAGAGTTTTTCTACTTTCCAAAAGGTCATGGACTTCTTTCTCTTTTCGTTCTCTCTCTTCAGCTTCACATGAAATTCTAAGATTTTCATCTAGAGTTCGGTCACGTTGCTTTCGCTTTAACAACTCTTCTTTAGTTTCTTCTTCTTCTTCACTTTCACCGATGATTTTCTTTCCTTTGGAACTCGAAGCTACATTACCCTTCGGTTCATTCGTGACCTTCGGTTTCAGTGGAGTGTGAGTTGTTTTGGTTGTTTGAGTAGGAGGAGGTTGAGTTACATTAACTCCTCCCCCTTGTTTCAGAGGAGCACCCGCCTCAGAAACACCTTCAAGGCGATGCAGAATCTCAAGCGTCGAACGGAGCTTTTCCGCTAAGTGGTGACGGACGCTGATGGTAAGAACAGAGTCATGAGCATCAAGCAGACTGGTGAGTAAGAGACTGACATCACCCACACAAGTCTTCATGAATGTCCGCTCAGACTGGAGCTCGTCAATATCCTTGTTCGCTTGTTTGAGCTTCAAAGTCTGAGTTTTGAGCTGAGTAGTGCGAAGAGCCAGTTCGTCCATAATTTTGTTTTCCACGGCTAACTCAGTCTGGAGTTGATCAAGATGAGATTTGACTGAAGATACGAACTCTGCATTATCAGTTTTAATCCCCGTTCTAATGCTTTCAAAATGCTTCTTCTCATCCTGAAGCAAAGTGGTGAGATTCTTAATAGTAGCATTCACCATATATCATTCTTTTCGGTAGCCGCCTGGAGAGAGAGTCCAAAAACACTTGAGCATCTGAGATTAGTTTTTCGACATTTTCGGTCGCTTTCTGACAAGAAGTGGTAGAAGCATCCATAGCTTTAGTAGCTTTAGCAATCGAGTCCTGATGCTCTTTGACCAGAGTAGAGAACAGGTCTTTGACCGCTGCTTCAGAGTATTCAATAGTAGAAGAGGAAGATGCAGAGGCAAGCAAAGTATCGAGTTTATCGTTCAGGGCTTTTCGATGCCTTTTCGTGACTGGGGCATCATCATCACTGTCACTTTGGACTGTAAAGGGACTATAGTGGAATGTGTCAAACTCCACATCGTTGCAACCAAGAATGGTGACAGATTCGTAGAGTGAATTGGTGAAAGTGGTTTAGAGGTAACGGGAATTTCAAAACCATAAGTTTGTGCCCCCGCATCAGATGCGTTGACATTAACCGGTGGTTTGGCTGTCGTGGTAGTGGTGGTGGTTTCGGTGAATATAGGTGGTGGTAATGGTGTTGAAGTGGATGGTTGAGATGAAACTGGAGGTGGGCATGGAGCTACTGAAATAGGAATAGAAGAATGAGGTGAAGGTGGTGGCGAATTACCTCGAGTTGGTGAAGGTGAAGGCGAGTTACCTTGAGGTGAACCCTCAGACAGATGATCTTCACTGTTACTTGACTCTGGTTCGGGGTGATCCGAAGGCACATAATCAGAATTGCTGGATGAAGAGACTTTGGGCTTGAGAGTCATCTTTCGCAGCTTTTGCTTCTTAGGAGCCGAAGGTTCAGCGGTTTGACCCTTTCGCTTCTTAGGTGTGACAGGTTTAGAGGAGGGTCCCTCTTAAACTGCCCTCTTTTTATCCCTTTCTTACCTCTTTTCGTTGATTTGTCAGCCTCATCAAGGGAACGTTGCATCTCGGGAGTGAATACCCTTGGACCTGAAAATGATTGTTTCTTGTATTCAGAAATAATTTTACTAGCACTCGAAACACACCTGTACATCGTTTCAGGGATTGGACCAACGAACGGAAACTTGGAAGGGTCTGCCACGATGATCTTTTTGGTATGGAAAGTAGCAATTGCAGACTTTAAAGAATCCGCCATGACTGGAACTTGAAATTTCTCCATAGCCCTTTTGGTAACAATGGTCCAAAATCACCCACATGAAATCTCAGTGTGGCGAGAGGATGAATTCAAACTTTGAACTAATTGAGTCCAGAGAATAGACCCATAATCGAGATTGACGCCATGGTATAGACCATAGATGATGGTCATGAAACCCTTGCTTGCACCGTCATATCTAGCTACCCGTTCAGAAAAACCCTTAAAGAGAAGGTTAAACAATCCATTCCATAGAGGAGGTAGGCAATATTTCTTGACTTTAGTGATGGTGGTGAGAAGATCAGTGTACCCCATGTTGTAGAACATCTCGAAGATCTGTGCAGTCGTAATCGATTCAGGATTCACCATTGAGTCCACATAAGTAAGACCTAAAAGAGCGCAAAACCTAATTTTGGAGACTGAAGTTTTCTTGTCGAAAATCTCGAACATAATGCGCTCTTCAGCCTTGACGTACTTTGTTGAAGAGTAAACTTGAGATAGAAGAGACATTGACACAGATTCAACTTTGGAAAGAGCATGTACCAGTGGCGAGTACTTATGACCTTCGACGATCTGCTGCATAAAAGCATCGTATTGGAATGGATCCAAGTCGATGATCAGGTTCTGATTAGGCTTGATCGTGAGAAGAGAAGATTGAGTGGTGTGTTCGTGAACTGAAGATGATTCTGCCATTGCTGAAGCTTGGTGAGGAAGATGAACAGTAAAGAGAGTATTGGCCGTCTGAATGCTTGAGAGATTTTGTAAGTGGTAAAGGAGAAAGGAATTATGAAAAATCCCTTTATACGATTAACAGGAGAGAGAAAATCCTCAACGATCACGTAAGCGTGATTTTCTGAAACGACGCCTGATTATACGTGATTTGACAACTGTTACCCCCAAAAGCGTGTCAGGCGGTGTGAGCACTTGGTGACGGTTCAAATTCACGCGCCTTTAATTCGAATTCTTATCCATTCCCCGCCTCTTCTTATTATCCTTTAACGCATGATTCAAACAAGACTTTTGGAAAGTCAATAGACTTTCGTGCAAGGGTGTGCCAAAGAAAAGAAATAAATCAAGTTATATTTATGGGATTTATGTGATGTCAATAGAGACATCACACTGAGGATCCCGGGCACGAATCTCTTCTTTCAAAGTCAAGAGAGACTTAGAAATGTCTGTTTGGTTTCCCGTTGAAGTACGATCAAATGTTTGTTAAGAAACATTGAAAGACATCTTTTAATTTGGGCTTTAAAGGGTGGCTTTCGCTTCAACCAAACTACGAACTTGATATAAGAATGAAAGTATGATGAAGTACTTGTGTAGCCAGTGTAGCTTTAAACATCAAGTAGGATTGATAATTTTGTAGTGACTTGGGAAAAGTTTAGAAATCTCAAAAACAAAAAATAAAACAGGATCTTTTGGGAAGAAATGCCTTGGTTTTAGACAATTTCATAAAGAATGTAATAGATAAAAGAGATTTCTTGGTACATACCACAGGAGCGGTTTCGTTAATACTGTTGGATAAGGTGTCTAAGTCCATAACTATTTCTGGTATGTACTTGACCCGACCCGACATGGTCTATTCGGGTTGCATGGCATCATGCATTTGGATAGACTAAATGAGAGCAATAACACTTGTGGTTTATTAATATATTATAAGTTCTAATATATTACTAATATTATTTAATTAGTATTGATCAAGAATTAATCTAGAATTAATTAAGTGATCAAAAGGAGACTAATTAAATATATGGGTTGATTGTGTAAATCATACATACTTGTATAGTGGGCTAGATGCTCCATGGATTATCAAGTTGGGCTAAGGTCCATAGGATGCTCCATGGGAGTTACAAACCCATGGGTCATGGAAATGAAGAGCCATGTTACATTAGGGTTTACATGGTGTAACCTTAAGTGTAACACACTATATAAAGAACATGACATCCACCAAAATCGACTACAAGAAGTTGCAAGAGGGCTAGGCTGAATTTAGAAGTGTTCTACATTCTCTCAAAGTCATTCCAAAGCACTTGGTGTTGTGTGAAACATTTGAGGCATCACACTTGGGGTGCTAGGCTCTCAAGGTTTTTCAAGGAATCAAATCAACTACAAGGTATGTAATTCTACCCATCTTTTATGTTTAAAGTTCCCCATGTATGCTAGATAGGATTATGAACCTTGGAAAAAGTATTTTGCATGTACTTTAGACAAACATAGATCCAAGGTTTTCTAGGGTTGCATGTACACTTAGGAGTGTTATAAATGCTCAAAACTCATCAGTGGTATCAGAGCCTAGACTTGTTTGTTTGATACTTGATGCAAAATTGTGAAAAAAAACTCGTTTTTATGCATTCTGACGCATGAACTCGCCGAGTCCATGGGGGGACTCGACGAGTCCATGAGTAAACTCATCCTACTCGTCGAGTAGGTTCTTGCACTCGACGAGTAGGAGCCCCTGAGTGCATTTTTTCGAGTTTTGCTGTTGGAAATGGACTAGAAACATTACCCTAAACTGTTTTGGTGTTTTAAAACTTGTTTTAGATGGTGTAATGATTGTTCTAATTCATTTACAATGGCTAATATCAAAATTACATGATTATATGTGTTCTTATGTTCTTGAAATTTTGATATGATTATTCATGTTCTTATGAGTTCTTGATAGATCATAGGAATTACTTGTTTAATGTTGAATTCATGATCTTTATGTGTTTTAATGGATTCCATAACTTGTCCTCAAGTTATGGATAACCAAAAGTCTATTTATATTAAAGCCATTAAAAGAACACATAAGTTACAAAAAATGAAGAGTCTTCATTTTAATAACTCATAAGTTATGGATTGAAAGGTTTTGTAAAGTTACAAAACTTGCCCTCAAGTTTTGGAACATGTAAAGACATCTAGTAAACTTTACTTCCAACCCCTAGAATTTTAAAACTTAAAATTCAACCCTTATACTTTATAATATTATAAGTTATATATATATATATATATATATATATATATATATATATATATATGTATAAGATAAAAGTCGTTTTACCGTTAGTAGGCCTCATTCACGACGCCGGTCTATAAGGGGGGTATAAGGTTGTTGCCTATAAAATGGCAGCTTAATGGGTGTCCACTCTCACCCACCACTTCCTTGACTGGTGGAGGGTCGTTAGCCGAACGGGTAGGACAATGACTTAACATTCTCATTAAAAGTATAATGATTATTATAAAGTAACTAAATGTTTTTATAAATTCCTAATCTTAGTTACTTTAGGAAAATGTGAATAAGGTGCTAACCCATGAAATTACACTTTGCGCTTTGATTAAGTTGTTAGTGGAGCGTGTGTGGTTAACCGGCACACTAACTTGGACTTAACAAGGTAGGAAAAGGGTGACTTAAGGTTTTTCATAGGTCGGTGGAGCGCGTGTGGTTAACCGGCACGTCGATTAAGTGAAAAAACATTAAGGGTACCAAGTAATTTGCATGGTTACTTCACAGCTTGTTTTGTGATCCTCGGTATCCCAGTCACAAAACATGAAGGGCACACTCGAGATTGAAACATGCCATTGAAAAGTTCAATGAATCTCAAAAGAATCTATGAGTTTCTAAAACCAAATAAAACCTAATAATTTATATATTTCATTTTCATGGTGGAAATTGGTGAATCGTCATTCACCTACCTTTCAAATATGTTTTAACTTAGATTACGACATCCCTCTTCTAAGTTATAATATATTGTGATTGGATCCTAACCTTAATACTACATTTGGGTGTTTTATTAAGGACTATCTTTATATCTAAACTAAACTTGTCCTTTTCTTCTTTTTCAGATGTCTTCCAACAATGTTGCTCCTGGCTCAAACCCTACCGGCTTCTTCTCTCTCATGAACCTTTGTGGGAGAGTCATCTTTGATGGATCCAACTTTACAGATTGGATCAGGAACATCAGGATGGTCACTCGGTATGAGAACAAAGAATATGTTCTCGACAAGGAGCTTAAGGTACCTGAGCCAACTGCTGCTCCTGAGGAGCTTGCTGAATATGAGGCACATGAAAGAGATGCTACCAAAGTGGCATGCATCATGATGGCCACTATGACGGCCGAGCTCCAAAAGTCCTATGAGGACTTCTATCCTTTTGAGATGCACCAGGATTTGATGGACCGCTACCATCAGAGTGCTCGTCAAGAGCGATATGAAATCATCTCCTCCATGATAACAACCAGGATGAAGGATGGTGAACCCATCACAGGCCACATGTAGAAAATGCAAAGGTATGTGGACCGTTTGCTGAAACTTAATGTGAACTTTCCCGAGGAGTTAGCAATAGATATCATTTTGCACTCCTTACCATCGTGTTATGATCAATTCCACATGACATACCACATGAACAAGGAAGAAGTCACCCTCAGCAAACTTCAAGGACTCCTAAAGACCGCAGAATCAGGTCTCAATGGTAAGTCGGTTGTTACCACTCCTACTCCTACTCCAAACTTCGCACCTGTCCTGGCAATCGGGAAAGGTAGAGGGAAAAAGAGGAAGAACCCTTCGAAGGGTACCAAGGGTAATACCCTTGATGGCTCCTCTTCAAGTGGAACCAAGAAAGGTTTCGTCACTCCTTCTTCTGATCCAAAAGAGGCTGAATGCTTCTATTGTGATGAAAAGGCGCACTGGAAGCGGAACTGCCCAAAGTACCATCAAGATTTGAAGGATGGGAAAGTAAAACCCAACCATGCAGGTATTTACACTATATTATCTAATAACTCACCCTATTCTTGATGGGTTTTAGGTGAAACAAATAAACTAGAAAACAATTCCTAAGTTCACATGCAACCTACTTTGGATCTATGTTTTAACTATTGAACATATAACTTTGAATTGAAAAACAAGAACCCTAGAGGAGAGAGGCTAATTTCGAAATTAACAAACTAGAGTTTAAGAGTTACATACCTTTTAATTGTTATAGCAAACAATTGACAATCCTCTTGATCTTGATCTTGATCTTCTTGGAAGCTTAGCACCACAAATGTAATGCCTCTAATGGAATCACACCCAAGAGCTAGCAAGAAGGAAATTAGAAGGAGAGAGAGAGAGGGAGTATGCAATTTTCGGCCCTAGGGTTTCACCAATGAAGGAGTGGGCGAATTCAGGAGCTGGGAGGCTCCTTATATAGCTGAGGGATCTAGGGTTTAGGGAAAACCCTAATACTCCTTTGCTTGGGGCCTAAGCTAATCCAAAGGCCTTATCCAAAGCCCCTTGGACGAAATCCTTAGGGTTTCCCCAATAGATTTCGTCCACCTCCTTCCAAGGAGGTTCTGGAGCCTTCCACTCAACTATCTGATAATTGCAAACTAGTCCCTGCACTTTATAATTAATACTTTTAACCCCAAAATTAATTCTGATTAATTTCTGGCTAACTATTAATTAAACATAATGATTTCTAATTAATATATTAATCTTTTAACATATTAATAAATCATTTATATTAATTTATTAATCTTATAAATTAATATCTCTCCTTTCATAATTTCCTTGTCCAGTTGCTAGGTTTGAGGGCAACCCAAAAGGACTGTGATGCTATCAATTCAAGTACATACCAATTATAGTTATGGGCTTAGACACCTAATCCAACAGTCTCCCACTTGGATAAGTCTGTAACTATAATTGCTAGTATGACTTCTAAATTTGACCAGCAAATTGTAGCTTCCAAAAGCTGTTGCTGAACTTTGACCCAGTCAGTTACGTGTCCTTAGATAAATGATCATATAATCCTTCGTTCTGCAAGATATCCCCAGACATAAGACATGGAACGTAATCAATCTCTTTGTCCAGAATCTATGTTTCCCGATTTCTGATTTGTGATGATGTAGGACTTCTAATTGAACACATCAATTTAGTCCTGGCTGGGCCCATCACATAAGTCAACACCAAATCATCGAGGGGCCCACAAATATCGCTTTTCCGGTTAGGGCAAAAGGAACGAATAAACGTTGACTCATATGCTTGTATCTTTTACTCATCAAATTATACATGACAATACGTTTTATAACACCAAGTTACTGATGCGTTTTCGTATCACCAATGTATAACCGACTTTGTAAATTACAACTCATATATTTTCGTTTCAAGATTATAAGATATTATCGTCTCAGTATTACTCGTGATGAATTCCATGAAGTGATACTTTGAGCGAGGGTTTATCCAATACTCAAATCTCAATTTCTGAGTACTCATGAACATTGCAGCAATTCTATTGCCATGTCTATCCTTAGACAGTCTGCAATCCAATTCACGACAGTCTTGATTCACTACTTACTTCCAAAAGTACGAGCGACTATGGAGTTTGAATAATCTTATTATTCAGGAAGTCAAAACATGCAAAGTGAAACGCAATAATAATATTAATCCTATATGGCCCCAAAGATTTTGAGCGTAAATAAAAACACTTTTATTTAAACACCATATTGATTACTCATTATTCATTGCTTACTGTTTCAGAAAATCAACTTATTACTCGAATTATAACCACAATTGTCCCATGCTCCAAGCATGCACACTTTGGTTTCCTATGGTCCATACTTTGTGAAATAGATCAATTGAAAAACTTCTCATTTCACAATCCCCAATCCTTATTATTAGTATAAGAATACCAAATTCTTACCACTTTTAGAATATGTCAGATTCTAACATTTTATGCAATGATTTTTTCGTAATGTCATAGCACAAAAGTTACCAAGACTCGACTAATGAAATTACAAGGTATTCTATCGGAAATTGTTACAAGACAATTCCATAGACGTGAAGTCTCACATTCAAAGTACATTCCTTTGAACATCCTTCTCGCATAAAAGTTTCTAATCTAGACATATTTCTTAATATCCAACTCCCATTAATGGAAACATTTCCATATTTGGCATATGACAACTCATTCTTAATAGAATCTTATCTATTCATAATAATGTCAATATAGTCCATTCAGTACTATACTTCCAACTACTCACAAGCGACAAATCCTCAGTGAACCTCAGATCGTCCTTTGATAGTTGTTTAATTATTTTAGTCAAAACCGATTCTAGTCCCTTTTTCCCTCTTAATGCCCTAGGCATTTGGAAAATTTTAGAATGGTCAAATATTACATCATATGCAATCGATCCTATACCCAAAGCGTATTGGACACGATGCATAATGTCTCACATAAAGACGTGATACTTTATCATCCTTCTGCCATAATATTTTATGTGCCCTGTTCCCACAATTCGAACTATGAAGAGGGATGCCGTAATCATAATCGAATTTTGAGAATGCACTATGTATCCTTGACTAAATTTATTAACGTTTCTCGATCTAAGCTTTAGAATTTTGAAACGAAGTATAATATTCTCTCCCTTAATTATAGCAAAACAACTTCTCAACCATTGCAACTTTGCAAAGTGAATCTTTGTTTTCTATAATTAATATTGCTAACTTGCAATACTTACCATAATAATCATGCTCCCACTAACATGATGATTATTTTCTTACCAGCATAACACTTATGCTTCCACTAGCTTTGACATGTATTCAGAAAACAATTTTAACTTCCAGAAAACAATGCTTATTGAATTCCTTAAGTTCATATTTCTAATACCTAATGCTTTGATAAGCCTTTATCTAAGCTTATTAAACTCATACACCTTTGCCTTAGAAAGCTCATATGTGTGTCTAGACAAATTCAGAACTTATGTTACTAAGTCCCAAATGTTCAGACTAATTGCCAAATCTCACAATTCGAACTATGAAGAGGGATGTCGTAATCATAATCGAATTTGAGAATACAATTTTCACAATTGTTGTCTTCTTAAAATCTCTCTTAGTGAAAGCATTTCCTCACAATCATTTTCATGAAGGAGGGAAACCTTATGCCACTTAGATTTTATGGTGTATGTGTTCCTATCCATGTGAATTTGCGAAAAACAAAGTTTGCGACAAATCCAAACTCATATGGACCGAACGTGCTCAATCTTGATTTCTTGCCTCATGGTAACACGAGTGCCCACCATGTCTTCCAAGTGGTTTAGCAACTCATCCTTACTTATAAATGTACTTTCCATTGATCAAGGTGCTTTGTCTTTATGCATTCACATGAGAACTCATAGAACTCACATGCATAATTAACTCAATTGGAATGGCACAGAAAAGGAGTATGTCATCCACGCTAGGCTTTAAACCTCAAGTCGTGTGCTAGTGATGATCAACTAGGTTTAACTCTTGATTTGTTCTTGAAACCTTTCAAGACCATTAAGACTCCCACTGACTCCTTGACATATAAGATTCTCTTGTCAAGAAACATTCCTTGACAAAACAAATATTCAAGATTTAGTGTAGTTTTTATCAAGACTATCACTTCACATAATTGGTTCTAGTTGATCTTTGTCTTATCCAAGACATCACAACTTACCAATCTCAAATGTGTAGGAATAAGAAGACTTTTTCCAATTCCACATTTGTTGAGTGTTATAAACCTACTAAAGACGTGTCACTCAAGTCACAATCTTGGAGTATGACTCTTAAGACTTGATATTGGAACGAAGTATGATTGACTTATTGATTTAACTATTTCCATAATTCTCGATTCCTCTTCTTAGACATGCAAATGCACTAGGACTCACATAGAGGACCAATTGAGAAATAGTTCTTAATCATTAAGACCTATCATAAAACACAATAAAAGGTACTCTCCCTTCTTCTTAGAATAGAGAAACTTTTATCTTTCTGCCTACTTGATTCTTCTTATTCGTTCTGCTATTGATTGAAACTCTTTCGATCAACTCAGAATTATACTTAATCTTATAAGTATAACCATATTTACTAAACTTTAGTAAATCATGATGAATATCTTTATCACTCTTGTGGTGGACTTGATCAACGCACAACCTAGTGTACTCGATCTCCTAGTCCTTCTCTTGACACTTTGCCAAAGAATTAGTCTAATTTCCAAATATGAAGTTTCTCATTCATCATGCAATCTAGTTGTATGATTCCAAGTTTCTGTCCAATTGAAACTTGGGCGATGAGAATCTTCCCTTATTTAGCAAATTCTCGACATTTCCACAAATAACATAATTAAGAATCAAATCCATTCATTGTAGTAATACACAAACATCAATTTTTCATAATGATTTCATTGCAAGGATATATAAAATTATTCAAACCAAAATTTATTTTATTCATAAAAGCAGCGGAAAACATGTCCTTACAATGCAAAATCAACTGAAAAACTATGTAATCAAATATTCCTAACAAATCTATCATAACTTTCTAAGCTCAAAATCTGATCTTCGAATCCATGCGATCGTGATCCATTTCTTCGTGATCAGACTCATCTTGCTTTTCCATCAAGCTTCCTCTCATTTCTCTGATCCTGCAAAACATTCAAATGTAATCTTATCACATTATGTATTAAGAATCAATGAATAGGAACTTAATGGAGTTAGATAGTGGATTTTACCTGAAGTAGAGCCATACTTCTTGACTCTCCCATCTCTTAGATCTCTCAGGTAGACTGGGCAGCTTCGTATCCAATGCCCCTTCTCTTGGCAATAAAAACAAATTGACTCTTTTGGAACAGTACACGGAACTACTTCAGACTTTGCCTTTTTCTTATGATCAAACATTTCGACCATGGCATGCCTTTCGTTGCTATTGCCTATATCCATAGAGGTCTGGAAGGCAGATCCACCAATCAACTTTGCTTTTCTAGTGCGCCAAATCATCGCTGATTCAGCAGCAATAAGCAAATAGGTGAGATCGATGATGGTCACGTCGTGGTCTAACATATAGTGCTCTCTTACGAACTCACTATAGGAGTCAGGAAGCGACTGAAGAACCCAGTCAACAGCCAGCTCCTCACAGACAATGACTCCCAACATTCTTAACCAATCAATGTGTGACTTCATCTCTAAGACGTGTGCACACACTGACTTTCCTTCTTCATGTTTACTTGCCAAAAGGGCTTGAGTGAGTTTGAACTTTTCAAGCCTTTGAACTTGTGGGTTAGGGAGAACAATAGGAGGAGGTGGAGGAAGTGAAGCATGATCTCGTGTTCCTCGATCGAATCGTGGAATATCATCTTCATGCGGAAGGCTTGTTCCATGGGATTTGGGAAGACCATAGTTGTCATACTTTGACGTCTACAAAACGGGAGGAAATTCAAGTTAGTTGATTGATTCCTTAATAAAACACCCAAAAGAGATATTAAGGCTAGGATCCAACACAACATTCCACAAATTGGAAGAGGGATGCCATAATCCAATTTGCAGAATATTTGAAGGTAGGTAAATGACGATTTACCAATTTCCACCATGAAAAACGAAAAAGAAGGTTAAGTTTTAAATGTATTGGAAACTCCTAGATCTTTTGAGATTCATTGAACTTTTCAATGGCATGTTTTAATCTCGGATTATGCTCTTCTATTTGTGACTGGGATGCCGAGGATCACAAACAAGATGTGAATAACCATGCAAATATGCTTGGTAACCTCATTGTCTTTATCATTAACTATTGATGTGCCGGTAAACCACACACGCTCCACCAAAATGATAATTATGAGATACCCATTACTACTCTTTATTAGTGCCTATTAGCGTGCTGGTAATCCACACACGCTCCACTAACGACCAATAAAGCATAATGTGCAATTTCATGGATTAGCATACTTTTCACATTTTTCCTAAAGTAACTAGAGTTGGGATTTTGTAAAATAATGTTCTAGTACTTTATTTAATAACATTATACTTTTAATGAGATGTAGTTGTCCTATCAAACCCGTTCTGCTAACGACCTTCCACTAATCAAGGAAGCGGTGGGTGAGAGTGGACACCCATTCAACTACCATTTTATAGGCAGTTTCCTTATACCCCCCTTATAGACTAACTTCGTGAATGAGGCATACTAGCGATTTGACTGACCATATTCTTATACATATATAATATTAACCTTTTAATTATAATACATATATAAGGTGTGTTTTAAACTTTTTAAAACTTTAAGGTTTATATATAAATTTCGAAAAATTAAACTATTAATTTAAATTTAAAATAAACCAAATAACTAGATTTAATAATTATCTATTAATTAACTTTTAATTAATCTATTAAATCTTGTAAGGATTATCTAATCAAATTAAACAATTAATTTAATCCTAATCCTTATCCCTCTAGATTTCGAAAAATAGGGTAAAGGATAATTTCCTTATTTTTCTCAATTATCCAATTAGGCAATAATTATCCAATCAAGTAATAATTATCCAAAATAAGATAAAACCCTAAAATAACAAGCAAATTTCGAAATTTAAGGGAGGAGGCTAGGGTTTTCCAAAACCCTAACCTTAATTTCGATTAGGGTTCATGGAGGCTAGGTTTTTTCGAAAAACCCTTTGAACCAAAAACCCTAAAAACGAAAATTTTGTCCTTTAGGGTTTAATGGCTATAAACCCTAATTTGCAATTCAACTATTATAGCAATTCAATTTAAAACAAACAATGGCTCTGATACCACTGATGGGTTTTAGGTGAAACAAATAAACTAGAAAACAATTCCTAAGTTCACATGCAACCTATTTTGGATCTATGTTTTAACTATTGAACATATAACTTTGAATTGCAAAACAAGAACCCTAGAGGAGAGAGGCTAATTTCGAAATTAACAAACTAGAGTTTAAGAGTTACATACCTTTTAATTGTTATAGCAAACAATTGACAATCCTCTTGATCTTGATCTTGATCTTCTTGGAAGCTTAGCACCACAAATGTAATGCCTCTAATGGAATCACACCCAAGAGATAGCAAGAAGGAAATTAGAAGGAGAGAGAGAGAGGGAGTATGCAATTTTCGGCCCTAGGGTTTCACCAATGAAGGAGTGGGCGAATTCAGGAGCTGGGAGGCTCCTTATATAGCTGAGGGATCTAGGGTTTAGGGAAAACCCTAATACTCCTTTGCTTGGGGCCTAAGCTAATCCAAAGGCCTTATCCAAAGCCCCTTGGACGAAATCCTTAGGGTTTCCCCTATAGATTTCGTCCACCTCCTTCCAAGGAGGTTCTAGAGCCTTCCACTCAACTATCTGATAATTGCAAACTAGTCCCTGCACTTTATAATTAATACTTTTAACCCCAAAATTAATTCTGATTAATTTCTGGCTAACTATTAATTAAACATAATGATTTCTAATTAATATATTAATCTTTTAACATATTAATAAATCATTTATATTAATTTATTAATCTTATAAATTAATATCTCTCCTTTCATAATTTCCTTGTCCAGTTGCTAGGTTTGAGGGCAACCCAAAAGGACTGTGCTGCTATCAATTCAAGTACATACCAATTATAGTTATGGGCTTAGACACCTAATCCAACAATTCTAACTCTTGGGTCCTTGATACCAGCTGTGTTATTCATATTTGTTCTGATTTGCAGGGACTAAGAAGAAGTGAGAATGTGGAGCATGGAAAGATAAACTTGATCATGGGGAATAGGAAAGCTTCACCTGTCACCAAGATTGGAGTTTATACTTTGTTGCTAAGATGTGGGTTTACTTTAGATTTGAATAAATGTTGTTACTCGCCTGAAATGGCAAGAAATATTATTTCCTTTCATGCTTTGTACAAACAAGGGTTTACCTTCTCTTTTGATAATGAAGTTGGTGGAATAAATGCTTTCTTTAATAATGTGTTTTATTTTAAAGCATTACCTTGTGATGGTGTGTATGAAGCTGTGTCTGTTGTAGATAACTTAGGAAATGATGTGTTGTGTATTGATTCTACTAATGATAATAACTTGGATAAAGCATCATTATGGCATTATCGTCTTGGACATGTAAGCAAGAAACGCATAGGCCAACTCCAAAAGGATGGAGTCTTGGAGTCATTTGACCTAAAGTCAGATGATAGTTGTGAATCATGCTTACTTGGAAAAATGACAAAGTCACCCTTCACAGGTTCTTGTGCTAGGGGCGAAGGTTTGTTGGATCTAGTACACACAGATATGTGTGGACCCTTCAAAACTGCCACAAGGGATGCTAATCGTTATTATGTGACTTTTACAGATGATTATAGTAGATATGGATATGTCTACTTAATTAAGCATAAGTCAGAGACTTTCGATAGGTTTAAAGAGTTTAAACAGTAAGTAGAGAATCAATTGGGCAGGAACATTAAGATGCTTCGATCCGATCGTGGTGGTGAGTATCTTAGTACAGAGTTCCTCGACTATCTTAAGGAATGTGAGGTTGTCTCACAATTGACGCCTCCCAGGACACCACAGCTGAATGGTGTAGCTGAGAGGCGTAATCGAACCTTGTTGGACATGGTTCATTCCATGATGAGTCGAGCTTCGCTACCAATCTCATTCTGGGGGTATGCCTTAGAGACTGCCGCCCATATCCTTAATCTGGTCCCTACAAAGAAGGTTGCCAAAACACCTCACGAGATGTGGACTGGAAAAGTTCCTAATCTAGACCATATCAAGATTTGGGGTTGCGAAGCTTTCGTGAGACGCGAGACTCATGATAAGCCCGAACCTCGAAGTGAGAGGTGTATTTTCATCGGCTACCCACAGAAATCCTTTGGTTACCTCTTCTACAGACCTAGTGAGAATGTGGTCTTTGTAGCAAGGAGGGATGTCTTTCGAGAGAGAGAGTTCATAAGAGAAGGAAACAGTGGGAGGCAAATTGACCTTGAAGAAATTCAAGAGTCAAGTGGTGAAGGAACCTCAAACCCTATCAGTCAACTTGAGGAGGAAACTCCTGTTGATCCAATTGACGAGTCTGTACCTCTGAGGCGTTCCACAAGGGTTAGGAATGCACCTGAGCACTACTATGGTTTCCATATTACTGCGGAAGGTGAGACACTTATTAGTGATGCGACACTGGTAAGTCTAGATGAACCTAACAGCTATGCGGAAGCCATGGCAGGCCCCGAGTCTGCTAAATGGAAAGAGGCAATGGACAGCGAGATACAGTCCATGTATGACAATCAAGTTTGGAACTTGGTTGACAATGTACCAGGTCGTAAGACAGTTGGGTGCAAATGGATCTTCAAGAAGAAGACCGACATGGATGGTAATGTACACACTTATAAGGCGCGACTGGTTGCAAAGTGTTTTTCTCAAACTCCAGGAGTTGATTATGATGAGACCTTTTCACCAGTAGCCAAGATTAAGTCTATTAGGGTATTATTAGCCATTGCTGCATTTCATGACTATAAAATATGGCAAATGGATGTCAAAACCGCTTTCCTTAATGGGAAGTTGGCTGAGGATGTTTACATAAGTCAGCCTGAGGGTTTTGTCAGTACAGAGAACCCTAATAGAGTGTGTAAGCTTGAGAAATCCATTTATGGATTAAAGCAAGAACCTCGCAGATGGAATCTTTGCTTTGATGAGAAAGTCAAAGAGTTTGGCTTTTCAAGGAGTGAAGATGAATCTTGTGTGTATGTCAAGGCTAGTGGGAGTATAGTTAGCTTTGTGGTATTGTATGTGGATGACATACTACTCATAGGAAATGACATCCCAACCCTGCAGGAAGTGAAGTCCTGGCTTGGGAAGTGTTTCGCTATGAAATACCTAGGAAAAGCTGCTTATATTCTAGGGATAAGGATTCTGAGAGACCGGAGTAAAAGACTAATTGGACTTAGTCAAAGTACCTACTTGGATAAGGTGTTGAAGAGGTTCAGCATGCAGGATTCCAAAAAGGGAGAGTTACCTATCCAGTGTAACGCCAAATTGAGTAAGACTCGGAGCCCGAGTACAGAGGCTGAGATAGCAGAAATGAGTCGAGTACCTTATGCTTCCGCTGTAGGATCGATCATGTATGTTATGACTTGTACTCGTCCTGATGTGGCCTTTTCCTTGAGCATGGTCAACAGATATCAGGGGAACCCTGGCAAGGCTCACTGGACTGCGGTAAAGAATATCCTCGAGTACCTGCGGAGGACTAAGGACTGGGTCCTTACCCTTGGTGGGAGTGATGACTTGAGAGTTATAGGGTATAGTGATGCTAGCCTCCAGACTAATAGGGATAATTTCCGCTCTCAGTCGGGCTGGGTCTTTACCTTAAACGGAGGAGCAATTACTTGGAAAAGTTCCAAGCAGGAGACAGTGGCTTATTCAACTTGCGAATCAGAGTATATAGCGGCAAGCGAGGCAGCAAAGGAGGCAATATGGCTTAAGAACTTCATTGGAGACCTTGGAGTAGTACCAGCTATAAAGGAGCCTATGGAAATTTTTTGTGATAGTGAAAGTGCAGTTTCCTTAGCCAAGGAACCAAGGGATCACGGGAGATCCAGACACATTGACAGAAAATACCATTTCATCAGACATCGAATAGAAGAAGGACTCCTCGTGGCAAAGAGGGTATCATCGGATGAGAACCCAGCAGATCCCCTCACGAAGGGACTGAGTAGGGCTAAGTATCTGCAGCATGCAAGGAGCATATGGCTGAAGGATGATATTAGTTTTAGTAGTTAGATAGCCTTGAAATTTGTAAAGTGTAATTGACATTTGATGATGAATAAAAGTTGTGTTTATTTATGAGTAAAGTGTTGCTATCTTTTGTCAATCGTTTACTATTATTTCTTTTACATGTTTTGACTTCCAGAATATTTATGTTGTGTTTTACATATTATTCAAATTATCCACAGTCGGTCATATGTTGGAAGTAGATATGAATTAAGACTGTCATGAGTTGGTTGTAGAGGTCTAGGATGTTGGACATGGCCTCAACACTCATGAGTTATCATAAGTTCTGAGTATTGGATTCAACCCACGCTTGCTGGTATCACTTCATGGAATTTATCTTGAGTGATCGCGAGACGGTAATATCGTATAAGTCTTCAAACCTAGAGACATGACTTGTTTCCTATGAGTTGGTTATACATTGATCGTACGAAAAACGCATTGGTAACTCGATGTTATAAAACGTGCCTTTGTGTGTGATTTAACAAGTACTAGAACAAGCATATGAGTTGAAGTTTATCTGTTCCTTCTTGGATTAGAAGCGATATCTGGGCCCCTCGATGATTTTGTTTTGACCTATGTACCGGGCCCGGTCAGAACTAAGTTGATGTGTTCAATTAAGTTCTATGTCTAACAAATCGGAAATCGGGAAACAAACTGCTGGACAATAAGTAAGACATTGTTCCATGTATTTGTCCGGCTGATATCTAGAACAGAGGATTATATGATCACTTATCTTAAATGGTGTATCATCATCTTCTCAGTTCTGAGAGACCTTGAAAAGATCTATGATTGTTGATCGATTCCTGAAGTCATACTTGCAGTTATAGTTATTAGACTTATCCAAGTGGGAGACTGTTGGATAAGGTGTCTAAGTCCATAACTATTTCTGGTATGTACTTGACCCGACCCGACATGGTCCATTTGGGTTGCATGGCATCATGCATTTGGATAGACTAAATGAGAGAAATAACACTTGTGGTTTATTAATATATTATAAGTTCTAATATATTAATAATATTATTTAATTAGTATTGATCAAGAATTAATCTAGAATTAATTAAGTGATCAAAAGGAGACTAATTAAATATATAGGTTGATTGTGTAAATCATCCATACTTTTATAGTGGGCTAGATGCTCCATGGATTATCAAGTTGGGCTAAGGTGCATAGGATGCTCCATGGATGCTCCATGGGAGTTACAAACCGATGGGTCATGGAAATGAAGATCCATGTTACATTAGGGTTTACATGATGTAACACACTATATAAAGAACATGACATCCACCAAAATCGACTACAAGAAGTTGTAAGAGGGCTAGGCCGAATTTAGAAGTGTTCTACATTCTCTCAAAGTCATTCCAAAGCACTTGGTGTTGTGTGAAACATTTGAGGCATCACACTTGGGGTGCTAGGCTCTCAAGGTTTTTCAAGGAATCAAATCAACTACAAGGTATGTAATTCTAGCCATCTTTTATGTTTAAACTTCCCCATGTATGCTAGATTGGATTATGAACCTTGGAAAAAGTATTTTGCATGTATTTTAGACAAACATAGATCCAAGGTTTTCTAGGGTCGCATGTACACTTAGGAGTGTTAGAAATGCTCAAAACCCATCAAATACATGGGTGAAAAACTAGAACATTCAATTGTTCACCGTCAATTCATTTAAGGTATTGGATTGTGGGTTTCACTTAGATCGTGATTGACGAAACTAAGATCATGAACACAGATGTTGTGTAACCATAAACCTCAGTGGTACAGACCGATAGTCTCAAGGGTTACTTGCATGGACTCGAAAATAGCATAGAAAAATGGTGAGGTGGTTAAAGAACCGAAAGTACCTCTGCTATACTAGAATGACCAAGCAGATAACTCTTAACTCAATGTGAGAAGAGTAAGGTAGCTCATGACTTAATTGAATTTAACAGCCTGATTGGGAAGAACCGATTTGTATATATCGAATCAGTAAGGCTTCACTCTTGAGTCGTCGAGGCTTTAGACAACATCCAACATGCTTCTAGGGACACTTAACTAGTATAGAGATTAAGAGTTGATACCTTTCCCATGATACATTGTTGAGGCAAACAACAATTGTAAAACAACCGGGGTTAAAAAAATATTTTTGCATTTTTGATATGTCTGAAAAGAAATAAAAACAGAAAGAAAAAATATTTTTGAATTTTAGATTTTTCTGAAAAAGAAATAAAAACAGAAAAGAAAAATATTTTTGAATTTTAGATTTTTCTGAAAAAGAAATAAAAACAGAAAGGAAAAATATAAAATGTACAAAAAGTATACATAAAGTATCAACCGAACGTTCGCTTTTTGATGAATGAAGCGAAACATACTGAGCGTTCGGTACAATTTGGTTCCCGAAAAATTTGGAACCGAAATAGACTGAGCGTTCGCTCTATTTCGCTTGTCAAAATTTTAAGGAGGCGAAGGTGGTTTCGGTACAAATTCAGCTTCCATCATTCCTAAGCCTTGGAGTATATTGTTGAAGGTTGCTTCAGGCAAGGCTTTCGTGAATATGTCAGCCAGTTGATCAGTGGAGCGCACGAAATGAATTTAAACGTTTCCATCTTCCACATGATCCTTGATAAAGTGGTACCTCAGTTCTATGTGTTTTGTCTTTGAGTGTTGCACTGGGTTGTGACATATTCAGATTGTGCTTTCAGAGTCACAATAGAGAGGAATTCGCTTCATGGTTAGGCCATAGTCTCTTAACTGACTTTGAATCCAAATAACCTGCGAAGCACAAGATGCAGCGGCTATATATTCAGCTTCGGCTGTGGACAAGGATACACACGTTTGTTTCTTGGACTGCCATTGACGAGTTTGCCATCCAGAAATTGACAACCGCCTGTGGTGCTTTTCCTATCTAGACCACATCCTCCTAGATCGGCATCAGAGAATGCTTGAACGAAGAATCCTGATTTTGCTGGATACCATATGTCGAGAGATGAGGTTCACTTCAGATATCGGAAGATGTTATTGACTACTATCATGTGAGGTTCGCATGGATTGGATTGAAACCTGGCATAGTAACAAACAGAAAACATAATATCTGGTCTACTAGACGTAAGATATATTAGAGACCCTATCATTTGGCGATAGAGTGTCATATCAGCAGCCGGTTTTTCCAGAGATGGTGTTAGTTTCGTCCCGAAAGCCATTGGAACTTTCACCTTTGAATCTCCCATCATTCCGAACTTCGCCAATAAAGTCTTTGTGTAAGCCTCCTGGTTGATAAAAATGCCTTCTGGTCCCTGTCTTATGTTCAATCCAAGGAAAAACTTAATTGGACCCATTGACCTCATCTCAAATTTAGTCTCCATCAACTTCCGGAATTCAGCTGTTAGGCTAGAATTTGTTGAACCGAAGATGATGTCATCGACGTAGATTTGGACGATCATTAAATGGTCACGCTCTTTCTTTCGAAAGAAGGTTGGGTCAACCGAACCTTGTTTAAACTTGGACATCTTTAGAAAACGAGTTAAAGTTTCATACCAGGCTCTAGGAGCTTGCTTCAGACCATAAACGGCTTTATCCAAAATATAGCAATGGTTGGGATACTTTTCATTCACGAAACCCGGTGATTGCTCAACGTATACGGTTTCTTCTAGTTCTCTGTTCAGGAATGCACACTTGACATCCATCTGAAATATCTCGAAATTTTTGTGTGTTGCATATGCCAAGAAGATTCGAACTGATTCTAACCTCACTTCTGGAGCGAAAGTTTCTTCATAGTCGATCCCTTCTTCCTTACAATATCCTTTCACCACAAGTCTCGCTTTGTTCCTTATGACGTTACCTTCCTTATCCATCTTGTTACGAAACACCCATTTCAGACCGACCACAGATGCATCAGGTGGCGTGGGAATCAATCTCCAAACCTTACTTTGTTTGAACTCATTGAGTTCGTCTTGCATAGCCTGAACCCAATCAGAGTTATCGAGTGCAGTATAAACTGTTTTCGGTTCAACTTTGGAGACGAACGAGTTAAACATGCAATATTCCACTTGAGAGAATAAAGAAGTTTGCTTCGCTTTCAGTTGAGAGCGTGTAAGAACTCCCTCAGACGATTCACCTTTGGAGACGAACGAGTTAAAACTCTTAAGATCGATAAGATTATTAAGATCGATAAGATTCTTAACAAGCAACACAAGAGCACAAAGTAAACAAGAACACACGATGAATCAAACTGATGTCGAATGATTAATAAGCCACAACCTCAGAAGAACTCTATTAAGATTTGCTACTGTAGAGGTGTGGCAGGGTTACAATAATGAAATCAACGACTAGCCTATATGCACTATATATAGATCTTATAACCCTAATAAATGACAGCTGGACAGGCCCAAACCGTATACAAAAGGACTAAAGTAAAAAGCCCAATGACGCAATCTTCTATACCCAACAAAATCCAATGACGCAATACTTATGACCCAACAATCTCCCTATTTGTGTCAATTGGGAAGAAGACCTTCAATGGTGAGTGGGCTTCTGAACTTCAAAAAAGCTTCAGAATAATGCTCAGTAAGGCCTTGCGAACTTGGATATACCAAAGGATCATATCGGAGAAACACTTCTTTTCCTCTTTACAATTCGCTTTGCATTTATTCATAAACTCCAAAACGTATTGCAATAAGGAAGTGGAATAAAGATGCTTATCAACAAGATAGAAGCAAACTTTGCGAAAATCAGCATCTGTTCGCTCATTGATTTGAAGAGCCATGCACCAACCTTCCTTTCGTATTTTCCCCGGATTCATCTTATCAAAATCTTTTGGAGCAGCTTTGGGGAATACAACTGGCTTCTGTCTGAAAATTATGGCAAGCTCAACATCCATCTTTCTAACCTCTTGAATGTATGAAATCAGCATCCTTTTGAGATGTGCAATAATGGGTTCGTACATTTGTTCATCCTTGAGCAACAGATTGACCAAAAAAATCCAATCGTACGGGTTCATGCATGGTAGATCAGCAAGATTGAATTCGAATACCTGACTTGTAGAACCTCTAGCAACTTTAAAACGAGCATTTGGGAAGCTATTGGTTTCGATTGGACTTGAAACCTTCACAACTGTTACCTTTTTCGCACTCCAGGTTTCAAACTGAGGTTTCATGTACTTTAAGTAGAAGGAGAAGAGCATATGGTCAGCACCGGTGTCAGTCAGAGGAGTGTTCACAACTTTGATAAAGCTACGAAACTTGAAAGCTTTCGGTGTGATTGGTAGATCCAGTTGCGAATCTTGTGTGTTCTGCAAGTCGAAACATACAACTGGATCCAACCAATATTGGCTTGGATTGTCTATAGCCTCATTCATTATTCCCTGCAAAGTCCCCAATGGAAATAAAAGCTTTCAGCTTTCCAGTGTGGCTTGAGCTTCTCGTTCAGCTCTTGCTTTCTCTTCTGCTTCTCTGACAATGCAATTATTTTCCTCAATTTCAGCTTCACGAGCCTTTCATCGTTGTAATTCGTGCTCATCAGGTTCTTCCTCATCACTATCATCGACAAGTTTCCCTTTTCCTTTCGAAAAGGAAGCTTCATTACCCTTCGGTTCGTTTGCCACTTTTGGATTTTCTTCATTTTCATTTTCATATGAAGGCCCAACAATTTTCATAGATTCCTTTGTAGATTGCTCTCCCCCTTGTTTCGGAAGTGATATTGACTCCGAAACACCCTCTAATCAGTTAAGCATTACAAAAACTGGCTTAAGCTTCTCAGCCAGATGTTGTCTTACCGAGATCATAAGAAGAGAATCACGGGTCTCAACAAGATCGGACAGATAAGAGTTTATATCAGCAATGCAGCTTTTCATGACTGCCTTCTCAAATTTGAGTTCATCGATTTGTAAATTGGGAGTAGTGAGTTGAGCAGTTAACACCTTCACTTTCGTTGTTCTGCTTGCAAGGGCATCCATGATCTTGCTTTCAGTAGCTAAGTCCTCTTGAAGTTTTGTAATTTTGGAGGAAATGGAGGTGGTGAGTTCAGTGTTATCCGATTGCAAACCGGTGCGAACCTTCTCTAAAGCATCCTTCTCAGTATTAAGTGTAGTGCCAAGACTGGAGATTACTGCATTTTCCTTCGTAATATTTGTCTTGAAGGAGGTCTGGAAAGTTGTCATGAAGGATTGAGCATCAAAGATTAGTTTATCGACTTTTTTAGTCGTTTCTTTGCACACAGAGGCTGAGTCAGCAACCGTGTTGTTTGTTTTATCAAGATTTAAAGAATGCTCCTTGGTGAGTGTCTCAAAGAAGGCCTTGACCACCTCTTAAGAGTAATCACCATGAGAAGAAGTTTTGGTGGACTCGATCAAGGAATCCAACTTCTTAGATAATGCCTTGAACTGTCATTTAGTGACAGGAGCTTCATCATCACTCCCTGTTCTGATGTTGAAAGGACTGTAGGTGAAACCTCCAAAGTCATCATCATCATCACCATAAAGAGTATCTGGGTCATCTTCGTGTAGTGGTGAGATGGGAGGTGTAGAATGACCAAGTGTGAAACCTGAAGCACCTGCCCCCGCATCAGATGCGTTGACAGATATTGGAGGTTCGCCATTAGTGTTCGTTGTGGTGGTGGTTGAGTCTGTGAACAGTGGGGTTGATTGGGAAATAGTAGCTTGTGGTTGCAAAACATTTGTAGAAACAGGTGGACAAGGAACAATTGTGATAGGTGTTGTAGTGGTTGTGGGAGAGAGAGGAGGAGTAAAGCTTTGAAAGAAATCATCTGTAAGTGGAACAGATGTAGGCATGTGAAAGAATACCTCTGGATTCGTAGTGGTAGGCTCCATAACTTATGGTTGCGAAGTCTCTGCTGTATCATCTTGTTTGTTCTGAACTGGCTTGTCGATACGAATCTTAGAGACAGTATTGGATTGCGAATCCTCCTCTGCACTTGGTGTAGGAGTTCGCAGCCTGCGAGCCAATCGCTTAACCTTCTTCTTCGGTGTTTGGGCTGGTTCAGATGGACCATCCTTCGCAACTCTCTTCTTTCCTCCCTTCTTGGGTTTCTCTGCCTCTTAAAGTATCTTTTGCACTGCATCAATTATTGGGCGAAGACCGGAGGCCGTTTGAGTGCGATAGGTTCGCATAACGTCACTCATCTCAGGAATGTTGCAAATATTTGCCTCAGGGACGGATCCAATGAATCTCGAGGTATCAGCAAGAATGATGGTGTTGGTGTGGAAAATTTGAATGGCGGCCATGCTTGAACCCTCAACGACCGGAATGTTGTGCACATCAATTAACCTTTGAACCATGATGGTCCAAAAACGAGCACATGAAATCTCGTTGTGTCTTGTAGTTGACAAAGTTCTCTAGACCAGTTGAGCCCAAAGCACAGTGTCGTTATCGAGGTTCACCCCTAAGTAGATGCCATACATAATCGTCATGAACAGCTTGCTAGCACAGTCTGAGCCTGTTACATGCTCAAAGAAGCTCTTGAATATGAGGGTAGAAACGTCATTCCACATTGGTGGCAGATTTGGCTTCTTGAACTTTGAGACAGCCGACAAAACTTCCCTATAGCCTATTTGATAGAACATCTCCAAGAGTGCAAAGTTGGAGATGGACTCTGGGTCGACTAGGTCACGGCCCTATGGAAGCCCTAACAGGTTGCAAAATCGGGATTTGGTAATTTGGGTCATCTTCTTACCGATCTCGAAAGTGATCAGTTCTTCCTATTTGATGTAGCTTGCTGTAGAATACGCCTTGGACAGATGAGCCATGGGTACTATCTCCGATTTGGTCAGTGCAATGACCAGAGGTGAGTAGCGAAGACATTCGACGAGTGGTTGGAGGAATATGTCGTACTTAGCAGGATCAAGGTCCAGAACGAGATTCTGGTTGGCCTTGATGTTGAGAAGAGTGGATTGAGCTGATTGTTCAGCCGCTGATGGAGTTTCTGATGAACCTGCCATTGTTGCTTTGGTGGAGAAGAAGATGAACAGTAGAAAGAGAATAATCGTCGGGAGTATTTTGAGGATTTTTGAAAGTAGTAATGAGTATTGAAACCTTGAAAACCCTTTATACCATTTGTTTGGTGAGAGAAAACCGGCGTTTGGTTGCGTCTTATCACTGAAACGTCGCCTGAAAAAGTGCGAATGACAACTGTTACATCAGAAAACGTGTGTCAGGCGGCGGAAAAGTAGTTGTCACATTCGAAATTCACACGCCCAAATAAAATCTTATCCTTTCAATATGCCGTTTCAGTTAATCCCTTTCGCAAGTAAAGCAGTTACCCTTTTCGTAATTAATCATCATCAACTGTTCTGTGAAACTGAAAGTAATCATGAGTACTACGAAACAGACTTTGGAAAATCACAAGGATCTTTGTGCGAGAGTGTGCCAAAGATAAAGAAATAAATAATCATTATTTTATGGGATTCTAGTGATTTCTATTTAGACATAAAGCAGATGGATCTCGGGCAACGATCTCTTCCTTCGGAGTCAAGAGAGACTCTAAAGTGTCTGTATGGAGTCCCGTTGAATTACGATCATCTGTTTATTGAGAAACAGTGAAAGGCTTCTTTTCATTAAGCTTAAAGGGTGGCTTCATCTTCAACCAAACTATGAAACTTGATATAAGTCCAAACGTTTGGATGAAGTACTTGTCTGACCAGTGTAGCCATAAGAACAAGTATGCTTTGTAATTATTTTGAGTGGTTGGACTAAGTTTTAGAAATCTCAAGAAAAAATAAAAACTGGATCTACTAGGAAGAAACGTCTTAGGACTAGAACATTTCATTAAGATATCGCAAAAGAAAAAGAAATTTCTAGGTACAGACCACGAAGGTGGACATTCGTTAATTCCTTGGTGAAAAATCTAGAACATTTATATTGTTCACCGTCAATTCGTAAATATGTGTTGGATTTTGGGTTTCACTCAATTCGTGGTTATAATGAATTTAAGATCATAAACACAGATGTTGTGTAACCATAAACCTCAGTGGTAATACCTGAGAGTCACAAAGGTTACATTCATGAAAGCGAAAGTGATGGAGAAATAGTGAGAGGTGGTTCCAAGAAAAATTATACCTCTACTATGAGAAAGTGACCAAGCAGTCAACTCTTAACTCAAAATGAAAAGAGTAAGGTAGCTCTTGACTTATGTGAATTAACAACCTAATTGGGAAGAAACGCTCGATGTTATCGATTCATTAAGGCTTCGACATAGTGTCTTTGAGGCTTCGGACAATATGCAACAACATGCTTCTAGGGACACTTAACTAGTGCATAGATTAGAAAATTTATACCTGCCCCATCATTCGCAATTCAGAATACCAAGATATGTGCCTCTAAATCAGCTCAATTATCTAATATTTTTGGTATTTTTGAATATTTTATGAAAATAAATAAGAAAATAAAGAAAATATTTTTGTATTTTTATTTTTCTGAAAAAGAAATAAAAACAGAAAGAAATAAAATATTTTTGGATTTTGATTTTCTGAAAAACAAATAAAAACATAAAGAAATAAATAGAAATAAAGAAATATACAAAGTATACAAAAGGATACATGATGTTCCGAACCTCCGAATGAACAGTAGACTGCGAGTCACTGCGAGCGTTCGCACCAATTCGTAGTATGAAAAGTGGACTACGAGTCACTGCAAGCGTTCGCACCAATTCGCAGTATATCTTTATGATTGCGAAAGTGATTTCGGAACTGATTCAGCCTCAATCATTCCTAAACCTTGAAGTATTCTATTGAAGGTTTGTTCTGGTAAGGCTTTCGTGAAGATATCGGCCAGTTGATCAGCGGATCTAACGAAGTGTATCTCGACATTACCATCTTCCACATGATCTTTGGTGAAGTAATACCTTAATGCTATGTGTTTGGTCTTTGAATGTTGCACTGGGTTGTGACACATACGAATGGCACTTTCAGAGTCACACTACAAGAGGATTCGCTTCATGTTGATGCCATAGTCACGAAGCTGACTTTGAATCCAGATGACTTGTGAAATGCAAGAGGCAACAACTATGTACTCAGCTTCAGCTGTTGACAAGGAAACGCATGTTTGCTTTTTGGATTGCCAACTAATGAGTTTGCCATCAAGAAATTGGCATCCCCCAGTTGTACTCTTTCAATCTAGCCCGCAACCTCCGAGATCAGCATCTGAAAATGTTTTCACAAAGAATCCAGATTTTGATGGGTAACATATTCCAAGTGAAGATGTTCGTTTAAGATACCTGAATATGTTCTTGACAGCGGTTATGTGAGGTTCGTGAGGATTCGCTTGAAACCTGGCACAATAGAAAACAGAAAACATAATATATGGACGACTAGCGGTTAGATACATTAATGAACCTATCATTTGACGATAGAGAGTCATATCAACTGCCGGTTTATCCAAAGATGGAGAGCGAACAAACATCTTTGACCTTCGCCCCTTGTGAACCTATCATTTGACGATAGAGAGTCATATCAGCAAGAGCGAACAAACATCTTTGACCTTCGCCCCTTGTGAACAAAATGGTGTAAGATTTTGGATCTATTTTGCCTTTAATCATCACCGACATATCACTTGTCTTCCCAATTGGCTTTATAATGGGCTTCTTTCTGATTGCAGAAGCGACCTCCTGATCCATTTTCGCCACTTCAAAAATATAGCAGACCACCATCCGCTTGATATGATCAATAATAGGCCCATATTCTTGTTGATTGGTCAGAAGAATGTTGTTCAAAAGAATCCAATCATGGGGATTTAAGTTCGGCAAATCAGCCAGGGAGATCTCATGAACCGAGCCGCTTGAGCCTCGTGTCACCTTGAATTTGACATTTACAAACTTCCCTAGAAGTCGGTTTCAATACCTTCACAGTTGTGATCTTCTGATTACTCTAAGTGAGGTATTGCGGTTGAGAGAAAGAAAGATAAAATTCAAGCAAGTCTCGATCAACCTTTGGATCAGGAGAAGGGATAGGAACAGTTGAATCAAAACAATGAAATACGAACGCTTCTCGAGTGATGGGCATATCGAACTGACCATCCTTGGAATTTTCAAGACCGAAGGAAAGGACCGGTTCAAGCCAGTGTGTGCTTGGAGAGTCAATCGCCTCTTTCAGAAGTCTTTCCATTGTCCACAGAGGAAACAAAGATTTCCTTCGTTCCAAGACATCGTTCACTTCTTTTATCTTCTTCTCCTTTTCAATTTCGTCATTCGCCTTGGAAAGCTTTTCAGCAAGCTCTCGATCACTGAGTTTGATCTTGGGATCAGCAGTTTTGGAGGTTACAATTACCACCTCATCGTCACTATTTACCTTCTCCTTTCCTTTGTCCTGTATACTGCCCGAAGCTTCATTATCCTTCGGTACAGCAGTGACTTTCTGTTGGACAACCTTATCTCCCCCTTGTTTTGGAGGGACACCAGACTCCGAAAAACCCTCAATCCGGCTAAGGATATCCAGAGTTGGTCTCAATTTCTCAGCCAGATGTCGTCGAGTAGTTATAGTAAGAACCGAATCATGTGCCTCTAAAAGATTCGAAAGAATAGAGTGCATATTGTTCACGCAACTTTTGAGGATTGTGCGTTCGGCCCGGAGTGAATCAATTTCCTTATTCGCTTGGGAAAGCTCCAAGGAAAGAGTGGCAACTTGATTTTGTGAAAGAGCAAGATCTTCCCTGACCTTGTTATCTATGGCAAGATCGGTTTTTAATTTGGTGAGACATGTGGTAACAGAAGAAAGAAGAATAGTGTTGTCAGCCTGTAGACTTTGGCGAATCACCTCAAATTTTTCTCGCTCAGCCTTAAGAGATGTAGGAAGAGAGGCAATGGCTTCATTCGCTTTGTTGGTATTGCCGTCTGCAGTGTTTTGAAAAGACTCCATGAAAAGCTTGGACTCGGAAATGAGAGATTTGACCTCACCAACAGCATTGTTGCAAGAGAGAGTGGAGGCATCCACAGCTTGAGTTGCTTTGTCAATGGATTGATCATGCTGTTTGATCAAAGTTTCAATTAGAGACTTTGTGGCAGCATCAGAATATGCTGAAGTGGAGGGAGTAGCAGAAGAAGCAATCAATTGATCAAGTTTGGCATTGAGATCCTTCAAGTGATGCTTGGTGATTGGAGCATCATCATCTTCTTCGCTTAGAACCCGATAGGGGCTATAATACACAGAGTCAAATTCCATTTCAGCTCCGCCAAGAACAGTATCAGATTCGGTTGAGGTAAGTGGGGATAAAGGTTTTGAAGTAACCGGGATTTATAGACCTTCAGTAGTCGCCCCCGTATCAGATACGTTGACAACAACCGGAGGTTCGGTTGTATTGGTGGTGGTGGTTGCTTGTGTGATGATAGGAGGAGGAATTGGAGCAGTTGAAGTTGTTGTTGAAGTGGAAGCAAGTTGAGAAGTAACCGGTGGTGGTAGTGGTGCAATCGAAACAGGCACGGTAGCATGAGGTGGAGAATGAGGAGGAATGGGAACAGATTCGGTTACATGTACCTCAGGAGATGGGGACCGAGGAGGCGTGTTTCCTCTCGTTGAGCCTTCTTGATGAACATCTTTGCCTTCATGGTGATCGTGATCAGATAGAACATAATCTGAGTCACTAGATGAACCAGCTTTCGGTTTCTTAGCCATCCTCTTGATCTTTCGCTTCTTGTGGGAAGACGAAGGTTCTTTTTCCGCCTTTCGCTTTTTAGGCGAGGCTGCCTGGAAGGATTGACCTTCGGCTTCCTTCTTCTTCTGTTCTGGTTTCTTTCCCCTCTTTGTCGGTTTATCAACAGCTTCCAAGGCACTTTGCATTTTTGGAGTGAGTTGTCTTGGTCCTGAAGGTGTCAGTTTTCTGTAATCAGCCATAACATTGCTTTCGCTTGAGACACACCTGGACATCGATTCAGGAACTGAACCGATGAACATGAACTTCGTGGGATCGGAGACAATAATTTTTGTTGTGTGGAAAGTGCCAATTGAAGACATCAAAGCATCTGCCATGATTGGAATCTGAAAATGTTCAATGGCTCTGCGAGTAACCAACGTCCAGAAGCGTCCACATGAAATTTCAGAGTGTTTGGTCGATGAATTAAGGCTCTGCACCAGTTGAGACCAAATAAGGGAGCCATAATCCAGATTGATCCCGTGATAGAGACCATAAAGAATGGTCATGAAGCCTTTGCTGGCACCATCAGACCCAGCAACCCTTTCGGCTAATCCCTTGAAGATGAGGGTGAAAAGACCATTCCATTGAGGTGGTAAGCAAGATTTCTTGAACTTTGTCAACGTGGTAAGGACATCGGTATACCCCATGTCATAGAACATAGTGAACAACTGGGCAGTGGTGTTGAAATCGGGAGAGATGACAGAGGCGACTGAAGCAAGCTTTAGCAGAGAACAAAAGCGAGCTTCTGAGACAGAGGTCTTGTGGTTGAAGATGTCAAAGAAGATCCGTTCCTTGCGTTTATCATAAGAAGCAGTTGAATAGACCTGTGAGAGCAGTGACATGGGAACACATTCAAACTGCGTGAGAGCAATCACCAGCGGGGAGTACTTGAGACATTCGACCACATGAAGCATGTATGAATCATAGACGAATGGATTCAGTTCGATGATAAGATTCTGATTGGGTTTGATGACCAAAAGAGATGAGGAAGCGGTTTGTTCTTGAACGGATGATGATTCTGCCATTGTTGTAGAGAGGAAGAAGAAGACCAAGTGAAAATCGCATGTTGTATTCGTGAGAGAGTATGGAAGTAGTAAGGAGGTACAGTAGATGTGAGAGACGTTTTTATACCGTTTCCATGAGAGAGAAAGAATCTGTTGTGATGATGATACGATCACCTGAAACGACGCCTGAAAAAGCGCGATTTGACAGCTTGGTTTCCCCAGATATACGTCACCAGGCGTGGGTTTAGGAAACGTTTCAAATTCACGCGCCTTTCCATCCTTATCTCCTTTTCAAATTCTGAATTGTTTCAAATTCATGCTGACTCACCCATTACCTTTTAAATGAATCGACTCCATCATAAAGAACCGAAGGTATATGTCTGAGAATAGCATATTAGTAACCGAACAAGAGTTTGGAAAAATCGTAAATATTTTCGTGCAAGATAGTGTGAAAGATAAAGAAATAAAACAAATTATATGTGGGATATAAGTGATGTCAAATATGACATGAAGTAGTGGATCCCGGGCATGAATCTCTTCCTTCAAATTCAAGAGAGACTTC
Source organism: Lactuca virosa (assembly GCF_052849685.1). Lineage (NCBI taxonomy): Eukaryota > Viridiplantae > Streptophyta > Magnoliopsida > Asterales > Asteraceae > Lactuca > Lactuca virosa. Next base: position 21,890,472 of record NC_136426.1, on the reverse strand, counting down.
AAAGTGCTTGTGTGGTTCCCCGTTAAAATATGATCAAATACTTGTTAAGAAGCATTGAAATGCATCTTTTTATTATAAGGCTATTAATGGTGGTTGAGCTTCAATCCATGCTTTGGTTCTTGACATAAGACCGAAAGTGGACGAAGTACTTGTGAGACCGATGTAGCCTATTAAACAAGTAGGTTGGTTCATTTGGTAGTGACTTTTCTTTCTTACGAAAGAAGGTTGGGTCAACCGAACCTTGTTTAAACTTAGACATTTTTAGAAAACGAGTACGTGTTTCATACCATGCCCTAGGAGCTTGCTTTAGACCATAAACAGTCTTGTCCAGAATGTAGAAGTGATCTGGATACTTTTCGTTCACGAAACCAGGGGGTTGCTCTACGTACACCGTCTCTTCTAATTCTCCATTTAAGAATGCACACTTGACATCCATTTGGTATACTTCAAAGTTCTTATGAGCAGCATAGGCCAGAAAGATTCGTACCGATTCTAATCTTGCTACTGGAGAGAATGTCTCTTCATAGTCTATTCCTTCTTCCTGACAATATCCCTTCACTACCAGCCTTGCTTTGTTACGAATCACATTTCCTTCTTTGTCCATCTTGTTTCTAAAAACCCACTTCAATCCAACCACAGATGCATCCTTTGGCGTATGAATCAGTCTCCATACTTTGTTTCGCTCAAATTCATTGAGTTCGTCTTGCGTTGCTTGTACCCAATCAGAGTGATCGAGTGCAGTGTTAATAGTCTTTGGTTCAACTTTGGAGACAAACGAATTAAACATGCAAACTTCCACTTGAGAGAATAATGCAGTTTGTTTCGCTTTCAGTTGAGTACGTGTGAGAACTCTTTCTGATGATTCACCAATGATTTGGGTTTTTGGATGATCTTTTGTCCATTTGGTGAGGGGAGGTAATTTGGATCATAGGAGGGATCCAGCTCAACATTTACTTCTTCTTCGAATTCTGACTGTGTATCATCATCTTCATCATTTGTATTAACATGCTCCCCCTCGAGTGATGAAACAGTTTCGGCTTCAGGCTCAGAATTCTCCCCCTCGATTGGACGTTCATTGGGTATGGTGGTTGATGGATTCTCCCCCTGGATAGTAGAATCGGAAGATTCACTTGGTTTTTGAGATTTTTGCAGATTCTTGAAATCCACTTGAACTTGAAGGTTCGCTTTCCATGATTTTAGCAGCTTTGTCAATTACCTTCTTCAGATTATCTACTTCGTTGTCAGCCGTTTTCGCTTCAGAGAGAATAGCAGTCTCTGGTTCATCAAAGAGCTTCACATATTCTTCAAATAAGTTGGAAATGGGAATCGAGACTTGTGACATCCCCAAAATCACGGCCAGAAAAGACCGGTTTCATTTATGCTTTTAAAATAATTTCAGAGTAAATCCATTGATTTAAAAGAGTTGCGGAATTTGTCCCCAAAAACATTACATAATAAAATAAGGTTTATCAGCATTTCTTAAAGAAATATATTTTCATTATATATCAAAACTCGGGATGTCATGTTCCGATACAGACACAAAAGCATAAACATTAAAACATAGACCTTACACAGTTATATATAACTACTGGTCTATAAACAAAAACATCTTCACAAGTTCTCCAACTTATGCTCTCGCACCACTACCTATAATACAAAGAAACTGAGTGGGTCATGCTTGGGAGCCTGGTGAGCATATAGGGTTTTCAACCCACAATAAATAATTATATTTAATTTCACCAACCAACAATAACCCGATTACCCATTCCCGTTATCCTCACTGTACGTCCCTAAAACAACAACTATTACAAGGGACCTAATCTAGGATTTTCATCGGGACGGACAATACTGCAAAGGGGTTTCCTCAGCAATGAATGTCCTAAGGCAACCATGAGGGGGATAGAATACAGCAAATGAACACCCAAGTTCACCAACACCTACAGGTTATGAGCCTGCCAGCGTTCCACAGGACAGTCTAGAAAGAGTCCGTGGTCGTCATCCATATTCTGCTGAATGACTAGATCACAATCACATCGAGGCCTCTCATCATTTAATCACACATCAACTATCTACCCAAGTTCTACCCAACATTTTTGTAGATAACAACATACATATGCAACTTAAAAACTGATAAGATACTCATTCAATACTCATTCCAAATAAACAGATAACATATATATACAAGTATATTTATACACACGTAACACGTATTCTAAAGTAGATACTTCATATCTATGTGTTAGAAGAAAGGGAATATAAACTCACATAAAATGTATACTTAATACATTCAAACAATACTTGTATTAAAATCATGTTTATGAAAGAGACTATCCACTCACTTGATCAGAAGATGATCGGACAGCACTACGGCATGTAGAAGTAGTATTTCTTCGGTGAAGCCAGGAGATCTTCACAAAAACCAGGCTTCTCGCGGGCAGAGTTTCGGCTCGGAAACTTTACTTCTCGGGATCTTCGGGGCTTCGGGACTCGCTTCGGGTCTCAGGATGATATTGGGGCTTCGGGAGTATAAATTACACGCAAAACGAGGCAATAAGGAGTGATAGAGAAGAAATGAGCAACAAATCCCAGAGACCTTGCATTCTATTTATAGGGGGAGGCTGACCCTCCGAACGCAGCGCGTTCCCTGAACGTACGCAGCGCATTCCGCCGTGCGTCATTGCTTACGAACTTCGGACTTGACAGGCGACGGGACAGGCTCTGGGCTCCGAACGCGGGGCGTTCCCCCTTTGGGATGCGCGCCTTGAACTTCAGAAAATCATAACTCTCGCATACGATCTCCGATTTCGACGTTCTTTATATCCACGCGTAGGTGAGATTATGCTCTACAACTCTCGTTTAGACTCCATCGGCTAATTTTGACTTTATTTTTACTATATTATTTTTAGTAGGCCGGGACAGGAAAACTCCGTTATAAAATCATAACTTCTTCATCCGACGTCCGTTTTCGTCTGTCTTTTTACCGTTGGACTACTATCGACAAGATCTTCGATTCTCGTTTAGATTGTTTCGGCTAGAAATTACTCGGTCTCATATTCGAGTTTCGGGCTGCATACTGCTAAGTCGAAACTTAGAAAAATCATAACTTCCTCATACGAAGTCAGATTTAGACGTTCTTTTTATGCACGCTCTCGGTTTAACGTATTCTACAACTTCCATTTAGATTACTAAGGATATATATCGCTCTATCTCAAATTAATATTTTTACGTCATTCAGCGTCGTGTCGGTTCTGTCGCGAAACTTCGACAGGTCATAACTTCTTCGTTATAACTCGGATTTCAGCATTCTCTGTATATTCGGAAACCTCGTCACGACCACTACCACATCCTTCATAGATATTGGGTTTATATAACATTTCATTTTGACGCTTATTTTTATCCTTAATTCAATTAAGCATAAAACACATAATACTCAAATAATACATTCTTATTATTTCAAAATGAGTTACAAAGGTCAACCTAGACTATTACATCAATATTAATGCCTAGCCCAGAAACGCGGGCATTACAATTATCTCCACCTTAGGATGATTCCATCCCCGGAATCACACATCAATAAACAAATGCGGATAGCGACTCCTCATGTCACTCTCCGTCTCCCAGGTGAGATTTGGCCCATTCGTATGTTTCCAACGGACAAGCACTAATTCGACCATCTTGCGTCGCAACTTCTTAGTCTTTCGGTCAACGATTGCCTCTGGTTCTTCAATTAACCTTTTGTTCTCATCAATTCTCAGTTCCGAAAGTGGAATCATGTCAGGAACTTCTCCCGTGAACTTCCTTAAATAACACACATGGAAAGTGTTATGAATTCCATTCAGTTCTTCGGGTAATTCTAGCTTGTAAGCTTGGTTCCCAATCCTCTGAAGAACTTTAAACGGTCCAATAAACCTTGGACTTAATTTTCCCCTTTTACCAAATCTTATAAGTCCCTTCCACGGCGAGACTTTAAGCAAAACCGAATCTCCAACTTCAAAAGTCATCGGTCTTCTTTTCTTGTCAGCATAGCTCTTTTGACGATCCTGAGCTGCTAACATTCTCTCCCTGATTATTTTCAACTTTTCAGCAGTTTGATGGACTATCTCGGGTCCCATAAACTGCTTTTCCCCAGCCTCAAGCCAACAAGACGGCGTACGACATTTTTGTCCGTACATAGCTTGATAAGGTGCCATCTTTATGCTCGAGTGGAAACTATTATTGTAGGAGAATTCTACCAAAGGTAAATGTTCATCTTGGAATTCCAGGGTACATGCTCTCAGCATATCTTCAAGTGTTTGTATCGTTCTTTCGCTCTGACCATCAGTCTGTGGATGGTAAGTTGTACTCAAACACAATTTGGTACCCAATTCCTCTTGTAGACTTCTCCAAAATCTTGAGGTGAAACGGCTATCACGATCTGATACAATCGTTAACGGAACACCGTGAAGCCTCACAATTTTCTTCACGTAAGAATTCGCAAGCTTATCCATAGACCATTTTTCATTGGCTGCTATGAAGTGCGCACTCTTAGTGAAGCGATCAACGACCACCCAAATCATGTCGTGCCCATTCTTTGTTCTTGGCAGTTTAGTGACGAAATCCATAGTGATGTCTTCCCACTTACCCATAGGCACAGGTAAGGGTTCTAAACTCCCGTATAGTTTCTGATGTTGTGCCTTGACTCTCGCACAGGTCATACACTCCGCCACATACTTCGCAATATCAAGCTTCATCGTCGGCCACCAGTAATAGGGTTTTAGGTCCCTATACATTTTAGTGCTACCGGGATGAATTGAGTACATGGTTTTGTGAGCTTCTTACATCAGAAGATCTCTTATTCCTCCTGACTTAGGTACCCAAATACGATCTTGGAATACCTTCAGTCCATGACCGTTTGTACCAAACACTAACGTTTTGCTCAAACGTTCCTCCTTCCGGTCATTCTTTTCAGAAGCTTCCTCTTGAGCTTTCTTTATACTCTCCACAATTGTCGAGACAACTTCTATTCTCAACGCTCTTGGTCTTTTTCTCTCAAGATTGACTTTCCGACTGAGAGCATCAGCGACAACATTTGCTTTACCGGGGTGGTAAAGTATCTCACAGTCGTAGTCCTTAAGTAGTTCTAGCCAGCGTCGCTGCCTCATATTCAATTCCTTCTGACTAAAGAGATATTGGATACTCTTATGATCAGTGAAAAGTTTGCACTTCGTGCCATAGAGGTAATGCCTCCATATTTTCAGAGCAAAAACTACCGCTGCCAACTCCAAATCATGAGTGGGGTAGTTCTTTTCATGCTCTTTCAGCTGTCGAGACGCATATGCTATCACCTTTTCTCTTTGGGTCAAAACACAACCCAACCCAACACCAGATGCATCGCTATAGACAACGAAGTCTTCAACTCCATCGGGTAAAGAAAGAATTGGTGCCTCGCATAGCTTCTTCTTTAGCTTCTCAAATGCTTCTTCGTGCTTATCGCTCCAAGCATAGGTAGCTCCTTTGTGGGTCAAAGCTGTTAAAGGAGTAGCGATCGAAGAAAAGCCTTGGATAAACCTTCGGTAATATCCAGCTAATCCCAAAAAGCTTCGGATCTCCATGGGACTTTTCGATTGTTCCCACTTCATCACAGCTTCAATCTTTGCTGGGTCAACCATTATCCCTTCTTGGTTGACCACGTGACCCAAGAATTGGACTTCTCGAATCCAAAAATCACATTTGGAGAACTTAGCATACAACTTCTCCTTCTTCAAGACTTCTAACACTTCTCGCAAGTGTCTGCCATGCTCCTCTTGGCTTTTCGAGTAAATCAGAATGTCGTCTATGAACACTATCACAGATTTATCAAAGAACGGATTACAAACCATGTTCATTAAATCCATGAATGCTACTGGAGCATTGGTTAGTCCAAACGACATAACCAAGAACTCGTAGTGTTCATATCGTGTTCTGAATGCAGTCTTCTCTATATCCTGCTCTCTTACTTTCAGCTGATGATATCCTGACCTCAGGTCGATCTTTGAAAAATAACTTGAACCTTGTAGTTGATCGAACAGGTCATCAATCCTCGGCAACGGATATCTATTCTTTATCGTTGCTTTATTCAGTTCTCTGTAGTCAATGCACATTCTCATACTCCAATCCTTTTTATTTACAAATAACACCGGAGCTCCCCAGGGTGATGAACTAGGTCTTATGAAACCTTTGTCCAATAACTCCTGAAGTTGCATCATCAGCTCCTTCATCTCCGTTGGTGCTAGTCTGTAAGGTGTTTTTGCTATTGGCGTGGTTCCTGGTAACAAGTCAATACGGAATTCTACTTGGCGATCAGGCGGTAATCCAGGAAGATCTTCGGGAAATACTTCCGAATAATCGCACACCACAGGAATGCTCTGCATCTCCTTTTTCTCCTTCTTTGCATCAATCACGAATGCCAAATATGATGTACATCCTTTGGCCAAACACTTTTTGGCTTTCATTAGTGAAATGATTCCAGAATTTACTCTGCGTTTGTCCCCGTACACCATAAATGACTCTTTCCTAGGCGGGTTTACTTTTACAATCTTCTTCTTGCACAGTATTTCGGCATCATTGGCGCTAAGCCAATCCATTCCCAGCACGATGTCGAAACCGTTTAACTCAGTAGGCAATAATTCCTCGTGGAACTTATTCCCATTCAAATCAATTAAGATGTTTTTCATACGATGGCTAACAGGTATAAACTTGCCACTAGCAACTTCGACTAATAAAGCATTATCTAGTTTATCAACAGGAAAAGCTAGTTTTCTACCAAATTCATGCGATATAAAGGAGTAGTTGGCTCCAGAATCAAATAAAATTTGGGCAGGAAATTGTTTACGAGAAAGGTACCTGAAGCGACATCAGCTTCATCTTTCGCAGCTTCCAGTGTCATCTGGAAATCTCTTGCTTTAGGCTTTGAGGAAATTTTGGGTTTTGCTGCCTCCTTCTTTCTCGGACAGTCTTTCAAAATGTGCCCCTCTTCGTTACATTCAAAGCACACTCTTTTGTTGGACGGACACTCATTGGCATAATGCCCCGTCTTTCCACACTTGTAGCAGGGCACATCCTCGCTACATTTCCCAGAGTGCTTTTTCTTGCACTTTTCACACCATTTCGATTCGCCTCCAAACTTCTTCGAATTAGACTTCGAAGATTTGTTTTTCTTGCTGGAACCTGAAGTTCCCTCAAACTTTCTCTTATCACCAACTTCAACTTTGCTGGCGGTTCTTCCCTTGATCATGTCCTCAACAGACTTGGCAGCCCAAATAGCTGCCTCTAGAGTAGGTGCTTGACGTACTAGCACTGCGTACTCCCATGGGAGCCCCTTCGCGTATCGGTCCACTTTTGTCAGCTCATCTGGGACGATGCGCAAAGCAAACTCCATTTTGTCAGTGAAGGCATTGGTGTAATCATCGACTGACATGCTACCTTTTGTCAAGGTCAGAAACTTGTTCTCCAACTCCAGTAGATTTTGGGCCGAGCAGAACTTGCGCTTAAATTGCACTAAGAACTCTGCCCAAGTCAGTTGCAGTGGTTCGTTAGGGCTTAGGGTCTTCCCCAGAGTGTTCCACCAACGAACTGCGCCACTTCTGAACTAACGTACTGCGAAAGTGGTCTGCAACTTGCCTATGCAGCCACACGTCATGAAGGCTAGCTCCATTTCCAAGATCCAATCCATGACTCCAATCAGATCTTCCTTTCCAGTGAAGGTCGATGGTTTGCAAGTCAAGAAATCTTTGTACTTGCATCCAAGTCCATCAATTCCTCTTTCCTGGTTGACTTGCCTAGCAATCGGTGGGTCAGCTTGACCAATCACCCCACTACAGTTTCCTCCATCCGACGGACCTCCATTCACTTTGGGCTCTTCAACTTGTATTGAAGGTTCTTCACGATTTTGTTGAAGCAGACGTCTAGTTTCTTCCATCTGACGATCCAACATCGTCTGAATCATCAATTGTACACCAGCCATTGTCATTTGATCAGGTGCTGCTGCTACAACAGGTATTTGCTCGATTACAGGTGGTTGATTCCTGTTTTCATTCACGTTTCCAACTCCGCTTCTTGTTCTTGCCATTGTTGATCTATACACCGAATAAGGTGAATTTAGATCCTTATTCACGATAGATAATTAAATTATCCTTATCACTCCGAAACGTTTACATGCTAGCTCTAATACCATCATCATACGCTTAGAATCCTAAACACATAAGGTCTCCAAATCCAGTTGGCAACAAACCATAGATCCGAACAAATAATATCATATATGGCAAACATATAACATTTAGCACATAAAAGCATTTTAGGCAACTCTCCTAAAATAAACTAGTGCTCGTGTCTAAATATAACAGACACACATCTCACAATTTCACTTAGCATTCTAATTTTAAGTCTAGAAATCCTACAAATTCCTAGTTCGCTTAAACTAATGCTCTGATACCAACTGTGACATCCCCAAAATCACGGCCAGAAAAGACCGGTTTCATTTATGCTTTTAAAATAATTTCAGCGTAAATCCATTGATTTAAAAGAGTTGCGGAATTTGTCCCCAAAAACATTACATGATAAAATAAGGTTTATCAAAGCATTTCTTAAAGAAATGTATTTTCATTATATATCAAAACTCGGGATGTCATGTTCCGATGCAGACACAAAAGCATAAACATTAAAACATAGACCTTACACAGTTATATATAACTACTGGTCTATAAACAAAAACATCTTCACAAGTTCTCCAACTTATGCTCTCGCGCCACTACCTGTAATACAAAGAAACTGAGTGGGTCAGGCTTGGGAGCCTGGTGAGCATATAGGGTTTTCAACCCACAATAAATAATTATATTTAATTTCACCAACCAACAATAACCCGGTTACCCATTCCCGTTATCCTCACTTTACGTCCCTAAAACAACAACTATTACAAGGTACCTAATCTAGGATTTTCATCGGGACGGACAATACTGCAAAGGGGTTTCCTCAGCAATGAATGTCCTAAGGCAACCATGAGGGGGATAGAATACAGCAAATGAACACCCAAGTTCACCAACACCTACAGGTTATGATCCTTCCAGCGTTCCACAGGACAGTCTAGAAAGAGTCTGTGGTCGTCATCCATATTCTGCTGAATGACTAGATCACAATCACATCGAGGCCTCTCATCAGTTTATCACACATCAACTATCTACCCAAGTTCTACCCAACATTTTTGTAGATAACAACATACATATGCAACTTAAAAACTGATAAGATACTCATTCAATACTCATTCCAAATAAACAGATAACATATATGTACATGTATATTTATACACATGTAACACGTATTCTAAAGTAGATACTTCATATTTATGTGTTAGAAGAAAGGGAATATACACTCACATAAAACGTATACTTAATACATTCAAACAATACTTGTATTAAAATCGTGTTTATGAAAGAGACTATGCACTCACTTGATCAGAAGATGATCAGACAGCACTACGGCTTGTAGAAGTAGTATTTCTTCGGTGAAGCCGGGAGATCTTCACAAAAACCGGGCTTCTCGGGGGCAGAGTTTCGGCTCGGAAACTTTACTTCTCGGGATCTTCGGGGCTTCGGGACTCGCTTCGGGTCTCGGGATGATACTAGGGCTTCGGGAGTATAAATTGCATGCAAAACGAGGCAATAAGGAGTGAGAGAGAAGAAATGAGCAACAAATCCCGAAGACCTTGCATTCTATTAATAGGGGGAGGCTGACCCTCCGAACGCATCGCGTTCCCTGAACGAACGCAGCGCGTTCCGCCGTGCGTCATTGTTTACGAACTTCGGACTTGACAGGCGACGGGACAGGCTCTGGGCTCCGAACGCGGGGCGTTCCCCCTTTGGGATGCGCGCCTCGAACTTCAGAAAATCATAACTCTCGCATACGATCTCCGATTTCGACGTTCTTTATATCCACGCGTAGGTGAGATTATGCTCTACAACTCTCGTTTAGACTCCATCGGCTAATTTTGACTTTATTTTTATTATATTATTTTTAGTAGGCCGGGACAGGAAAACTCCGTTATAAAATCATAACTTCTTCATCTGACGTCCGTTTTCGTCTGTCTTTTCACCGTTGGACTACTATCGACAAGATCTTCGATTCTCGTTTAGATTGTTTCGGCTAGAAATCACTCGATTTCATATTCGAGTTTCGGGCTGCATACTGCTAAGTCGAAACTTAGAAAAATCATAACTTCCTCATACGAAGTCATATTTAGACGTTCTTTTTATGCACGCTCTCGGTTTAAAGTATTCTACAACTTACGTTTAGATCACTAAGGCTATATATCGCTCTATCTCAAATTCATAATTTTACGTCATACAGCGTCGTGTCGGTTCTGTCGCAAAACTTCGACAGGTCATAACTTCTTCGTTATAACTCGGATTTCAGCATTCTCTATATATTCGGAAACCTCGTCACGACCACTACCACATCCTTCATAGATATCGGGTTTATATAACATTTAATTTTGACGCTTATTTTTATCCTTAATTCAATTAAGCCACTCAATTAAGCATAAAACACATAATACTCAAATAATACATTCTTATTATTTCAAAATGAGTTGCAAAGGTCAACCTAGACTATTACATCAATATTAATGCCTAGCCCAGAAACGCGGGCGTTACAAGACTTGACCAGTTTGAGGAAAGAATTCATCCATTGGGTTTTTGCTTGGTGTGAGTTTCTTCACGTAGTTATCATCAAACGACACGTAGTATGTTTCTTCGATTTTCTTTGAGTGTTTATTCAGAACCATGTATGCTTTTGAAGTAAGCGAATACCTAAGAAAAATTCCTTCGTATGCCTTCACATCAAACTTGTTTCGGTTCTCTTTAGAATTGAAGATAAAGCATATTGAACCGAACACATGGAAAAACTTGACGTTAGGCTTGCGGTTGTTTAGAATTTCATAAGGAGTTATTGTGAATCGGTTGTTGAGCAAAGACCGGTTCTGGGAGTAGCAAGCAGCGGCAATAGCATCAGCCCAGAAATACAGGGGCAACGAAGCGAATCTGAGCATGGTTCGGGCTGCTTCACACAACCAGCGGTTTCGCCTTTCAACGACCCCATTTTGTTGTGGAGTATAGGGAGTAGAGAAATTGTGAGATACTCCCTTTTCAGCAAGAAATTCTTCAAACACTTGGTTTTTGAATTCCAACCCATTGTCGCTGCGAATGTTTCTAACCACCTTTCGCAGTTGAAGCTCTACTTGTTTTATGAAGACTTTGAGCTTGGGCGTTGCTTCTGATTTCTATTTAAGAAAGAAAACCCAGGTGAACTGAGAAAAATCATCAACTATGACAAGTATATATTTGTTACCACCGATGCTTTCAATAGCCGAAGGTCCACACAGATCAATATGTAGGAGCTCAAGCAGTTCGATGATCTTTGTGTTAACACGAGTTGGATGACTTTTCCTGCTTTGCTTTCCCATTTCACATGCAGCACACAAATGTTCCTTGTCAAAATTGAGAAGTGGAAGTCCTCGCACATGATCACCAAGAACTAGCTTGTTGATGTCTTTGAAGTTGAGGTGCGAAAGACTTCGGTGCAATAGCCAACTTTCGTTCGAATGTGCTTTCGTTAGTAGGCATACAGATGGCTTCCCTCGTACTGGATTAAGGTTCAATGGATACATTTCGCCTTTTCTTTGTGATTTCAGCAGAACATTCTTGGTCTTCTTTTCTATTATTTCTGACCCTTCATCATCAAACGAAACCTTCAGTCCTGTTCCCACCACCAGTTGCAAGACACTGATGAGATTGTGTTGTAAGCCTTCTACATATGCCACTTTTCTGATCGAGAAATGTCCATTTGTGATCATTTCATATCCTTTTATTGTGCCAAAAAAATTGTTTCCATACTTGACACAACCACCATCCTTCAGATCCCGAAACTCCCGTAGCTCTTCCCTTCTCCCTGTCATGTGACGTGAGCAGCCACTGTCAATATACCATTCATCATCGAACTGGTCGTCACGAATAACCTGCAAAAATTAAGCAGATTTAGGAACCCAAAGTTTCTTGGGTCCTAGTGAGCCTTTTACAGAACAGGGAATAGTAAGAGAAGAATGAACCAAAAAAGATCGTTTTATTAAGGTGGTTTCATCTTTTCTTTTAATTGTGAAAACTTTGATTTTGTTAGCTTTTGTTTCTTTAACTTCAGACTTTGGAATTGTGTTCTTATTGTTCACAAACTTTTGGTTCTGTTTCCTAGAGTTAGCAGACGTTTTCTTTGTCTTCTTTTCATCTTCCAACACTAGCTTCCCTTTTCCCTTTATATCCACTTTTAGATTTTGCTTTGAGTGAGAGGGATGAGTTTTAGGAGCGAAACCTAGCTTTAGGTTCTTTCCATCTGAAGATGGAGAACCGAAACCACTCTTTTGGTTTCGTTTGCTTCCATTTTGGGAGCCGAAACTACTCTTTCGGTTCGCTTGACTGCAGGAATGACATTGAGTACAAGGAGTAGAGTTACGCTTTGATTTTGCTTCTTCTGTAAGGAGTGAAGATTTGTCTGAATGAACATAATTAGGGTTTTGGGACTTCCAAAACTGCTTCCTTTCAGAGAGATTCTTCTTATATCTCCTATTACGTTGATGTTTCTGCTCTGACCACTACTTTGGAGTTTTATGGATATTAACCTTGGGTTTCGGTCTTTCATCACGAGTTTTGCTCTTTAGAGAGGAGGTTTCGCTTGTCGCCTTGACTGGTTCTCTTGGAATCTTTTTGGTACCACTTGTGCTTGGCACATCAAAATGTGTAGGCTTGTTGAGTGGTTCTGCCACATATCTGCCTTTGACCCTCCATGATGTTTTCTCAGACAGACCAACCGTTTCATCAGCATTGTCGATTGGAGCTGACCAGAAATGCTCCTCACAGCCTTCAGTATTGTCCTCGTTTACTATTGCTGTCAGCTCGGCTGTTTGCTGCTGTGTGACTCCTGTAACTGCATAAACCTGATTTGGTGTGGTTTGAACCTTTTGATATACCACAGCCTTTTCTTTCAGAATTTTGGACTTATTCTGGGATAAACGAGCGAACTCAACGGAGTTTTCAGAAATGAGATTTTTAATAGGTTCGGGTTCGCTTTTCACAAATTCAGAACAGTCCACCTCATCCTCTACGGATATTTCACTCATATCATCATCCTCATTAAATTCAGAAGTATTCTCAACATCAATTTTGTTTTCCCAACTTAACTTGGCATTCAATGAGTCAAACTTCTGCATGGTTTCGGTTTTAATTTTTAATTTGTCATTTTCGTCCAAAAGGTTCTTAAGCATGTCCTTATGGTCTTTGGACTTGATGAAGGACTCGATTTTGTCAAGACCAATTCTGTATGCTGGAGAAATTTCATCAGAAGATACAACGGCTTCACAGTTATATACATCAGCATCGATTTCATCCTCCTTAAATTCAAGGAAGGGCAGAATCATTCTAGGAATTTTCTTGCCTATTTCACAATTCAGATACAATTGGGTAATATTCGAATATAAACGTTTAGCAATTAAACAAAAAACATTTCTCTGTTTTAAAAGCTTTAAATTATCCCTTTGCGAATAAATTGTCTCATCCTTAATCCTAACTAACTCGATCTCCTTTTGCTCTATCCAGATCTGTCTCTCCTCACTATTCGAAGACACCCTGCTAAGTTGATCAGTTAGGTTAGAGTTGGTTAAGAGATTCTGTATTAAACTACCACTTAAACTAGAAAATTTAGATTTTAATTCGTTCAGTTCTTTTTCATAGTTTGTAACAGGGATTTTTAATGATTCGAGAATTGATTGTACCTTCCTGATCAACTGGTCGCATTCGTTGATCTGCTCGCCAACTGGTTTGGTAGCGAAGTATCTGTCTTCTCGCTCCCTTACTTCATCACAACTCCCATCAGTAGTATAGCCTCTCATCTGTGACACTCCGGAAGTCACCATCAAGCACTTCTCTGCACCTTCAGTTTCAGCTTCTTTCGCCACGAAAGCCCTGCCATGTGTGGCCTTACGAACTTCTTCTTCCTCAGAGTCTGTCGACCAGACTTCCACACCACCAAACTCATCGTCCACGAGATTTTCCTGCACAATTAAAGCATTCATAGTGTTGTTAGAAGCAGCTTTCTTCTTCTTTATTTCTTCTAGCTTTCACAGGTAGTAGGCTTCATCATCTTCATTCTCGTTCTTTTCTGACATCTTTCTCAAGATACAATCTTTGGCAAAGTGATTTTTGCCTTTGTAGAAGTGACAATCAAATCCAGAGTCACCAACAAGCTTACTATCCTTCTGTGGTTCTTCATGCTGAGGAGAGTTCTTTGATTCCTCCTTTGCTTTATCTGAATTGTAGCTTCCTTGCCAGTTTTGGTTCTTGGAGATAGGAAACTTTCTACGCACGAACTTCTTTGGATTAGAGACCATCAAATCATATTCTTCATCGGTTAGATCAAATTCTGACAGATCTAAATCTTCTTCTTCTTCTTCAGCCACGTTCTTTCCTTTTGATATGAGAGCTAAAGATCCCATGCTTGAAACCACATTCGTTTCTTTGGTCACTGCACTTTCGTGTGATTTTAGAATCCCCAATAGCTTCGGCAAGGAGTAAGCTTTGAATTGTTCATGAGCTTTTACGGTAGACACCACCGCCATCCATTCGGTTCTTAGGCCATTCATGAATGTGAACTTTTGCTCAATTACCTTCCTTTCTATGCCATGCTTTATCATTTTGCTGAGAAGATGATTGAAACAATCAAAGGCTTGAATGAGCTTCTCTTCTGGTTTTTGCTTGAAGTCTCCAAAATCCGAAAGCAGTAAGGTTTGGATTGAATGCTCAAGATCCTCATCGGTGGAATATAACTCCTTCAATCTAACCCATATCTCATTTGTCGTCGTGCATGAACTGACCAACCGGAATTTGTCAGATTGTAGGGCGAATCTGATCATTCTTAGTGCTTTAATGTTGCTCACAAGCTTTTCCTTTTCGTCTTGAGGAACATCCTTTACATCAACCACGAGTTGGTTGCACTCCTTTTGCGTCTTGATTGTTCTGTTTGTGCCAGAGTGAACAAATGGACCTATAGTAATCGCTTCCCAGATTAAGTATCCATTATCTTCTGAACCAATCACATAGTCTTCAAAGTGATGCATCCAGACTTTATAATCTTGAGTATAAAGGATAGGAATCCTGGTGGTTGATCTGATACTGTTGGAGGTGTTGATTGGGTTCGTTTGTGAATCGTCAAGAGACATGATGATTTTGTTTTGAAACCTGTTCAAGATCAGACTAGTAAAAAAAGTTAGGGTATGATCGAAGTCTAAGAACTGCGTCAATGAAGAATGACGGTTCTAGCAGAAAACGATAATAACGGAAAACCCTAAAACCTTCTTCAACAGAAGAGATGCGTATGGATTACACAGTCTCCTGCTCTGATACCAATTGATGAGTTGAATACTCTTTAGATCGATTAGATCTTTAACAGGTAAATCAATATGAATAACGGACACTAGAACACACAATGAATCAATCGTATGTCGCATGATTAAAATATAGTCACACCTCAGAAGAGCTCGATTAAGAACTTCCTCTGTAGAGGTATGCTAGGGTTTACAGTACAATTAATATGGTAATAATCAAAAGCGTTAATGACAAGGATGCATGCATGCACCTTATATACTAAACCCTAGAAAGATTAACATGGTTGGACAGGCCCAAACCGAGAGTACATAATGGATCGAACTATTAAGGCCCAATGGCGCAACCCTTTAAACCCAACAGTTAGGATCATAGGCTGGATCCAATTCAACATTTACATCCTTAAACTCTAATTGTACATCCGAATCATCATTCACATCTTTATTCTCCCCCTCGAATGATGGATGTTCCCCTTCTTCTGGAACCGGATTCTCCCCTTGGATAGGACTTTCGTGGGTCATATGAGGTGTTGAATGCTCCCCCGTAAAAGGTGTATCAGGTGTGGAGGTTGAAGTGGAACCCTCCCCCTGAAATGGTGTGTTCGCACCTTGAGGGACTTTCGTACTAGGTGGCTCTTGCTCTATGTCTTTCGCAGCGTCATCAATGATTTTTTTAGTTCGTCCTCCTTGTTGTCTGCTGCTTTGGATTCTGAGGAGATAGCCTTCTCTAGCTCGTCGAATAAATTCATGAACTCCTCGTAGAGAGTGGAGAGTGGAATCGTTACCGGATTCGGTTTGTGAAACATCTCCTTTGATTGACTGTCAGCCTTCTGATACCTCTTCAAATAATTGCCATCGAAGGTGACATAGTAGGTTTCTTCTATCTTTTTGGACTTTTTATTAAGAACCCTATATGCCTTAGAGGTCAACGAATACCCCAAGAAAATACCTTCGTCAGCTTTCACATCGAATTTGTTCATTTGCTCCTTAGAATTGAAAATAAAGCACTTGGAACCAAAAACATGAAAAAACTTGACGTTAGGTTTTCGATTATTTATAATCTCATAGGGAGTGACAGAGAATCGCTTATTGAGGATTGAACGATTTTGAGTAAAGCAGGTTGTCCCAATAGCATCCGCCCAGAAGTAGAGTGGCAGATTCGCAAAAGAAGGCATGGTTCTCGCAGCCTCGCACAAAGACCGGTTTCTCCTTTCAACGACCCCGTTCTGTTGAGGAGTGTAAGGAGCTGAAGAGTTGTGGATTACAACTTTCGCAGTTAGAAATTCTTTAAACGCTTGGTTTTTGAATTCCAACCTGCTGTCATTGCGAATGTTGCGAACCAGCTTTCGCAGTTGTATCTCAATCTGCTTTATGAAATCCTTGAGCTTGGGAGTGGCTTCTGATTTCTGCTTAAGAAAATGCACCCAAGTGAATCTGGAAAAATCATCTATAATGACGAGAATATACTTGTTACCACCGATGCTTTCAATTGCAGACGGACCACAAAGGTCTATATGCAAAAGTCCAAGTGGTTATATGACTTTCGTATTCACAATTGTTGGACGACTCTTCATGCTCTGCTTCCCTAATTTGCAGGCTGCACAAAGATGTTCTTTATCATACTTCAAGAGTGGAAGCCCTCGCACATGATCACCAAGAACTAGCTTGTTGATGTCTTTGAAATTTAGGTGCGAAAGTCTACGATGCCAGAGCCAGCTATCATCTGATGAAGCTTTCGTACATTGGCAGATGGCTTGCTTCCCTTTGATGGGATTCAGATTGAGTGGATACGTTTCGCCTTTACATTTTTACTTTAAGAGAACATTCTTGGTTTTCTTTTCAATGATCTCTGATCCATCATCATCGAACGAAACTTTCAATCCCGTACCAACAACCAGCTGCGAAACACTGATTAGGTTGTGTTGTAAGCCCTCCACATATGCTACCTTGCGAATAGAGAATCATCCATGTGTGATCATACTGTAGCCTTTTATCTCTCCAAGTGAATTATTTCCAAATTTCACTCTTCCACCATCTTTCAACTCTCTAAACTCTCGCAACTCTTCCTTCCTTCCTGTTATGTGACGCGAGCAGCCACTGTCAATGTACCATTCAGAGTCAAACTGCTCGTCACGAATCACCTACAAAAATCAAATAAATTTAGGAACCCAAAGTTTTTTGGGTCCACGTGAGGCTTTCACAGGAAAAGTAATAGAAACATCAACTAAATAACATCTTTTGATTAAGGTGGAGTTATCTTTCTTTGTGATCTTAAAAACAGTAATCCTTTTATCTTTAGAGTTCGTATCTTTTGGAGATAATTTCTTTTGTTTATTTTGGATTTGCTGTTTGACAAATTTCTTCTCATCTCTCTTCGAGTTAGTTTCAGATTTCTTGATTGCAATTTTTGGCTCCGAAACTATCTTTCCTTTGCCCTTAACATCTTTCGATGTCTTGGCAGAATGTGAAGCATTCTTGTTAATATAAAAATGAGATTTTGACTTCTCCATAGGTTTCGCTTGATTTGAAAAAACAGGTTTTTGAAAAACTTTCTGTTGTGAAACCTGTGGAGACTAAGGCTGAGTTCATGAAAAACTCCTAGGGTTCGCAGGTGAAGAGACTTTCGCATTTGATTGACTGATTTTTCTTTATAGACGAAGTTGGGATTTTTAGATCTCCATAAATGCTTCCTTTCCTTTAGATTTTTGTTATATCTTGCATTCCTTTGACGTTTTTGCGATGCGAACTGCTCAGAGGTCTTATGAACATTTGCTCTGGGTATCGGCTTTCTAATGGGAGTTTCGGCCTGTTCAGATGATGTTTCACTTAGAACACTCTTGGTTCCACTAGGACTCTCTTTCTCGTAGCTTGAATTGACTTTGTTCAACGGTTCTGCTACATATCTTCCCTTTGTTCTCCATGAGGTCTTTTCTAAGAGACCTACTGTTTCATCAGCATTTTCGATAGGAGCTGACATGAAATATTCATCACAACCATCTTTGTTGTCTTCTTTGACCAGGGACGTTAGTTCGACTGTGTGATTTTTGTTCAGTCCCTTGGTTGCGAAAACCTAATTAGGTACAATTTGAACCTTTGGAAAAACAATTGTTTTTTCTTATAAAACTTTTGATTTATTTTTAGAAAAACGTGCAAACTCAACTGAAATTTCAGAAATTAAGACTTTCGCAGGTTTAGGTTCGCTTTTAACAAATTCAGAGCAATCAACCTCATCCTCCATAGAGATTTCACTCATATCACTGTCATCGTCGAATTCAGATGTATTTTCAACATTAAGTTTATTTTTTGAACTCAACTTAGTGTTTAATGAGTCAAACTTCTGCACAGGATCAGATTTGATTTTCTCTTTGCCATTTTCATCCAGAAGTTGTTTCAACATATTTTTGTGGTCTTTGGACTGTATGTATGATTTGATTTTGTCCAGTCCTATTCTGTAAGCATCTGAAACTTCGTCTGAGGAGACGATGGATTCACACCTATAACAATCAACATCGATTTGATCCTCTTTCAATTCAAGAAAGGGTAAAATCATCTTATGGATTTAATTTTCTATTTCACAATCAAGGTGCAACTGAGTGATATTGAAATAAAGCCTTTTAGCAATTAAAACAAAAAATGTTACACTGTTTCAAAAGCATCAAAATATCTCTTTGCAAATAAATCAACTCATCCCTAGACCTAGACAAATCTAACTCCAACTTTTCGATCCACGTGCGTCTCTCTTCACATTTTGACGAAACCCTGCCGAGTTGATCGGTTAAGTTAGCATTACTCAAACGGGTCCGTTTTAGACTATCACTCAAACTTGAAAATGTAAAATTTAAATAATTCAATTCAGTTTCATACTGAGAGACGGGAATATTTAAAGATTTAAGAATAGTGTGTACCTTGTTAATCAGCTTCTCACACTCGCTGATCTGCTCAGGAATAGGTTTCGCAGCGAAACAACCGTCCAAAGCATATCCCCTCTAATCTGAAACTACATGCTTCACCATCAGACATCTTCCACTAAACTGCGAAACTTCATCTTTCGCCACGAAGCTTCTTCCATGAGTTGGCCTACGAACCTCTTCGTCCTCAGAGTCAGTTGACCACACTTCAACTCTCCCAAACTCATCATCCTGTTCCTGCACAATTAAAGCAGGTTTAGCATCATCAGTAGCTTTCTTCTTCTTGATTTCCTCCAACTTTCTTTGGAAATAGGCCTCGACATTCTCTCCTTTTTCTTCTCATTCATTCCTCTCAGCATGCATTCCTTGGCTATATGGTTTTTACCTTGACAATAATTACAGTCATAGCTGGAGTCACCTACAAGCTTCTTTTCCTTCTTCTCTTATTCCTTTTGAGAGTTGTTTGCACTCTCATCCTTCACCTTCTCAGAACTGTAACTGCCCTGCCAGTTTCGGTTATTGTTGCGATTGAAATTCTTCTTTGCGAACCTCTTCGGCTTGGACACCATCCTAGCATAATCCTCTTTAGAGAGTTCACAATCGGAGAGATCAGACTCCAAACCATCATCAGCAATCTTCTTTCCCTTTGCTACAAGAGCCAAATAACCCATTCCAGAGACAATCTTTCCCTCACCAGTCACTTCGTCTTCATGTGACCTAAAAATACCAACGAGCTTTGCCAATGTGTAATTTTTGAACTGCTCGTGTGCCTTAACTGTCGACACCACAACTTTCCACTCGGATCTTAGCCCATTCATGAATGTGACCTTCTGCCCAATCATTTCATGTATGATCTTATGTTTCACCATCCGGCTTAACAGATGGTTGTAACGATTGAACATTTGGTCCAATTTCTCTTCAGGCTTCTGAACGAATGCTCCAAACTCTGAAAGCAACAAGGTCTGAATGGAGTGTTCAAGATCAGCGTCACTTGAGTACAGTTCCCTGAGCCTATCCCATATTTCTTTTGTTGTTTCGCAGGAGCTTACTAACCGAAACGTGTCAGCAGGCAAAGCAAAACGAATGATCCTCAAAGCTTTGACATTGCTGATCAACTTGTCTTTTTCATCTTGTGGGATCTCATCAACTTCCAGAAGTAGATCGTTGTACTCAGCTTGAGTCTTGATAATCTTTTCCGTACCAGTATGAGCAAACGCCCCCTTGGTAATGGCATCCCATATAAGGGAACCATTGTCTTCAAGCCCCAACACATAATATTCAAAGTGCAGCGCCGACACTTCATAATCGTTTGGAAAAAGAATAGGGATCCTTGTTGTAGATCCAATACCGCTTGAGAAATTGATGGCGTTGACGTGAGAATCGTCGGGCTGGATGCTTTCGATCTGATAATAATCTGTATGAACCAGATGTGTAAACCTAAGATCGAGATTAGGGTAAAATAAAGACCAAGATTCAACGTCTGTAATCGATGATATCGAAGAAGACGACAAACTCCAG
The DNA here is from genome assembly GCF_052849685.1 of Lactuca virosa. NCBI lineage: Eukaryota > Viridiplantae > Streptophyta > Magnoliopsida > Asterales > Asteraceae > Lactuca > Lactuca virosa. The sequence goes on along the minus strand of NC_136426.1, from coordinate 21,869,616 downwards.
TTCCTATTAAATCGGAAACCCTAATAACTCTTTTAACAGAAGAGATGCGTATGGATTACACAGCCCCTGCTCTGATACCAATTGTTAAGAATAAATCTTGAGTGATCGATTAGATTCAAACAGGTAAAACGATCTAGAACACATAATAAAGATCAAAGATGTGTCGAATGATTAATAATCACAACCTTAGAAGAGCTCGATGAAGAACATCTACTGTAAAGGCTATGTAGGGTTTACAAGATGAAGGATTAGATTGTTACAAGACATGGTGCATGCATGTGCCTTAAATAGTAAAACCCTAATAATAAATAAATTGGTGGACAGGCCCAACCCGATATACAAAATGGACTAACAATAAATCCAATGACGCAATACTTATGACCCAACATAAGTACTTGAAACATAACCCCAAACTGTAAGCTGGCTCTTAGTGAGATCCCCCAAAGTACCAACACACAACAATTAACATAAACAATAACAACATGTCGGGTCCAATCAACCATCGGGTTGGAATACCCCATGCCCCTCAACCATCGGGTTGGAATGCCAATACACTATGGGCCCAGTCAACCATCGGGTTAGACTACCCCAGGCCGATTAACCATTGGATTGAAATTCCAATATACAACGGGTCCTGTCATCCTTGGGATGGAATACCCTCAAGCCCATCAACCATCGGGTTGGAATACCCCCGGCCAGTTGGCTCACGCACAAAGCAGCAAAGCCTCAATCATCAACCAAATATGTACACATATACAAATAGACAGTTCTACAGATCACTAAACATAACATCATACTATCATATAACAGGATATCTAATCCAATAGGCCGACTTTGGTGCCTTATACCCATTAGTACAGTGAGGAAAACTCACCTCACAAATTGAACAGAAGTTGATGAGGTCCCAACTCCGAATCTTAGCTCTCTAACCGACCCTATTCCCACCAATGACCAATTTCCATCAAAATCCCAAAATACCCTTAAGGTAAAAATTGGTCAAATTCAAATTCAACTGGTCAAACCAACTAAGTCAACTGAGTCAACCCAGCCGAGTCAACCCAACCGAGTCAGCTCGACTGAGTCAACTCAAGGTGCGTACGCGGGGCGTACTCCAGAGGTACGTTGGCGTATACATAGCCTCACAGTTGACCACCATCGGGGTGGTTGACCTCATACGCAGGGCATACTTCAAGTATGCGGGGCGTACCCTCGCAAGTCCCAAACTCCATTAAGAGCTTAATGGCTTAAGCTCTTACGTCTATAATTCATATTCGTGGCTAAAATCCTCCTAGGAGTCATAAAGTCTCCAACTTTATGTCCTAGCATGTCCAATAAGTGCTTAACACAATGACTTATTCAATTAAGACCTTCTAAATGGTGCATGAAGCAAAACTAACCGTTTGGAACCCATTTTTATGACTTAAGATCCCTCCTACGATCTGAAAGGATAACTCAAAGGTCAAGAACATGCCATATTCAACATCTAACATTTTGGGACCAAAAAGCTACATAAAGACATCCAAATCTAGATCTTTATTCTAAAGGGATAAAGTTGCAAGATTTTTACCTTAGAATTGTTGTAATTGATGTAGAAATCCCAGATCCAAGTATTCCACTCCATCCAGATGAGCTTGGCTTCTTTCCTTCTTCTTCTAAGGCGCCAAAAACACACTTCTAAGCTTGAAAAGGCTCCTCAAGGTGAAACTAGGGTTGCAAACACATATGAGAGGGATGGAGGCAGTTAAATTGAATGAAATGAGGCCATAAGAATGCTTAAATCTGAGACACACCCTAAATATTAGGGTTTCCATAACTGGCAAGTATGCCCAGCGTATACTGATATACGCCTTGCGTACTAGGGCGTGCCCTAGTACGCTCAGCGTACACCACATACGGATGGCGTACTCCATATGCCAAAAATTACAAAAATGCCATTACAGATCCTTTGCATACTTTCTTGAACTTAGGGACCAAAATGCAACATAATTAAATTATAGGGTTGGATGTAAAAGTACCTTATCATCGGTATGTTACAAACAATAGATAAATACCAATACCACCACGATTGCTAAAAAGAAGAACTGCCAACTCAACTCTCAGTCCCCGGGATTATGTCTGTCTCATGATGACCGTCGGGCAACTACCAAGCTAAGGGTGTAGGATCCAGCACCTCACCGAAAACGAGAAAAGGGGAACGAGCCCTGATATTGCCTTCCCAGCCGCAGTGGAAACAAACTTGCACACTCTGCCTACAATCGCTACCCAAATGGCCCTCCCCACCACACCTGCGAGGCACAAATGATCTGCGCATCCCTCCAACTAATCCCGAACTCTGGCCGACGGGCTTGAACCGCTTTGCTGCAGGCTGGACTGATCCAGAGCCTAACACTTCTCCCTCGCTTGTGTCTCTATCTCAATCTCTCGCCTCCTTGCGACATCCTAAAGCTCAACGAGAAAACCATAGCACCGGGTGGACACGAATAGCCGAATATCCTTCTTGAGCATGCATAAATACCGAGTCATCTAAGCTTGCTCAGAAGCAGCAAACTCAGGGAAAAACATAACTCTATTTATGAACATCTTGGTGATCGTCGTCACCGACTCGGTCCCCGGCCTCAGATCCAAATACTCCCCCACTCCACCAATGGGACATATCTCAAGCGGAACATCTCAGAGAACTGCTCCCATGATAGTGCAACTCGCTGCTCTAGGGTGTATGTGTTGGATTAGGTGTCTAAGCCCATAACTATAATTGTTATATACTTAAATTGATAGTAGCGTGGACCTTTTGGGTTGCCCTCAAAACTAGCAACTGGACAGATGATTTTGGAGAAAGAGATTGATTTATTATTTGATAATAAATTGAAATAAATAATTTGTTAATATATTATGAGAATAATATATTAATTAGAAATATTAACATTTAATCAGAAATTAATTGGAATTAATTTTAGGATTAAATGAATTAATTAAAAGTGCAGGGACTGAATTGTAATTGTTCAATAGTTGAGAAAGAGGCAATCTAGAATCTTCCATTAGGCTTGGAAGGTTTCTTAGAGCCTAAGGGATTCTAGAATAATCCCTAGTGGATAAACAGGAAAGTAGATAATTACCCGGTTTAAGATAATCTTGGATTTGGGCTTATCTAGGGTTTCCTGACTGCACTATAAATAGGGCATAACCCTATGATTTTTGGCCACCTCTTTATTTCAAGTGCCAACCGAATCTTAGAGCTTCTCTCGTCCTTCTCAATCATTCTTCTTGCTAATGTTGGGTGTGAACCATTAGAGGCGTGACATTTGTGACGCTTGCTCTCAAGGCTTCAACAACACAAGGATTTGTATTGTTATTATTATATAACAATCAATGTATGATTCTTATAACCATATTTTTTATATTTTTGAAAATATTCTAGTGTTCTAGCTTTTCTATTTTGTTGTTCAAAGTTGTATGTTCAATTAGAGAAAACATAGATCAAATATTAGGGTTGCATGCACACATAGGAATCATATGTTTTGCATAATTCTCATCAGTGGTATCAGAGTGTAGGTTTAGTTTTCTATTGAATTGATACAGTCATTGAACTTGAACGAGGAGAAGCAAAACATAATCGTCATTATGTTCCGACACCACGACGTGGTGGGCTGTCAGATCCATAAAATTCGATTTTATTGTTATCCCATGAACTGATTAGGATAATTACTTTAAATAATGTTTTAAATAAATAAAACTGAATGATTATCTAAGTAATTTGATATACTTATCTTGAATTCATGATTGGTTTACTTTAAAATATAAACCGTAGCATTTTGAAAAGTTTAAAATACATCCTTATGGAGGTTATTAATAATTTAACTAAATGATTAATTAAAGGATATTTAATAAATCCATAAAATGGTTTAAATTTAATTAAATTAAAAGTTTAATTTATTAAAAGATTAAACTCTTGCAGTTTTAAAAATTTTAAAACTCACCTTATACTATATATAATTAAAAGTTTAATATATATTATATGTATAAGAAAAGTCAGTCGAACTGCTAGTACACCTCATTCACGAATCAAAAATATGGATCCTAGCCTTAATTTAAAATTTATGGGTTAATAATTTGGGATTAAAAATCAACTAACTTTAATTCTCTTTTCTCCCTTTATATATGTCAAGACTAGACAATTATGGTCTTCCTAATTCTTGTGGAAATGGTTTCCCTCTTCCTTCTGAATATGATCTTCCACGTTCAGATCAAGGTGAAAATGTTTTCTCTTCTTCAAGAAATGGTGGAACTGGACATCATGCTTCTCCAACTCTACCTCCTCCTCCTCCTCCTCCAGTGATTCTCCCTAAGTCATGTTTTCTTTAAGTTGAAAAATACGAAAGCCCTATTGGCATGTAAACATCAAGATGGAAATTATGTGTGTGCGCATGTTCTGGAAATGAAATTGTACATTGACAGATTGGATATGTTGGGTGTCGTTTTCCCAAAGGAGCGAGCCATCGAATTGGTTCTGGTTTCGCTTCCAGAGTCATATAGTCAGTTCATTGAGAACTATTATATGAGCGACTTCGACGTGACCCTAACTGATCTGAATCAAATGTTGATTGATGTTGAGGCATAAATGCTTAAGAGCACAAGTGAAGAAAAGATGCTTGAAGGATCAGATTCCAAAATTTCCATGGACATTGACAATGGTGGTTCAGAAAAGTTTTCTCTTCCCAATGGAAAGGGATCGGCCAAGGTCAAACTATTTGATCGTATGGTAAAGAGAAAGGATAATTCTGAGATAATTCCATGTGCTAATCCTAAAAAGTCCAGATGTTTCTATTGCCAATTGAAGGGACATTGGTCGCAAAGCTGCTCAGACTACCTGAAAGATCTTAGAGATGGTAAAGTCAATTCGTGTGACTCTACTTCAGGTATAAATTCATTATTTTAATAAGTTCATATTCATAGACTCTTAAAACATGATGTGATGATCACATTATGATGGTTTTGTAGGATCTAAGAGAAACAAAGAAGCTTAAAAATAGTGAGCTAAATCTGATCGTGAGAAATGGACTTCTGTCGCATGGTTCGATGATCGGATTTTGGAAGCTACTGCTTAGGAGTTGTGATAATTTACTAGAGTTCTTAGGAAATGTCTAGACACATAGTTTTCAATTTATGCATTGTAACGACAAGTTCCAAAATTTTCGTTTATTATTAATAAAAGTGAAATTTTGGTTTTTCCATACAATGGCATCAATGAAAGTGTTGGTTACATTTCTATTATTAGCAATATTAATTGTGGATTTGATTCTTGTTGTTTCATTTGTGGTAATGTCATAGTTGACTAAGTGATAAAGAATTCTCATCACCCAAGTTTCAATTGGATAGAAACTTGGAGTCATACAATTTGAATTGTGTGATGTATGAGAATCTTGATCATTAGAAAATTATGACTAATTCATTGATCACATTTTTATGTGAGTCAAAGTGAAAGACTAATGGATCTGGTACATGTTGATATGGACTATTAAGATCCACCACAAAGAATAAAAGCACTATTCGTCTTGATTTACTGATGTTTCATTAAATATAATTATGTTTATAAGATTAAGTATAATTCTTATTCTTTGAAAAGTTTCAAAGAGTAGCAAAACGAATATGAAGAATATATTAGGCGGAAAGATAAAAGTTTCTCCAATCTAAAAGGAAAATAGAGAACTTTAGTATCATGTTTTATGATCATCTTAATGATTATGAAACTATATCACAATTGATCCTCAAAGAATATCTTAGTGCATTTGAATGACTAAGAAGAGGAATCAGATATTTTTAAAATGGTCCAGTCAAGAGATGAATCGTACTTCGTATCCAATCAAGTTTTAGAGCCATGCTCTAGTTACTTCACAACGTATTTTGAAAATTATTTTATACTAAGTAGGTTTATAACACCTCATGAAATGTGGAGTAATAATGTTTTCTTACTCAAGCACATTTGGAATTGGAAGTTGTGATTTTTGGTTAAAACAAATGATAAACAAAGACCAATTCCATGAAGTGTTTCTTGTCCACACTAACTTTTGAATATTTGTCTAGCTCGTCAAGGAATGTTCCTTGAGAGAGAAAACTTATATGTCAAGAAGACAGTGGGAGTCTTATGATGGGTTTTTGGAGGTTACAACACAATGCACTAAGCTAAAAACATTCAAACACTCTTCATTATAGCCTCCATCACCTCCAAACAGCATTCACTAAACCCTAGCCCATTTTGAGAGTTCTTGAGCCATTGTTGTGTGTTTTTGGTGATTTTGAAGCTTGAGAAGGAAGTGAAAGCTTGGAGGTTCTTGAGGAAGCAAGTAGATCCAGAGATTGTGCCACTTTTCCAGCTCATGTGAGGTATAAAGTCTATACCTTGTTCATTCATTTATTAGATCCCTTCATGGGGTAGTTTAGGGCTTTATGGAGCATTCTATGGAATCATTCATGGGTGCAAGCTTGCCTTGGAGTTATAACTTCGGATCCAGAGCCTTAGAGTGACTCCATGGCATAAAGGTGCCAACTTTATGGCCATGGGAGTCTCATGCATCATGTAAACCTCTTTTTAGGACCATTTGAGCTAAATACCCCATGCATGAACGTAAAGTTTGTAACTTTACGTGTTACATCGACCCTAGAAGACCAGATCTATGCTCTGAATGCATTAAGCCCGACAAAAATCGACTGGATAGACTTGGACTTTGGGGGACTCAACGAGTCGCTCATATGACTCGGCGAGGCGGGTCATGGTTCCCCAACCTTTTCTGTTTTTAAGCAAAATGGTTGAGTCTGGAAGAGGACTCAGTAAGTTGGACGTGTTTATGGACTTGAAGATCAAAGAACTCGACAAGTTCAAGGATGAACTCGGCAAGTTGAAAGCAAATGTCCCGACTGAGATGAAGATGAACTCGGCGAGTCATGAGCAAATGTCCCGATCTCGTATGAAGGAGAACTCGACGAGTTCAAGGAGAACTCGGCGAGTTAGGGATAAAAGGGTCCCGACTATGTAGGAAAGAACTCGACGAGTTCTTGAAAAGACTCGATGAGTAGGATCGAGGTCCCAGAGTTTTATGGACCCAGGAACTCGACGAGTTGATGGACCAACTCGGCGAGTTGAGTCAACCAAATGTTGACTTTAACCAAAAGTTGACCTTGACCAGGGTGTTGACCTTGACCTTGACTTTGACTTTAACCCGAGTTGACCCTTGAAGGGTTGTGAGTATGGAAGAGTAATTAAAAGAGGTTGTTATGTGTAGGAGTTTGAGAGGAGTTGATCCCAGCACCAAGGCTAGTTCAGACACTACGCGATATTGAGGTGAGTTACCTTCCAGTAGAGGTAGGTCTACGGCCACAACGCCGACCCACTAGTAGGAGTTGTTGATAGATGATTGTCTTTGTGATGATTATCTAGGTTTGCTACTACCTGATGTGTCTTATGTGCTAGCATGATATGTTGTATGTGATAGTCGTAGTAGGAGGGAATAGTCCCCAAGTTCGGTCGTTAGGACCAAATGGTAGGTCGGACACCCTAGATATGGCTGACAGTATGCTTATGTTATGTTATTATGTGGTAGTAATAGGGGTGAAATAGTCCACGTAGCCGGTTGATATAAACCGGAGGGTAGGTCGGGCACCCCAGAATTGCCTGGCAGGGTAGGTCGAGCACCCCATAATCGCTTGGCAGGGTAGGTCGAGCACCCCATAATCGCTTGACAGTGTAGGTCAGACACCCCAAAATTGTCTGGCAGGGTAGGTCGGGCAACCCAGAATTGCCTAGCAGTACGATTGTGTTATGGTATGTGGTATGATAGGGAAACTCACTAAGCTTCGTGCTTACAGTTTTCAGTTTTTGTTTCAGGTCTTTCTTCTTCGAAGGGAAAGGAGTCGGCTCGATAGCAACGCATCACACACACACATGGTTTCGCATTATGAGACTCTTGGGATTGTACTTTGACATTATTATTCTATGATATGTTTTGAGATTTATGACGTATGGATTTATGATATGAAATGATATTGATGTTGTTTTCAGTAAACCATTTTATAAAATATTAAATTAAAAATGAAATTTTTTGGCATGATTTTTGAAATGTTACATATAAATGAGTCAAATGGTGATTATTTGTAACAAAAATATGAAAATAAAATAAAGTCCACAAAATTCTACATTTAAACCGTACCATTTTAACCACAAAACCGAACTAGCACATTTTTTTTGGATAAAAACCGAAACCGCATGTAAAACCGCAAAACCCACCTATCGCTTTTTACCCTACAGAAACCGCACCTTACGGTTTGCGGTTCGGTTTAGTTCCAAAACCACACCAAATCGCATCATAGTCACCCCTAACTTGGATCCAAGGTAAGCAATATGAACATTTAATATATATATATATATATATATATATATATATATATATATATATATATATAAGTTAGGACGAGGATGGTGTGGTTTGGTGTGTGTGTATATATATATATATATATATATATATTAGTTATATCTTGAATTTTAAGAGGTACAAAATACAAAACTTTTTGTACAAATCAATTATGCATAACAAAACCATTAATACCTGCCAAAATTTTGAAGACTTGAAATAAGGAAAATTATTAAAAAATTAATTTGAAGCAAAATAACAATTTTAAAATATTAAATTCATCAATATAAGTTGATTTACATTTCTTAAACTAGATACCGATAATAATTAATTTACATCAAATATATAAACATACAATATAAATATAAGTTCTAAACATAAATATTTTAATTAAAAGTGGTAATTTTTCTTATTACATAATAACTAATAACAAAATCTAATAATTATTTTCCTGTAAGAAAACTATTCGCCAAAAAAGTTATTTATCGCCGGTGCTTTGCGCGGGCACACATCTAATATGTATATATATATATATATATATATATATATATATATTATTGTAACATCGTTGCATACCCTTCTTACTAGACAGATCCGCCTCAACATGGCATTATTATTCTATAAAACAACACATAACTGGATTAAATCTTCACCGATAAATACTTACTGATTTACAGGGGTCACTCGTTTGTCTACGAAGCTTGGTACTTTGTAACTCATTAGAAGGGGGAAAAGCAACAGAATTATGCCTCCGCCTCTTTTTTGGCCTGAGCTTGGGTGGTTGCCCTGGCGCTATTTCTTGTAGATTGCCCTACATTTGAAAAAGGAATTGTTAATTGATAGAGCCAAATTGACAAACTCGATTACTTATAACTTAATGCTTAAAAACAAACGGTAGGTGCCTGATATTCGAGACTCGGAAGATCTCCAAACAAAAGATACTATAAAAAGGAAACTATACTCATCATCGAAGGAAACTAGAATCCACTAGATAAATACTAAATAATAAAGATACTATAATAATCATAAATTACTAAACAGCCCCTGCTTTCTTTTTGAGCCTCTGGTAGACCCGATCCCACTTACCTATTCGGTTCATGTCATTAATCTGATGCACTTTAGGGGAAAAAAACATGTATTTTAGTAATATCAAAACCTTTCAGATCAATTTAGAGATCTTGTACCATATGAATTAAATACTATTACTAGCTAACCATTAAATCAGTATTAGACAAAGAAACATGTAATATGACATACCTTTGAAGAGGAGAATATAGAAGAAAGGTAGTCTTGATCCTCCACAAAGATCTGCAGATTGTTGGTCTTCATGAGGAACTCAACTGCTTCCTCATCAAAATCCAGCAGATAACCCAACCGGATCAATTCAGACAGATCCCGCACAAGTTCTTCCTTCTCCAACAACACCCCCTCTGCTATCTCCTCTGCAAAATGAGATGCATATTCAATTGCATATTTATAATTAGAAGAAGTCTTCTTCTGCATATATAATTTGGAGTGCTGTTTGTCCCAATGGATCATTCGCCTTGGTTCCACATCCACCACATCTCCAGATGAAAAAGTCAACCTGTATCGGGCCGTCATTTTTTCTGGCGACTCAAAAGCTTCAAGTGCAAGTACACAGGTAACAGCTTCATGTCTCTTACATGGATCAAGTTTAAGATTGTGATCAGCAAGAAAGGCAAGGATGAGTTTCAGCAACCCCTTTTTTTTATTATCTTTTCTTTTAAATTGACAGCATCTTCATCTATATCAGATATAATATTTTTTCGTGCAGATTGAGACAACCTCCGAACACCAATTTTTGTGTAGATGTCCACAAGCTTGGTTCGGGTTATGAGAGATTTTACACTTGGCTGAGGAAACCATGCAAATATGGGATGAGAGTAGCAGCAGCTTTGAAGAAAGAGATCAGTCAAGAAAAGGTCATCCGCAATGAAGATGTCACGTTTGTCAAACAGAAAAATTCCATTCGAATTAGGATCCAAAACAGGGATTTTTAGCAAGTTGTTACTGAAAGTCTCTTGTGTTGTTGGGTACCAATTTTGAACCACAAACTCCCAAAAGGCACAGCATTCATGGAGTGTTATCTGGCGTCCTGAAGTTTCCCATGTCTTCCACAGCTTGCAGTAGTCTTCAACAGAGGGATAAAGTTTCACATTCAAAGTATTTGCAAACAAGTCGAGGGTTTCCTTGTCATACTTGGAATTCTCCAAAATGTTTAATTGTTCGCCAAATAGATTGTTTTTGTCATGGAGGACACAGTCCTGATGCATTACCCATTCTCCGTTGTCGGTTCCCCTTGGGATCCATATCCTTGTGTTGACTTGGTCAACAGGCTCCCACTTAAATGTAGACAAGTAATTATAGATTCGAGAAATAGTTTCAAAATTGGAGTGGCATTCGATATGATTAGCGACCAATCGGCATCCCTCCTTGTTAAAATCAACAATAACTCCTAAAAGACTGAGCTCATGTTTATAGGATGCAATGGTGGATCCATAGAACCCTTCATCAATGAAAGGCCCATCATTGCATTTCAAGAAAGGATTCCAGTCAGAAGAGAAGAGCAAACACTCGTCAGGGCGTTTGTAGCCAAAATAGGTTTTCAGCCAATTCTTTTGAGACAGTTTTTCTCGAAATTTTCCAAGAATCATATCTTTCCCTTTCAGTTCCTTGACAGATTGAAGCAAGGTGTAGACAATTTCAGGAGCAAGGGTACTGGAATCTTGAGGCAAGACAAGGCCATGGGCCAAAAACTCAGCACAAGTTTTGAAATCTGTAACAACACCAAACTTCTTCAGCTCCACACGATAGTCATGGATTTCACTTCCATAGAAGTCATTGGTGTCGTCAATGAAGGGAAGCATGGAGATTGAAGAAATCAGTTCCCAGTCTGTACTAAAAAGAATGCACTCATTTGGTGATCGGTAGTCGCCAAGCCTTGTTCGTAGCCATTTCTTTTTGCGTATGCAGTTCTTCAGATCCACAGGAAGTTTTAGTTTCAGTTTCTTTAGCTTTCTGTAACATTTCAGAAACGAAAGGACTTGTTCTTTTTTGATTGAAGATGAAGATCTATTCTCGAAAGTCAGAGTAAATTTTGTGATGGCATGCTCAAAGTCCACCACGACACCGATTTTCTTTAATTCATTGGACATAGAATAGATAGACCTCCCATAGAAGTGTTCATCAATAAGTGGGAATGATTCGAAGACCTGAAGAAGGCAACCCCATTGAGACTCTGGGTTCAACAAGAAAGAGAAATATGGAGCATTGTAACCCAAGTTTGTCATCAAGCACCGACTGTAACGAATCGCATCCACCAGCTTATCTGGCGATTGGAAATTCTTTATGCATTCTAATACCAGTAACATGGCTTCAGATGGCAAATAACCAAGTTCACATGGGGATTTGACGTTGTCCACAACAAGCTGATAATTCTGGTTGAACTTCACAACCACACCCAGAAGATCTAGTTCATCCTTGAAACAAAGTATCTCCTCACCATAGTAGTCTTGATCTATGAATGGGATGTCACTTATCCATGAAGCAGCAAGCCATTCCTCCTGACTGAACAAAACAGAATTGCCAGGAGTCATTTCACCTTCAACTGTTCTAACCCACTTTTCTCCTCTCATAATTTTAATCAACAAATCACTTGTTGGATTCGCTCCTCCTAGATGCTTAATAAACTTAAGCACTGAAAAGAAATTGTCTTTGGTAAGCTTGGCATGATCCATGAGACGCTTACCAAAGGCGTCCATCTCCTCAAACCTAATTCCAATCGTTTCTAACTCATCTTTGTAATTCTTTATCTCGGCACCATAAAACTGCACATCTACCATTGGGAATTGTACAAGATCTGATGCATACTGTACAAGGTTCCCGATTGATGAGTCTAGCATGAATGACCCGGCGGGAGGGCCGTACCCAGTACTTCCACCCGAATAAATCTTCAACCAGCTGCCATTTTTAATTGAAGATAGAAACCTTTCTGGTAGATTAATACTAAACCCTGATGCCCTTAACTGGCGAACCCATTCTAGAAGCAAGAATGTGTTTCTTTTTGTGAGAGGAGAAGCCAGAGTAGGAATAGCAGCATTCGGGGGAGATAGATTGGGAATATCATAAGCTTTAAGAAATGAAACAAGCTTTTCACCTGATGTAACATCACAAAAATAGGTCACATCACAGGTATTATAATCTTCGCCCAGTTCAACATAATCATGCTTCTTCCAAGGATTATTTGGACCAATCAGCTCCACCCATCTGCTTCCATTACCAGGTACAACAACTCCACGTCTTGTTTCATTTATTTGCCCGTATTTATCAACAATTGGCATGTCCCTACACAGATTTCGAACCTCATGCTTCCAAAAGTAATCATTTTGTGAAGAAGTATAGAGGAAATGGGCATACATAACAGCCAGCTTGCGATCACTGTGGACTGAACGACTGACAAGCTCAGCATATTCATAAACACTCACAAAACTAACCTTCACCTCGTCTTTAAGCCATGCCACTATAGTTGGCATCTCCGAACATAATTCTATGCCTTCTTGTGTGACTTTGGGTAGAAAGAATTTACCAGTTGAACATCCGAACTCTGTGTTCCAATTAATCAACCATGATATATGATCACAATCTGCAGCCAGCAGCCTGTTTCTACCAGAGATTGGAGTAACTAAATCAACATTTCCATCCTTCCCAACATACTTGATCAATGGCGTATTCTTCATGTTGGTTTTGTAAAAACAAGACTCCCAGCTTTGTGTGATGAATAACAGAAGTTGTATGTAAATGTCTTCTGAGACGCCCATTACAAGATTAGAGCTTCCGATGCATTTTGCATACCATTCATGATCTATAAATTGGATTTCCAAAAAGTCAAGAATGGCATCGTACTCCTTTTTATCAAATGATGAAGCAATGATGTATGAATCATGCGATAAGATATTGGAAAAACTCACGCCTTGGCTCATTGCCTCGTTCATTATGCTCCAAAATGCAGGCTTCAACCTACCAACTTCCTTGGGTTTATAAAACAGCTTCTGAGGGGTGTTGTATGACTCGCATGGGACAATAGTCTCGTTCATCAGGTTTGCTTTAATTGCATCCCGGACAATATTCAGCTTCGGATGATGCGACTTGTTGACAGGTAAGAACCAAAACATGCTTAGTACATCTGTTGAAGATTTCACGAGTGAGGTAAACGCATTCACAAAAGCCATTGGAACACAGTCAAGAATTCCTTGGTTCCATTTGTTGTCCCAGAGGATATTTTCCCTTGATGAAGCCAAGAGAAAATCGGCTTGCATTATGAATGGAAAATTTGTGATTGTACAAGTTGGTAAAAACGAATAGATACCAGGCAAACTTGAACCAAATCTTTTTCCATATGGAAAAGCCAGAGTGATTTCCCACTCTTCTACCTCTGTTCTAACTTCAACTTTATTTTCCTTCTTCACTGGAAATCTTTGCTTCCACATGTAGTACCCACATCCTCTGTCAGCTTCATCGGCTGTGAGATGAAGTGTATACGATTCGGCATCCTTGCTCTTTGTAGTAACAATCTTTTTCTCACTGGAAATGGATATAGTGTTTAAAGTGTTAAGCTTAGGATCCTCCCTGACAGAAAGCCGTCTTATTTTTGAAAGAAACAATAAAACTTCAGGATGGAGACTCGAGAGCTGATCCTTGACTGGTTTGACCTTCTCTGGCTTTAAAGGAAGTACTAGAGTTGTGGTTGGCAGGTCAGTAGCCAAACCATATATGCTTTTAATGGCAGATAGCATTGGATCCCCCTCCAGTACCCATTCAGGAACAATATAACCAAGGTTACACTGCTGGCAAGGCTTTTCATTAAACCGTATCTGATACCCATTACTGAATATGTGTGGCTGAGCTGTTACCAGAAAGACACTCTTGAATCCAATTCCTGCAATGAAAAATTAGACAATGTATCAGAATACAAAGTAATAGAGCCGACAAGAAATACAAAGTAATAGATCATCAAACGAGCTTATAGCTCCATTTTAGCACACTTAGGACATATTAAGGAGCCTTGACTTATGATAAACTGAAGATGAATGAATAGAGGGAAAACAGCTTATGGTAGGGATGAGAATGGGATGGAATAGATACCGACCCGGGAATCATGAATACCGAAATGGGTGAAAAAACGACACGGAACCGAACTAACATTATCGGTACCGATACCGTTTTTTGGTACCAATGGTACTGAATCTTGAATTTCTTGATTTTATAGTACCAAGTACCAGTACGGGATCGGGATTTGCTACTAACTGTTCATCCCTAGCTTATGGAAATGATTCTGTAATTCTGTAAAGATTAATACATGAGTAACATTTATACTTCCAGTCATGTAAAATAACTTCAGCTAGCTAACAATAATTAACAACTAACTTCAGCTAATTGACCAACAAGAGATGACCTGGCTACACAATACACCAACACCTTGTTCAAGTTAAAACAGTTGATAATATTGTTTGCAAGGGAGTTATTTTAGTGAACATGTCTACTAACTGAGGTTGAGAAAGAATATATTGCAGCGAAATGAAACCCCACTTGCAACTTTTTTCTAACAAAATGAGAATCCAATTCCACATGCTTATGAGCTTATCAGTTCGTTCATGAAAGACTGGTTTTTTAGCGATGCATATTGTTGCTTAGCAGTCACATCTAAAGGGGTGGGAGTAACATGATAAGCCACAACTTCAATCACATATTCAAGAAAGAGAAAGACCGGGGGAGGGTTACTTCTGTCATTGTATCTTGGCAAATGTATGACAAATAAGGAGGTGGTGACACCCGTGTACAAGTGGCAGGTGGGTGTCAATTTCAGATTTGTTGGGTTAGTTAAGAGTAGTGAGAGGTGTATAAATAAGAGGCCAAGGGTTAGAGAAAGGCACGATTATTTTTCTGTAAGAAATCTCTGTTGGAAGAAAGTCGGCCTTTTCTGCAAACTGCATCATAACATTAGGTACATAATTATACAGAAGACCAATTTATTTTCTCCTTTAGACCTTACAAATCCATAATTATTCAAACACATTAGGTAGACACAACTTTCATGTAAAAGCATAATAGCTTCAGCATGAGATACATTTGGCTGCGTTTCAAGTTGTTTTTGCCAATGAAAACTGAATTACAGGAAGTCTGTAGCTTCATTTGATAACCAGGGTCGTTATTTATTAGTAAATGCAACAGTCGAGTTAGCAACCCAAATAAAAAAGAGTCAAGTTATAGAACTATATTGCACGTGAAAAATAATGAGTCAACTATGAAATACCTTTCTCGCCTATATAACCATGCTTACGAAGGCCTTTCTTAGTAGAACGTCCAACGCTACAAATTGATTCAATATTCTTAGGTAGAAACCCTTTTTCGTTGTTAAAAACTAACAATGTCGCTGGAGCACCGGTGTTTGTTATGTCCTTTGATGTGATCACAAATTCCAAGGAAGGGTCAACCTCTTCTGGATACTCGTTATCCTCTGCGTTCTAGCATCCAACCAAAAAACAACTTAGAATAATTCTAGTCACAAAACAATGATAATTTCACAGATTGCCATAAATTTAACATCTCCGTTGTTTTTTTTCAAAAAACTATAAATCAATTTTTAATTTATATATATATATATATATATATATACATATATATATATATATAATAAATTTAAAAAATAAAATAAAATAAAATCATAGACTTTTGAAGTAATCCAGCCATAACAACATAGAAATAGATACCTGAATTAGTTCCATGAGAAAATGAACATCCTTGGTGTAACGCTCAGCAGACAGATTCTTAACAGCCTGATGAAGATCCTCTGTTAACGGATTCGGTTCTCCACCAACGGAGAACTTTTTCCTCCGTATCTCCTCCACATGTTCCCTTGCCGCCATCACGAAGGAACAAAAAAAAAAAAAAAAAAAAAACAATGCACGATTCGTCCTCCTCCACAAACAACTAACACACAGAACGTTAACATGATCGATCAGTCGTATAATATACATACTCAAATCGAGACAAGACAAACTTGGTTTTAAAAGTCGTAAAGCGCCCCATAGCGCTGAGCGAAAGCGCTCGCTTAGAGGTGCCCAAAATTAAAAAAATAAATAAATAAAAAATAATGAAAATAATTATAAAATTGTTAACTTCCACATATAGTGATATACTTAAAAATCCTTTAAAATGCATAATTCATATCAATCTCAAAATTGGTTTATCAGGAAAGCACAAAACACAAAACAGTACACAGTATCAAAGTTATGGTGTTTTCAGGAAAGCAATCACTCAGGCATTCTCAAGTATGGTGTTATCAGGAAAGTTTTGCATCAGAGTACAAAACAGTACCAAAACACATAGCTCAAAAGAGTATCAAAAGAGGTTTTATCAAGAAAGCAATCAAGCATTTTCGAGAAACTTACAAAATTAGAAGTCTTAATATGGAGTTATACGAAAAGATGCAATGAGTCGGTGATAACAATTACCAATTTCACAACACATATACAATTAACAACTACGAGTGATTACAATTAAGTGATTAACACAAAACACAAGTCACGAGTAACAATTTCACATGCATTTAATATACATATAGATCGCCGATCACTGATCACACTTACCAATTTCATAATTAACAACTGGAGAAGCCGATCACTGTTTACCGCCTCTAAGAGTCGTGTGTGACTCTTGGTTTCTATTGTATGCTTTATTTTTAATTAAACCTGTGTGCCCGTGTGCTTAATAGACTTTAATAGTACTTGATTAAGCCTATCTACCCTGGCCTAACTTAACTAAAAGCCTGTAATTCACTAATTGAGCTGGATAGCCCTTCAAGAATCGCAACACCTCTACTACGGTGTAAAGCGTTTTGGCCTTTTTGGCCTTTGATCACTGCATTAAGGGCTTTAAGTGCCCCTACTCAATGCTTTTTTATTCCAAGGAGACAATTTTGAGGAAGGGGGTCAAATTCAAGTCTTATGGCTAGATCTTTTCCAATAACAATCCTACTACCGGCAATTTTATGGTATGTTGCAGTTCTTGACTTCTAGCAAGTCTACAAGTTGCTAAACACATTAAACCTTTTAACATTTGTTTTTTTTTTTTTTGGACATGTTCTTTTATGCCTAAGAAGACAGCTACTCATGAAAAGAATGCACAAAGATGTAGACTTTCGTAGTTGTTTCCAAGTTTGAACATATAAACAGCAATTGTTTTCTCCACTTCCAGTTTCCTCACAAACTATTTGGAGTTTAATAAAAAACAATAGCATAAAGCAGCCTTGCTTGCAGGCTGCCCTCTTTTATCTCACCACTATCCTTTCAGGCATAAGCTTAGACTGAGTTTGGTTATAAAGAGTAACTGAGTATTACGTTTCTGCTTAGCAAACATGAAAGATTTCTAATATTTAAAACTAAGAAGCAAAACTTTTTTTTAAAAGTGCAATCACAGAAGTTTTTATACATAGAACATTAATTACCTGGTAAGATTCGATGTCCAGTGAAGCAATGTGAATAACAACAGGTGACAGGCGCACGTCGTAACCTAAAGATGGAGAGATGTGATATATATATATATATATATATATATATATATATATATATATATATATATATGGCAATAACGTAAATTTTATCTCGATCCCTAAGAATTTGGGTTTTAAATAGCGATGGGATAATAAGGTTTTTAAAAAGCACGTCAATATGATATATTATCCTAGAAATATGGATTTTATAGATCTATCTATTTTTAAAACCGAACAATCTATTTTCCAAACCAAACAACATATTCTTAAGATTTTAAACTCAAATCTGTTTAAATCCTTCCTAATTACATCAAAACAGACAACCGTTTAACACAACCAAATCTGCAAAGACGGATCCTAATACTGCTGAAAGTAAATTTGAAATTTTTTGCAAGAAAAAAAAAAAAAGGTTACGCCTTTGGAACATTGGATAATAGTTTGTCTTTACTCAATAAAAATAAAAATCAAAATAATAATGTTAAATAATATTTAAAATATATCTGACAAATCCGAATAAGCTTCAGATTTTATGCAAAAATCAAAATATGCAAATCTTCAATCTAAAAAGCCCTAAATTTTCAAAAACTAAGAGACCTAACCGCCGGTCGCGTACTCTCCACCGCCCCGGTCACCGCCTCCCAGTCCGTCCGTCAAAAAGTTCGCTCCGATCACTTGTTCGTCGTAAAACGTTGCTCCCCATCGCCCCTGTGTTACCGTGACCGAATCCGCCACCCGCCGGTCAGTGACGCTCCTGTGTAAGCCAAACTATATTCATTTGTTTCTTTTGCTTTTTTATTTATTTTATTACATAGATAAAGTATATAGGACTGGTCCCTGTTGTTTAAATAAACGTGCTTTTTCGGTTCATTTTTGAAAAGTTATTAAATCTCATCCCTATAACTTTCAAACTTTACGGTTTTGATCCATGGTCAATGTAAAAATATTATATTGTCATTTATAATTTTTTTTTTCTTTTTTCTAAAGGGTTGTTTGATGGTTGCTAACTGAGTCGGATCTAACTGAGTCATGACCTGACTGACTGCATCTGAATTTGACTGAAACCATGTTGTTTGTTTACGTATCTGACCGGCTGTGCTGACTGCTAAAAATGACAGTTTTACCCTTCTATTATATTTTGTCCTCAATAAAATATATCTCTTTCAAATCCAAGTAAAAACATACCGAAATTTAAACATGTTTAGTAGTACTATTGAATGTTATCATTGTAAACAATATAGGGAACATCAAGAAGTATTGGAAGAACCAAGGCATTCACATTTGAGAATCGATAAGAATGTCCACCACATAAACAAATATATAATTAAACTATACATCATCTTAACGAATATCTTCTGTTTCTCTCATCTTTGTTTCTTTACATAACCCTTTAATGATCAGATCATGCAAAAGACCAATTACGTCGCTAAAAAGGTCGCATCTTGATTAGCTTGACCTGAATTCATAATATCCAAGAACCAAATTATGTAAAAGATCAATTGTTTTGCATTTTCACATGAAAATTCATGAATAAATATAGTGATTATACCATTATACAACTCCCTGGAGAATCACATAACATCATCAAAAGAGTAATCTGCCCAGGACCACTCCACAACATAAAACAAATTACCTAATAAAGTGGTTTCAAATTATTATGACATGAATTCGTATAATATTTGTATTTCTTCAGACACTGCAGGTAATTAAGAAAAAAATCAATAACCCAACACAAAACACAAGCGAATTGATTGAAAAATCTGCATCAGTGGCAATTAGAAGCCAAAATCAAGAAAAAACGTAGAATGATCAAGCAAAAAGCCCAACCCAAATATGAAGTTCATCTAAAAGAGACCTAAGAATGTTGAAAATATTCAAAACTGAAATGGTAGTAAAATCAATCGGAGACCCATGGTTTCAGCAAAGTAATAGCATCAAAAGAATGAGTATCAGATTAACGAAAAGAAAAAAGAAAGAAAACAGGAAAACTTACAGTCGTACCTGAGCATGTAATTCCATATGTATTCTCATATCATAAAAAACAAAGAAGAAAACAGGAAAAGAATATGTATCAGATTAACGAAAAAAAAAACCTTACCAATCGATGTTGCAGGCGGTGGAGGATGTGTTGGCAGATGGCAGAGGACGGCAGTAGTGGAAGTCGACACAATGGAGGCATATCGAGGGGAAGAAGCGAGAAGCGATGGAGGCAGAAAAGAAGCAAAACGATGAAGAAGAGGCATGAAGGAGCGAGCGGGAAGTGCAAAACGAGAATGGCAAACGGGGGCAAATGAAAAGAAGCAAAAGATGAAGAAGAGGCATGAAGGAGCGAGCCGGAAGTGCAAAACGAGAAGGGCAAATGGAGGCAAATCAAGTTTAGGTCTCGTTTGATAGTTTCTGTCTGGAAAAGTGTTGTCTGGTAAAGTGCTGTCTGAGAAAGTTTTCTGACTGGGAAAGAAACCATGCTGTTTGATTCTACATCTAATTACTGTGCTGAATAATGAAAAAAAGTAATAATTCAATAAAAAATCAATTTAAAAAAAGTTATTTAAAAAAATTAATAATCCAATAAAGAAAGAAAGAGACTGGGTTTGGTGTATAATTGTCTTTCCAGCCCATTCAGCCAGAAAGATATGATTTTGGGGCTTTCTAGGAAAGACATATCTTACCGGGAAAGACCCATTCTTTTGTGCAAATCAAACAGTCTTTCCGGTCCATTCAGCCAGAAAGATCTGTTTGGACCTGGAAAGATGCGTATCAAACGGGGCCTTAAGTCTCGGTCAGTGTTAATTTTTTACAGGACCGAGTCAGATCATTTTTGTGGACCGGGACCGGGTCAACTGCCTAATCTATACAAATCAAACAACATGACTGGACTGAGTCAGACAAAAAAGTCTAATTGAATCCGGTCAGCACCAAATCAAACAGCCTAAAGACTCATTTACAAGTTTTAATGACATAAAAATAAAAAAGATCGCACCCCCTCTCGAAAGTGATGGTAGGATAATATATATAAAGCTATAACATTTTAATGGCATAATGATTTAAAATGGTAATATATTTTTCGATTTTTACATATTTGAAAACTAGTTTTTTCGTCCACATTTATCCCTTGAACTTGTTAAAATGTACATATTTAGTTCTTATGGTCGGCTACTTTAAGTAAGCCGGAAAATATGACTTAATAGGGTAATATATTTATCACTTTGTACACAT
Organism: Lactuca virosa; assembly: GCF_052849685.1. Taxonomy (NCBI): domain Eukaryota; kingdom Viridiplantae; phylum Streptophyta; class Magnoliopsida; order Asterales; family Asteraceae; genus Lactuca; species Lactuca virosa. The sequence goes on along the minus strand of NC_136426.1, from coordinate 21,848,436 downwards.
TTAGTCTTTAATATTTTTTTGCACATGTAGTCTTAAATGTTTTTTGTTGCAAAATAAGTCATTGTTTTTGTACACATTCAGTACTTGTGACCGGTTTCTTTACGTTTTTCTCACGTTGTCCTATGTCGGACAATCATGAATAAGATGTTCGGAGTTGTTGATGCTTATGGTCATTGCGGCCTCGGTTGTTTCGTTGTTTAGGTATTTTGTTCTGAACGTCATAACTTCTTCATACTATCTCGGATTTTAACGTTCTTTATAGGTTCGTATTTGAGTCTACAACAATTTTCGTTTAGATTACTCACGTTAAAAAATAATATATTTTTACTTATGATTTTATAAAAAAAACGTTCATAAATACATTCATAAAGAACGTATGGTTATAAAGATCATAAGTAAAAATATATTACTTTTTAACGGGGGTGATTTAAACGAAAGTTCTAATAGACTCAAATACGAACGTATAGATATAAAGATCGTTAAAATTCGAGATCATATGAAGACGATACGGCGTTCAGAACACAAGACCTAAGCAACCAAACGGGTCGGCCCAAGGGTAAAGCGAGTTGGATCGTTGCCCAGGGCAGCAAAATTATTTGGGGCATCAGATTGTGTCGAGCTCTTATGGGTATCTCTTATTTGACCCAAACTTTTGATACTAAAGGGATGATGAAACATAAAATAAATCGACACAATTTTTTGGCTAAAAAAATGCATGCCTTACTGAAGAAGACGAAGAGACTGAGAAATATGAGGAGGCTAGGAAACTGAGGTATTTGAGTATTTCTAGGTTACAGGGACATTTTTTTTTTTTCGCAACGAGTTGAAAATGATGAAGCAAGAAACGAAGCAGGGTATAGAGAAATCAGAAACGATGTCCTCCATGAATGCTTGCTGATTAAAATAGGCATAACAAGGGTTGATTGTCTCTGAAAAATGAGGAGCTTAGAGATGCCTATTGAATCATTAGATGCCTCTTTCCCCGTCCGTGTACTATTGTAGGGTGTTTAACTCTCAATTTTACTTTAATTTTTTGTTGACGTGATTTTAGGTCTCTTATTCACTGTCCATTGTTATAGCGGAGCAGTTACTTTTACTTCAAAGTCATGTTTGCATGTTATTTGTTTTGTAGTTAAAGATCTTTTATTTCGTTGACTAACATCAAATAGGGATTATAATTTGTGTTTTGGAAGTTTTCTTGTTGATTTCTTGTTAATTCTTTTTTCAAATGACATTTTTCTTTTTAGTTAACCAGATTAACACTACTATTTCTATTTTGCCATATCTTTGCTTGCCTTAAGATTGGTTGTTGTGCCTCATCTTAATTCCTAATAAAAAAGGGGGTATTAATTTTGTATTATGGTGTTGGTATCTCCTCATTTCAAAACTTATATCACTGTTCATTGTTATATTCGGTTTCGATTACTTTGTTGGTGTTGTATCATGTCTGCCTCAAAACAAATTAACTATATATTATCAATTTTCAGCAATTTTGTATCGTTTTTTATGGTTCAGGAAATATCAAGGGCTGATTGCTTTGTGTTACTTCTGCCGAAGAATGGTCATGGAAGTTAGTCTTTTTATTTTTTTGCTTAAAAGAAGGTTTTGTTCTTTTGTATGTATCTAAATGAAAATATTACTATTTATGTTATATAGTAATATCTTTTGCTGAAGTTATGTTAAATTTGGAAAATAATACCAGTAGAGTTCATAGGAACTTTATATTGATCTTGTACACAAATCGTTGTACTCTCCCTCAAATCTTGACCGGTTTGAACAATATTGGGTTTAATTTTCTTTACAAAATGAGATTTTTTATTCCAATAAAAACATGGATAACTAATTGTAGGAATTGTTAGTTGTCATTATGAATGTATTATAACCATTATGGTTTGATTAATTATTGAATTGTTCTTGTATATGTTTCTTTTCTACAATAAGTGATGATTAATTATTGAATTATTCCTGTGTATGTTTCTTTTCTACAATAAGTAATGATTATTTATTGAATTGTACTTATATATGATTCTTTTCTACAATAAGTTATCATTGGAGATGGATATAAGCGATGATTATTTATTGAATTGTACTTTTATATGTTTCTTTTCTACAATAAGTCATCATTGGAGATGGGTGGTAGCGAGTTACCAAATGTACACAAAGCTACTCTCTATGTAGTTAGTATTTTTGCTTACCAAATGTATAAAAAGCTATTCTCTATGTGTTGGGTATTTTTGCTAGAGCAAACCAAGGTAAGGGTCTAATATTTATTTTCCTTAATATATATAGTTTCATTCTTTATTCATCTCAAAAAGGGGTTGTGGCGTAAAAAAAAGGTTGTGTCACAATCTGTTGCTCGTTTACCCGGTATGTCTTCATAAAAATTTCAAATCAATTCCAAAATTGAGGTTATTCATCTCATTAGTTGTCTATTTTCCTTTGGAAACTATATGGTACATGCAGTGGCGGACCTTAGTGGAGCATTGGGGGTCCCGTCCACTGCTCAATTTTCGGCACGTAGTGTAATTTTTTTTCTATTAGGTGCACCAATTTTAAGTACGAGGGACACCCTTATTAAAACAGCCAGCGTCCGCCATCGGGTACATGTTCCTTTTCTATCTGTATGATACAAATATGATAACATTAATAATTTTTTTCGCCTTGGGCATAGAAAACTTTTGGACCGGCCTTGCAAGCAGCCAAAGTCATGTTGGCCATAAGCATCAACAACTCCGAACACCTTACTAATGATTATCCAACGTAGGATGTCATGAGAAAAACTTAAAGAAATCGGTCATAAGTACTAAATATGTATAAAAACAACGACTTATTTTACAACAAAAAAATATTAATAACTAAATATGTACAAAATGAGAAATATATTACCCTATTAAGTCATTTTTTTCGGGTTAACCGGAGTAGCCGGTCATAACGACCAAATGTGTACAATTTAACAAGTTCAATGGGTAAATGTAGACGAAAAAAACTTAGTGACCAAATATGTACAAATCAAAAAGTATATTATAATTTTAAGTCATTATCCCTATTTTAATCTAAAACCAATTTTAAGCATTTTGGGTGTAATCCCATAATCTAATGGGTCGTCAAATTAGAATCGTGTAAAACCCATAATTTGATGAGATGTAAAGCATATAACTAGTATATTTACCGTCTTCGCCAATGTCTAACTTCAAGGTCAACCCATATCTAGACTATTGATGCGTAAAATCTACACTTATATTTTTAATATCTATTTATCAATGTTATGAATTATCACACGTTTAGTTAAGTGCACTTAATCGGTTATAATATAGCTTTGGTGCGATCGCATGTCAACCTTTTGGGGAACAGATATGATTGGGTTAGGAAAAAATCAATTGTTAATTAAACTAGAAACAATAATTAAAATTGGGAGAAACTGTGTTTAACTTTGAATCATGAAGAAAATTAACTATTTGACTCAAAAACAAGAAACAATCTAAACCAAAATAAAGTTGGAAAATTGGAAAACTGGATTTGGAAACAATAAATAATAAATGTGTTTTCACTTATATTCGTCTATGAAATGCCATGGATATTAGTGGTTAGCTATCAATTCCTAATGTGGATAAGTCTCTTAGTCTGATTTACTAATCCTATGATCATAAGAACATTAATCTTACAACGTCCAAAAATAAAAACACATTTCTTATTGAATAAAAATTGGAAAACTCTTTATTGCAATCCAAACTCAAGTGACAAATATGAAATAAAACAACGTAGCGAAAGTCTGGTAATTTTAATTAAAAATATAATTTCTAAAATTCATAAGTGTGATGAGTAATCAATGAAATCATAAATAATTGTAAATGCAAACACCGATGTAAAAGGTAAATAATCATTAGGTAAGCGGAACGCTTAGTGACCACATTATAAACGTTGCGTCTTGCGGAGCCATAAATGTGGCCCCTAACTGAGCTATAAATTGTTGCCCTAACGGAGCTATAAATTATCGCCCCTAACGGAGCTATAAACTATCGACCCTAACGGAATTATAAAATGTTTCCCCTTGTGAAGCGATAAATCGAATACATACAAGCACATACCACGCAACTCCTAATATCATGCATAGAGTAGTTAAACTCACATGAACTAAAGATAAATGCAAGTAACTACTGGGATGTTGTAGCAACCCATTATTTCACGTCAAACATGACTTTTTGATAAACGATTATTTAGAATAAATAATCTTATCTAAGTTGTAGTATATGTCACAAGGTTTCCAAAAATATAAAGAACGCCGAAATCCGAGTTATAACGAAGAAATTATGACCAATCGAAGATCCGCGACAGAACCGGCACAACGCTGTGCGGCGTAAAAAGTGAGTTTACAATCAAATGATTTTTAGCCTTAACAATCAAAATGAAAGTCGTAGAATACGTTAAACCGAGAGTGTCCATAAAAATAACGACTAAATCTGACTCCGTATGAAGAAGTTATGATTTTTCTAAGTTTCGACACGATAGTACACAGCCTGAAACTCGAAAGTTAGATTGAGCAACTTTTGGCCAAAACAACCTAAACGAGAATCGGAGTTCTTATCAAAAGAAATTCAACGATAAAAAGAGAGACGAAAACAGACGTTAGATGAAAAAGTTATGAATTTTTAACGGACTTTTCTTGTCCCGGCCTGTTAAAAATATAACTTTAAAAATAAAGTCCAAATTAGCCGATGGAATCTTAACGAAAGTTGTAGAGCATGGTCTCACCTACGTGTGGATATAAAGAACGTCAAAAACGGAGTTAGTATGCAAAAGTTACAAATTTTTGAAGTTTGAAAAATAGGAGTACGCCCAGCGTACTCGGAGACAAGGCCAGCATTCGACCACGTCGCCCTTCCTTCGCGCATCGACACGCAACAACCACGTCTGAGGCCCAGGTTCCGAACACGCGCCACGTAGCTTGTACGCCCAGCGTACTCCGAGGTTTCAGCCAACTATAAAAGGAATGCGAGGTCTCCGGGTTTGGTTTAAAAAAATCAAATATCCTTTCATTCTAAATACCCTTCTAAGCCACTTTTAACCCCCCGAAGCCTCGGGAACACCCCTAACACCCGAAGAAAGCCCGGAGCCCCGAAGTTCTCGAGAAAATAATCTTTTCCAGTCAAAACTTTGCCGGCATAGAGCCCGGTTTTTTATTAGAAACTCGCGATTTCTTCGAGAAAGATCATTTATAGAAACGAAACGCTGCCCAAATCACCACTTATCAGGTGAGTTCATACCCCTACATTTTCATGATTTTTAACTGTTTTAGGGGGGAATACCAGTTGAACACAATGAAAATTGTGTTATTACTAAAACACTTTTAAATGTTTTTAAAGTTCTTAAATTGTTATAAATATCAAAAATTACATATTTATATATGTGTAAATTATATAATTTGGATTCAAAAGATTTAGAATATATAATTTACCTCATTTCTTGTTCCTTGTTTGGTTGTGGGCTTGGGGTAAAGTTATATAATCGAAGGCCTAATTAATCACAATTATATAAAAATTACGTTTATATAAATATAAAATGGTTTTCTAACTGTTTGGTACTATTTGGTACAAACAGTGAACTTCCTGGAATAACAGTATTACCGATTCTTACCACAGTTAAACTATAATAGGTATAGTTTAGAGAACTCATTCATTGGTACTTAACAGAAATCAAATAGAATACTTAATGGAAAACGAGTAGAAAGCATTCTTCAGAAAACAACCATATAAACTATATCTTACATAGTTTATGAAACTTACCTACTGAGTATTTATTACCTAGTAACTTGTCAATATTCTATACATAATCATCAATATAGTACTTGTGAGACTACCTTCATGTACTTATTTAAGTATAAAACAAAAACCTGAAATTATAACCAGAGTCTCCTGGAGGGAGAGCGCGACACTTGTGTATAGATCTATACGGGACTGACAATCCCGCACTAGAGCTGCTTGCAATAGCTAGGTCGGCAGACCTGTGGTGACAAATGTCCTACCGATTGCGACGTCTGAAGAACGTCGTGTTCAGGCGATCCTTGGTCACCAAGTATGGTTATGATAACTCACATTTTGATATTGAATAAAATGATTAGTGTATGAATAAGTAAAACTTCACATAGTTTTATCTTTATAAAACTATAATACAATATTTTACCAGTTTAAATACGGAAATACTATTTTCGTATTGGAAAACACCTTTTCTTTATGGTTTTATGTAAACTATAATACAGTATATCACTTAAGAACCATAAACTTTCACCCTTTTGCTTACCGTATAATACATCAGAAAATATAGGATTTTCTAGGAAAAACATGTTTACCTTATCAATTAATGAGAAAACAGATTTGAGATATAATACATCAGGAAATATAGGATTTTCTGGGAAATACGTGTTTACTTTATCAAATAACGAGAAAACGGATTTTGAGTTATAAACTAATACTTATGAGCTCACCAGCTTTAATGCTGATCCTCTCTTTCAAAATAACTTGTATTCTCAGGAATCCAGTAGACAGGTACACTCCCGGAGCTTTTGAGAAGACAACCTGGTACCGTGTTACGTCTTTTGTCTTTTACTATATCTACTTTTGATGTTGAACATCTAGTGTTTGAACACTTATGTAAAAATTTATACATTATTGGCGTCAAATCCACTCAGAATCATACAACGAGTTATTAGAAAACTGGGGACGATATGCAATGATTTTTCAGGATGATATAAACAACGTACAACACTCGTTGAGTTTCACTGGATTTGGTTATGCACAAAGTGAATATTGGTTGATTATGTCGGATACTGAATTCCTCATCGCTAATAAGTATTGTGTAATTGTCTATTTTTTAGACAAATAAGGTTCGTCGACCTGTTTTTCTCTTTGGCATGGACCGCAAGACATCTCACATCATAGATCTATTTTATCGTCTTCGTTTATAATGGTCATTACGTAAAAGTTGATTTACAAGAATCACATCCAATGCCTACAGTTTTGTCACTTTGGCGTCACCACAGATTAGAATGTGTCGTTGGATGGAGAATATTGTATAATGCTCGACTTAATGCAGATATTTCACCGAATGCACCACGTAATAATTGTAATATTCATGTAGTTGATGTCCCTGATAATTAATAAAATTAAAATATGACAGTGTTTGACAAAACGGTGGTAAATGAAAATGGAAATTTTATTTATTATAGTTGTGAAAAAATATCATATTATATTTTTATTGTTTGTTTAATTGTTTATGATTGTTATTTTTTATTGTTCGAAATGTAAACAAACTCAAATTTAAACCGAAAAGTTTATAAAAAAACTATGTAAATTAAAAAAAATAACGAAATAAAACGTTAACCGCCTTGAATTACACCGACAGATATATAAAAATAAACATGTAAAAAATAGTTTTTTTTAGGTTAACGAATGAAAATTATTAATAAAAATCAAATTATGTATAATACGACGTTCGCAAAAAAGGGCCGTTTATGCAAGTTTTGGAAACCACAGGGACCATGTTCGTCAAAAAAAATTATCAGGGACTGACTTTGTGACTTTTGGCAAACCATAAGGACCATTTTTTCATATATATATATATATATATATATATGTATATATATATATATATATATATGACAAAATTGCAAAAATGATGCCGTATTTTTTGGGGTTTTAGTCCAAACCACGACTTTTTTGGATTGATGGTCCTTTTGAGGTAGTTTCGTTGTGTTTTTGGTCCCTCGGTAAACTGAAATTACTGTAATACCTTTGGGGTATTTATTTTTCATTTTTCTTTCAAATTTTAAAATCTAATTGTTTTTTATTTATTTTAATAATTAAAAAAGTGGGGTCACCTCTCTTTCTCTCGGAAAAGAAATTCACCCTCATCCTTCTTCATCTTCCCTAATTCATATCTGATGAACACAGATACACACTTCTAAATCATATGAACACATGGAGTTTTCAGATTCTATTTCTCACACAAACACACATCTATATTTTCATATGAAGACGGAAATGTCTAGAGAACATCGTTTGCGATTCACAGATATGGAAGGAGGTGTGATAATGACTGCAGGGGAACGTCGGAAGTCAGAGATAGCGACAAGACCCGTTGTCTCCATTCACTCCGATTCAGCGGTAACCCTAATCGGATCTTCATAGCAACGACGGCGAAACCCTAATCGGAGTTAGGGTTTGTTGTGGCTCCGATGACATCATGCTTCATCTCTATCCTTCTCCGATTGATCCAATCTCACTGCGTTCCACCCATTTCTCAACATATATACATACAGATAAACATCAATGCCATCATCTCCACAATTAAACATCAATGCCATCATCACCATCCACCCGCCGGACCACCAGTTAAAACCATCACGACTTCCAACAGTAGATCGTCTTGACCACCATCTTCTCTTATGTTCATCGAGAACCCCAAAAACACGAAATCGTTTCATCTATTTCTGGTTTAATTTTCATCTTCCTCACTTTCTCTTTCGTTCTCTCAACAGGTAATGCTCACTGGCATTTGTTAGAATCAAATTGGTTTTGGATCTATTAATGTAATTGAAAATGGATTGGAAGTGGGTTGATTTGGGAATCGAGATTTGTGTTGATTGGGATATTGTTTCCTCAAAATCTGTTAAAGACAGTAATGGGTTTGGAGAGAGAGAGAGAGAGAGAGAGAGAGATGAGAAATTGATTTTGGAGACGGTAATCTAACCGGGAACAGCAGCAACAATAGACGGTAATCTGTTAAGGTGTTGAAATTGATTTTGGAGAAGGAGGAGGGTCACCAGAGGGAAGGAAGAGGGACTTCTTGATGGTCACTGAAATGGGTCTTCTTCACCTCGATCTAGTATGTGTATGTGTGTTCATAGTGAAAGTCGGTGAAGATCTTTAAGTTTTTTGTGGGTTAATCCAAGTTGCTGGAATCTGATGTTGAAATAGATTATGAACGATGTTTGGATCGCTTGTGGGTTTGCACAGGAGAGAGAAATGTGGGTCCAATTTGATTATTTATTTTCTTTTTCATTTAAATTAAATAGAAAAAACATAAAAATAAATATCAGAAGGGCATTATAGTCATTTAAGTTTACCGAGGAACCAAAACGCAACGAAACTACCTCAAAATGACCATCAATCCAAAAAAGTCGTGGTTTAGACTAAAACACCAAAAAAATGCATACCACACGGACCATTTTTGCAATTTTGTCTATATATATATATAATTAATTTGAAAAAGTAAAAATAATTTTATAAGAAATCTATACAAACTATTAAAATAAACAACAAATAAAATATATAATAATAATAATAATAATAATAATAATAAATTGTTAAAAGAAAATAAAAAAAAAATAAGTTAGTGTTTTTATATGAATCAAAGATTAAAACTGTAATATTAATACACCTTATTAATTTTTAAATTTAGAGAACAAAACTAAAAATCAAACCAAAGCACAAGGACCATTAATGTAATTTACTATAAACAAAAACATGAAAATAGTTTTGAAAAGTGGGCACGGTTCTGTCATTCGTATATACAATCATTACATTTTTAATATTTTTTTTAATTGAGTTTATTTTGAATTGGTGGTTTTGACTTTTTTTTTTGTTGGGTGCATTTAAAATCCCCGTATTAAATCTGCTATTTGGCAAAACATGGAGTTTTGACCAACGCCTATTCTCCTAACGACGTCGTCTTACCTTTTGCTGTTGCAAATAATTCTTAGACCTTCACGTATACTCGAGAGCATCCGTGGTCCATGTGGCCACGAGAAAAACTCGTGCACACCATCCCGACAAATCATGGTCGAGCGTGGTCGTTATCCTTCGTGTTCCCGACGGCATAAACCTTCTATTTGGCCTCTCAAACGGAAAAGATGATTGGTGTTTGCTTTCTTCAACCGTTGAACGACTATTTGGCCTTTTTTTTTTTCAAACTCAATTCAATACACATAAACCTTCTATTTTCACCAAAACTTACACCTTCATTCTAACCTTCATTCTCTAAAACCACAAAACACAAACACATGGATTCCACAAAACACATGGAATTCTTAAAAACTTTTGACTCGGATGACGACGTAGAATTCGTTGAGACATTCTTCAACGTTGCGCAACACATTCACGACGAAGAAAATTCGAATGTTGCTCGCACAAGGGCGGTCGTCAATCGTGATCGCCAAGCCGCACACGACTTATTGGTACGTGATTACTTTGCTGATAATTGTCTTTATAATGACGACTCGTTCGAACGTCGTTTCCGTCTAAATAAGGCTATACTTTTACGTATTAGTAATGATTTAGAATCTCGTTATGATTTTTTCAAACAAAAACCCGACGCTAGAGGAATAATGAATTTTAGTAGTATACAAAAATGTGCGGCTGCTCTTAGGTATTTGGGATACGGTATAGCATTTGATGCATCTATCGAATACTTGAAAGTATCCGAGAGGACCGCAATTGAATGTGTAGATTGGTTTTCTGCATGTGTGTATGAGGTTTTTCACGAACAATATTTGCGCAAATCTACTCAACGTGATATTGAGAGATTATATTCGGCTCATGAAGAGAGGCATGGATTTTCGGGTATGCTTGGCAGTCTAGATTGTACGCATGGGGCTTGGAAAAAATGTTCAAATGCATGGCGTGGTCAGTTCACTCGAGGAGATATAGGTGACCCAACTATCATCCTAGAAGTTGTTGCATCTCAAGATTTATGGATATGAAATGCCTTTTTTGGAGTAGCGGGGTCTAACAACGACATTAATGTTCTTGGTGAGTCTCCACTTTTCAACGATATTTGGACCGACAAAGCACCTAATATGACGTTCACGGTGAACGGACACGCGTACAAATACGGTTACTACCTTGGTGATGGGATATACCCGGATTATTCTACATTGATGAAGGCATACTCGGTTCCTCGAAGTGAAAAGGCAAGGTTTGTTTACAAAAAAACAGGAATCAGCGAGAAAGGATATTGAGAGGGCATTTGGAGTCCTTAAGCAGACATGACATGTAGTGAAATATGCTACACGACTCTGGGATAAAGAAAGAATTAAACGAATGGTCCTAGCATGTATTATAATGCATAATATGATTATTGAAGATGAAGGTCGAGCGATTTGCACGTATGATCCGAATGGCGTTGTCATTCCAATTGAGGAGTTCGTACCCGGAACGAATGCGTTTTTAGAGCGAGTTGTTGAAATTCATAACAGTGAAACGTGTTTCAATCTTCGAGAAGATGTCGCGGAACATTTGTACCAACGTAATATGAACGACGATTAGTTTTTTTATATGTATGTTTGTTTGTTTTTTTTAATTAGTGTAATGTTTTTTTTATAGATTAACTAAGTAATGTAGTTTGAAGTTGCAATTTTATTTTTATAATTAATGAAAAACTAGTTTAAAAAAATGAATGTTTTTTAATTATAAAAAATGTAATTTTATTGTATTTTTGAATTAAAAAAAAAATAAAAACAATGATGTGGAGTGGTGTGTTACTGGTAGGTATTCAATGTTAGTGGTAGGGGAATGTGGTGCTGATGTGGCACCCACCACATATGTGGTATGTGGTGGGTATAACAGATGACCTCATTGTTTTCTAAAGCTATTTACTAAGGCCTTCCTGTATACACACCACGAGAAGGCTCGTGGTGTGTATACACCTCATCATCTTCTTCTTCCATCCTCCTTCAATTCTCAATCTGGTATACTCATAACAAAGAAATGTGGTCGTGGTGGGTTTAAGCTGCAAGAGAGAAGAAGAGAGGAAGAGAGAATAAAGAGTCTATGGTGGATTGTGGTGGCCAACACGAGAGGCCACGCTCGTGGTTCCATATCAGCAACACCAGAGGACCGGGATGGTGTGTACAGACAATGACAGTGGCCACCTGGACCACGAATTGCTTCGTGATGCCCATACCAGACGGCCTAAACATGTTATTCACTAAAATTACCGTATGAAATGGAACTTATCCCTACACGAGGTGTATGATAGTTAGCGTATTGCGATTTAGTCAAACTCGTAAACTATAACTATATCACTTGAGTGTTTTGAATATAGCACCTGTGGTTTGATCGATAGACTTTATTATTATTATTATTATTTTTTGATTATTTAATTAAAACATTTTTTAAATTTATGTAAGATATATTAAATCGTGATTCATTAAAGTTGAACTCTTTATTTTCTAGAGATCTAAGTTATACAAAATCTATTAAAGTTGTCACAAATTATGTACATCAAAATGAAAAAGCTTGATACCTTTAACATGAATTTTTTATTATTGAATTTGTGTAATGCTTTAATTAATAGTCATTTAAATGCTGGATGCTTTGAAATCTACACTTAGATTATATTTTTTGTATTACTTCAAGTTCAAACTGAAATATTATTAGTGTATCACTTTCAATTGATGTCATAAATGTATTATGTATAACAAATTGTGTTACACTATTAAATAAGAAAGTATAATATTTTAGCATTTACCCTTGTAACATCTCAAATTACATAATAACAACATGCACATTGACTTTTGGAGCATAAGTTGGACGGGAGGCATTTGTCATGGATGAGCAAGTATGGATCCAAGCTTAGCAAATTGAAACGGATTATTGTCACAAGTCGGTTTTCGTCTCATTTTTCATATGCGGGTGTCATGGCCCTCCTTATTTTACACTTAGATCATTGTTTGCTTTTCTTGGACACCAACAGCTTGGGTTTTAGATTGCTTCCATTTAAATTCTTCAATTTTTTTAGACCACAAATTGGAAGAAGTTGTCATTAATTCTTTGGTAGTTTTTGTGATCAAGATGAGGTTTCTCTAAAGTAGAAGGGTTGTTCAAGAAGGCTTAGATTCTTGAAGAATTGAATCAAAGATTGGAGAGCCAAGATCAACAATGAAAAGGACAAGTCTTATCATGTGCTAAAATGAAAAGCGCGTGGTCATTGATGCTATTGACGAAGCTGCTCATACAAATGATGATATGCTTAAGGAGAGAGCATATGTCATGCTTAAGATTCAAAACCTCGATTCTTAAAAAGTTTCGGATATTAAGCAAAAAGTTAATGTGAGCTTAACTCTTAAAGGGGGTGAAACATGAAATTCTTCCATAGTATGATTAAAAAAAATTATCGACCGTTTAGAATCATGGTATTTTTTTTTTATAGAACGGCAGAATACATGGTATTAACCTTAATGTGTCTTGGGTCTCAACCCGGTTTGCATTAAGGGATCCATATTCAAATTCTTTTCCGACAAATTCAAAGAAAATCTTTCGCATAGGCTTAGATTTAAGAGATAAATTTTCGAATATTATTAAGGAGTAAAGTATTATGAAGAGTAAAGTATTATTGGTGGTGATGTTTTTAAGGCGATGAAGTTCTTTGAGGGGTTTGCCATCATCAACCCCTGAAGCAACTCTTTCCTTTATCTCTCTTATTCCAAAGGTGAAGGATCTATGATCTATCTCTATTGGTCACTATAGACCGATCCATCTCATAAGGTGTGTTACTAACATCATCTCCAAAGACTCTTGTCTTGAGGCTTAAATAAGTGTTGCCTTAGATTATTAGTAATGAGCAATCGTCCTTTTTAAAACACTATAATATTCTTGATGGGTTGCTCATCTTCTCTAATAAATGAAAGTTTTTTTTGCCATTTGTCATTTCCTCAAGATTTTTATCACATGTCATTACGTGAGATTTTTAAATTACTTAAATTCTACATTCATTATGTTGTATTTTTATTTTTTTGTTAATAAAAAATTAATCAATTCCACTAATTAACATATCTATTATTATATATGTAAAATATTTATTATATTAAATGTGTAGATCAACACTATAATTAATGAAACATTTATTATTTAGGGTAAATATATTTTTTTCTATAAAATGAATATATTAATAAATAGTTTGATTTTTCTACCACTAAAAACATTTATTATGACTTTTTTGTTACATAATTAATATCTTCTCTAATAAATGAAAGTTTTTTTGTCACTTGTCATTTCCTCAAGATTTTTGTCACATTTTATTATGTGAGATTTTTGAATTACTTAAATTCTACATAGGGATGAGCAAAAGGACCGAACCGGTCGGAACCGACCCGACCCGGACCCGACCCGACCCGGGAACCGACTTCGGCCAAAATTAAGAACCGAACCGGCCCGGCGGTTCTACCGGTTCCGGTTCTACCAGTTCTCGGTTCTACCGGTTCTTGTCATGTCTTCAAATGTTGGAACCGGTCCTCGAAAAATAGCATCATACGGTTCCGGTTTTTGCCGGTTCTACCGGTTCCGGTTATATCGGTTCCGGTTCCTACCGTTCCCGGTTCCAAAAATCCACAAAAATAACGTCATGGTCCCGGCCCGACCGGTTCCATCGGGTTCCGGTTCCGGTTCCGGTACCAGTTCCGGCCGGTTCCCCGGTCCATATGCTCATCCCTAATTCTACATGTCATTATGTGGTGTTTTTATTTTTTTGTTAATAAAAAATTAATCAATTCCACTAATTAACACATCTATTATTATATATGTAAATTATTTATTATATTAAATGTGTAGATCAACACTATAATTAATGAAACATTTATTATTTAAGGTAAATATATTGTTCTCTATAAAAAGAATATAATAATAAATAGTTTGATTTTTCTACCACTAAAAACATTTATTATGATTTTTTTGTTACATAATTAATATAATGAAATATTATAAAACAATATTGTCAAAATTGAGATATAATAAAATATATTTTGTTAAACTTTGAAATGAAGTAGCCATTAAAAATATTTAATGTTTACATATTGATATAAACTTTTATTTTTAATAAACTCGTTTAGTACACGGGTCTCGCACCTAGTTGTTAATAAAGCAATATATGGGGCGAAAAAGAGAACGACAAATTATTTTGGTAAGATTTGACTATGGTCAAATGGAGTTGGTTCATAGTCCACCAAATCTTTTGGTAAGATCGGTCTACGGTCGGACCACTCCTCCAAGACTAAAGCAATAACATTGGAGAACAAATCACCAATCTCTATGAAAGCAAAAACCTATCAATTTATGTTCATTGTTGTTCCCCATTTGTTTGACTAAGTAAAGGAACATCAACTAAATCCACTTCCCCAATAAAAGTATTAAACTGGTCCAATTGTTTTTGACAATACATCGAACCAAACCTCTCCAAGTCTCCATAGAGTCCCAAACTTCATTAAAGACTCCAAAAAATCACATATTCCCTTAAACGACGCCCAACAAAATCCTAAAAGCAAGTCCCAAAAAATTTCTTTTGTACCATATCTTGTGGAGCTTAAACGGTTATACATGTAATCATGGCATTTCGATTATAGACTTATAAATGCATAGATGCAATGTAAAAAACGACCACTACTTTATACTATGATAGTGTCATCAACCAACTATAAATACTCGAGACAACCTCGTCATGCAAGAAAGATCATTCCCAACTATAAATACTAGACAGTTATCCTCATTTTGTGTAGGTTGCAAAGAAAGCATACATCAAAGAGCAAGACAAAAAAAATACAAACTACACTAATGATTCAAGTATTTCTCAAGTACAAAGATGTCATAAAACAAAGTCACAACAGTTCAGAAATCAGGGGAGAGTTGATGCTGGGGAATCTTGATACCCCGTGATGCCCACGATCCGAATTCGAGTGTTTGGCTGCATGGTTGGTTCCAAGTACAAACAATCAAATACAAAGTAAAAAAAAAAAAAAAAAAAAAAAGGTCAAATGGGAAGAGCATGAAATTTATTTACTCAGATACTATAATATTGCTAGACATGCCTACAAATACAATACCTGTCTGTGGCCAATATTCCTCCTGTAATTCTTCTTCTTCTTGTACTTGAAGACCACCACCTTTGGATCCAAACCCTATACAGTGTGCAATAAAAGCAATAAGCTATATATGAGTGTTTCTTTTTTACTCAATCCAGAAAGAACGACTTAATACAAAAAGTCATGAAAATGAATCTTTCAACATTAAGTCCTAGCTGTTTACAAATTCATCATTTATCCAGACGTTACTTAATGGAAAAAGTAAAAAATGGGAACATAGAAAGAAAATTAACAAGATGACAAAATACCTGTTCCTCCACCACTGCATGTACAGCTGCATTAGGCACCACAGGCTTCCCAATATATGTGCTAGTCTTTGTACCAACGAGCAACACCTTGTTCAGAATTATCTACATATACCAATTTCAGTTAAATACTAAAGTTAAATGTGGATATCTTTTCTAACGACTATGTTTCAGTACAATTATATGATAAATAAATTCAAAACTACTATGTTTTGGTAAATATCTTTTCACAAAATGAAGTTCATGTGCTTGCAAACGACACAAGTAAACTTGAAAAAAAGAAAGCCAAGTCCAAATGAAGGCGATAAAAGAAATATTTGATGCTAAATGGAAAAAAATACAATTCAAAGTGAATTAATAAAGAAGAAAGAGTCCATAAGAAATTGTGCTTAAGGCTTACTTTGTCATCAACATTTGCACCCTTCAGCCTCTGTGTATACAGAAAACGCCCTGGAAAAACAATATATTGTCGACCCCCAATCTGCACAGCAATCAAAACAAAAACAATTAATCATCCAAAACCTCCATAATCTACAAAAGCACACATGACAGACATATAAAATATATGTTGTAAGGCAAGATTTTATCGAGTGATTAGCATTTGTAACCATTATACTTGAATTTGCCTTTTACAAAAATAAGTTTAGTACGATAGCCTCAATTTCAAAATTATCAAGAGTGTGGTGTTGTTTTAGGGTGTCTATGCAATTAAAATGGTTCTTAATGAAGGGGTAACGATCATAGAATAAGATGATGTGAATTCAACAAATTCACATCAATTTTGCATTTGAAATGAACAAAAGCAAAATGCAGCTCATTTACATGAAAACCACACAAGGTATTATAAATATAAGCCTTTTAGACATTAGATCAATTCATTCCATCATCTCCTATCATTCTCCCATATCGTCGATTCTAACAACCCTGGAAACCCTTCTCATTATCGATTTTATAAACACAAAGTCTAGTGCCTGGAAACCCTTCTCATATCGTCGACAAGGGTTTCCACCTATATTTCGTGTTCTTGGTGTTCTATTTTGCTTATAACAGAAATTGCAGCGTTACATAAGAGGGGAAAATGCTAATGTCTCATAAAAAAATTAACTCACCATGACAACGGCGAAGACTTCTTCCCCTTTCGATTCCGGCGGGGTTTCTTCGACAGGCTGTGACTCCACGGGTACAAAATCTTCTGCAACGGCTTCTGATTCAACAGATGGAGTTTCAGTTACGGAAAGCCTTGGAACAATCGTGGATGAAGATAATGGTCTGTGGTATGAAGGAGAAGTGAAACTGAGGGAAGAATTTGAATGAGGAAGAGAATGACAGAGAAAATTGAAGGGAGTTGGTGTTGCTGGAAGAGATTTTTTGTGGGTAAAGATGGATGTGATGGAAGGAGAGCAGGAAGATGAGGCACAAGAGAAGCTCATCGCCATTTTCGAAGCTTTGGTTGCTCGATTTGTCTCACAATTCGCCTCCGACTCCTATCTTATCCAACGTCCAACACATTTCACTATTTCAGTATAAAATGTATAATGCAAAAAAAAAAAAAAAAAAAAAAAAAAAAAAAAAAAAAAAACTTATCTACACTTTACTTGTTCAAGGTTTAGTTTGGCACTTTTTAAGCTATAAATGAAACTTCTTTACATTTTGGTCCAACATTACACATTGTTCGAAATTTTAGATATGGCATACCTTCATCAAGAATTCAAGATCACCTTAAAATATTCTTCTCCCATTGCACTTTTTAAAGTTAATTGTATTAAATTACGACAAGTTAGGACAATTAAATGTTATCAAAAACACAATTTTATAGTTTATAAAACATCAACAAGTAAAACACCAAAATGTTTACAATAAATATCCCTAAACTCGAAAACAACGATAACGTGATAAGTGTAGGGTAAGAGAAGAAAGTAAACCTTAATATTTATAGTGAACCGTCAACTTGGTTTGTAACATCTTGTTTTGAGGAACTTTCATTGTTGACCCTTATATTGTGATTTATTGCATATTGGTCCCTAAGTAAAAGAAAGAGTGCAAAAGGGCCATTGTGGCATTTTGGTAAATAACAGACGTTGGGAGTACGTTGTGCGTACATGTGTACGCTAAGCGTACTAGGGCGCGCCTCAGTACGTTGGGCATACACCTCGTACGCATGGCGTACGTGAGGTTCATGCAAACCCTAATTTTTAGGGTTTTGGATCATATTTAAGCATCATTATAGCTTCACGTCTCATTCTTATTCATCCTCTTTCTGTGAGATCGACCCCCTCAAGCAAACCCTAAGAGCAAAAGTGCATTTTGGAGCCTTTAGAGAGTTTTAAAGTGTTTTTGAAGAAAGAAGAAGGTGGTGAGAATATCTTGAAGTTTGAGAGCACTTTGGATCTGGGATTTCTACCTTGATTGCAACCTCCAGGAGGTATAAAGCTTGAAACTTTACCACTCCATATTGTAGATCTAGACCTTCTCATCTTTTAAGTTACTTTTGGTCCCAAAATGGTGATTCTTGAGCATGGCATGTTCTTGACCCATTAAGCCGTCCTTTCAGACCTTAGGAAGGGTCTTGAGTCATAAAAATGGGGTCTTAATGGTTGGTTTTGCTCCATGTATTCTTTAGAAGGTCTTAATGTATTAATATGTTGAGTTAAGCACTTAATGGACATGTAAGGTCATAAAGTTGGAAACTTTATGACTATTGAGGATGATTTAGCCTTGGATTTGGAAGTGGGATGTAAGAGCTTAAGGCATTAAGCTTTAAATGTGTGTTTAGGAAGACTGGGCGTACACCCCGCTTAATCTGAGTACGCAGCGCGTACGTGGTCAAGCTCCCCGATGGTGGTCAATGCTCGAGTACGCCCTACATACGTTTGGAGTACGACCGTGTACGCGTTCTCTGTCGACTCGGCTGAGTTGTCTCAGCTGGGTTGAACCAGCTAGGTTGACTCAGATGACTTATGGATTTTGATCAGTTTGACTTTGACCAAGTTTGACTAATGGGGTATTTTGGTCTTTTGGATGGTGTTTGAGAATTGGTCTTTTGGGTGGATAGGTGTCGGACAAAGCTGAGATTTGGAGTCAGGACCTCATAAACTATTAATCAGATCGAGAGGTGAGTTTTCCTCAATGTACTTACGGGTCGAAGGCACCAAGGCTGGCCCATTAGATTAATATCCTGCTATACATTGATATGATGAGTATGGAATAGATTTGCATGATTATATGCTAGTTGTCGATATGCTTAGTCTGATAGATCTGTAGGACTGCCTGTGGTTCTGTCTGCATGATTATTTGTCTGTTGAATATAATTGTTATCGGTCACTTGTCGACATATTATGATGGGTTGAGGTTGTACTGCTTTGTGTTGTAGCCAATAGACCCTGGAGCATTCCAGATATGAGCTGAGGGCCGGGTAGGGCATGCCAGACTCATACTGAGGGCTCAGAAGCATTTTGGATACGAGATGAGGACCGGTTGGGATGTGAGGGTATTCCAGTATGATGACTGAGTGGACCCGTTGTATATTGGTATTCCAGTCTAATGACTGATTGGACCAGAGAGCAAGTCAAACATAAGTTGTGGGCCCTAAGGGCAAGCCAGACTTATGATGTGGGTTCAGGAGCAAGCCATATATGAGTTGTGGGCCCGATAGGCAAGCCAGACTCATACTGTGGGCTCAGGGGTAATCCAGTCTTTTAGTTGTGGACCCAGTACATGTTGTTATTTGTATATGTTATCTGTTTGTGTTGGTACTTTGGGGGAACTCACTAAGCTTCGTGCTTACAGTTTTAGTTTATGGTTTCAGGTTTTTCAGAGGACTGTGGCGAGGCGAAGGCGTGACCGTACACATCCTTGGTTTTACTACTGATTGGATATTGGGAGACTCTAATTTAAAATAATGTTTTGGAAACAATGGTTTTGTAAACACTTCTATTAGTAAATGAGTTGTTTTGGAAAAGTTTAAATTCGTTGAAATTTTTTGGGATGTTACATGGTTAATCTATTTGTCAAGAACATAATTGCAAATAAGTTTTTTACGGTAAACCTAAATTTTGGTACAAAATAAGTATGGCATACTCTTTATTAAGAGGAAAAAGTATTGAATTATAGGTATAATAACATGATCATAAACATGAAGAACCCTAGATTAATTAAAGAATACTTTCTTGAAAGGATTGATTTATTCAATGTCGTTGGAGATGATGCCTTATTTTGATTCTTTTCACTTCCCGTAATGGTGCCTCAATAATAATTTGATGGATATTGTAACACCCGTTACCATAATGGATCAGGTGAGGGCTTGGTGGGATCAGAGATCTGATTTTTGGGAAAAACTAGATGCCACGACGTGGTGGTTGGAGCACCACGACGTGACGTATTTTATGAATGATCATGTGTTTAGTTGGTCGCCACGACTTGGCAGGTGTGGCGGCCCAAGCCCATGATTTTTAAGGTTTTATCCATATTTAAACACTTAATCTCAAGGATTAGACAATCATTTTCAGCATCCAACCATTTCAAACGAAACCCTAGCCTCCTTGGAGTGATTCTTATTTGTATTAGTGATGATTCTTGAAGTTTGAAGCTTTGGCTTGCATTTTTGGAAGATTGAGTGGTGTGCTTGCTAGTTGGAAGAGTGCTTTACTTCAGATCTTGCACCCCATGCATCTTGTGGAGCTTTGGAAGGTATAAAGCTTCCACCTTTTTGGTTCTCTCTTCATAAATCTAAGATATATTGCATTTCTTGGTTCATATTCAAGTTTGGGTTGATGTGATGAGATAAAGTTTTCAACTTTATAGATCCTCTTGGTCCCTTGGTCACTATATCTTTATGATATGAATTTTGATTGTGTTTTGAGATCCATGTATGAAATTTTGGTCTTTTTGCCCCATTTTGACCTAGATTGATATATAGACTTGCATTGGTTGTGCATGTCCATAAAGCTACGATTTTTATGTTGTAA
Source organism: Lactuca virosa (assembly GCF_052849685.1). Classification (NCBI taxonomy): domain Eukaryota; kingdom Viridiplantae; phylum Streptophyta; class Magnoliopsida; order Asterales; family Asteraceae; genus Lactuca; species Lactuca virosa. The sequence continues at coordinate 21,827,323 of NC_136426.1, read as the reverse complement.
TAGAAGTAAGAAGTCCTTCTAGAAGTTATGGATTTATGGCCTTGGTTATTAAGAGCTTAATGGTTGATTTCATACCTTAAGTTTTCATTAAGGATCTAGGTTTAAAGATCTAAACTCACTGGGATGTTTTAATGGGTAAAGTTGGAAACTTTATCCATCAATACCTTGGGAAGGACTAAATCTGAGCTTTCGAGATCTTGAGGTTGAAGGAAAACAACTTAATACTTTAAGTTGTTGAGACCCCGTTCCCACGACGTAGCGACTGGGGGATAGCCGTATATTTTGTTGTTTCCCTCCCATGTCGTGGCAATGGGAGGCTACGACGTAGCGACCTGCTGATATGGGAGGCTACGACGTAGCGACCGGCTGATGTGGAACCGAACCCCGAAAACTTGTTAAACCCGGAACCGAACCCGGAAAACCGAAAACCGAACTTTGAACCAATAAATAGAACCCATCGGTTTGGGTTTGGGTTTGGGTTCAAATTATTTAAAACTGATGCTATCGGTTTGGGTTCGGTTTTAGGTTAAAACCGACCCAAACCGACTCATCCACAACCCTAATTTTAACATATATGACTAGGATGGTGAAATTAGTTATTGGTTTGGGAAGTGCTAAATAAATTACTCGTTTAGTAAAGTTAGAGTATTTAGATGAAGAGGCGATACATCTATAGTATTGTAGGAGATGACAAAGAAATAAGTGGAAAATAGTAGAACATGCTGAGATATAACTAAAATGCATACTTCTTAAGATTAAAATAGACATGAAAGGCATATGGATGAGAAGCAGACTTTTTAGGATTGACTTCTATAAAGTAAATAACGATGAAGTGAAGAAATAGAAGGACATGCATGGTGACTTGCATGTGTCAAAAGGTGGTATAAATAATTGAATAGCGTTTGTCTCCATACCACCAGAGTACATTCAGATATATACCATACAGACTGGGACTATACTGGAAGGAATACGAAGAATTGGAAGTATAGTTCAAAGAGAACTAAGAAAAGGCGTTAGTACTGATGGGTTTTGAGCACTACATCAATCCTATGGTGTACATGCAAACCCTAAAGCTTTTGGATCTAGTTTGTCTAATGAACATGCAATAACCATCCAAAGCTTATAAAACCTAGATCTAGCATACGTATTTCGAAATTATCATATAAGATCAGATCTAGATGATTACCTTTACAAGAATGGGTTGAATCTTCTTGTCTTGGAGCTTAGAGTCACAAATGACACTCCTCTAATGGCTTACAAACACCACAAGCAAAAGAATGGCTTATGAGAGGGAGGAGGAGCACCAAAAACGACTAAGATCCCTTAGGGATTACTTCCACACGTTTTTGGGGCCTTAGGGGTTCCTTATATAGTGAGGCTATTAGGGTTTTGAATTAGGAAACCCTAATCTGACTGCTTAGGCTCTAAGCAGCCCATGGACCCCCTCCTTAGAAGCCTTGGACGAATTCTAATGGGTTTCCCCATAGATTTCGTCCACTCCAACTTCTATGGAGTCCATTAGCCTAATATTCAACTATCACACAATTGACAGTTCTAGTCCCCTTTATTTAATTAATGTCTTTTAGCCACAAAATTAATTCTTATTAATTCTTGACTAATATTAATTAAACAATATGATTTCTCCTTTAATATATTATTCATATAATATATTAATAAATCATAATAACCTCTCTCTCTCTCCATAAATCATCCTATCAAGTTGCTTTGGTGAAGGCAACCCAAAAGGACCATGCACAACCGGGTCAAGTACATACCAAATATAGTTACGGGCTTAGACACTAATCCAACAGTCTCCCACTTGGATAAGTCTAGTAACTATAATGCAAGTACAATCCGATTAGCAATCGTAGCTCTTAAAGACGCTGTCGAACTCTGATCTTATCAACAACCTGTCCTTTAGATAAGGGATCATATATTCCTCCATTCTAAATATCGTATGAACTGAGACATGGATTTTAATCATACTCTCTGTTCATGTGTTGTTTCCCGATTTCCGATTTATGACGACTGACAACAGACTACAATTGAACACATCAACTCAGTCCCGGCTTGGCCAAGCGCTTAGGGTGTCATCACTAAATTATCGAGGGGCCCACAGATATCGCTTTTATCCTACTTTGGGTAAAAGGAATGGATAAACTTTGACTCAATGCTCGCCTGTACCTACTCATCAAATCACACACAACAATATGTTTTATAACACCAATTTACTGGTGCGTTTAGATATTATCAATGTGCAACCGACTTGCAGAATGCAACTCACACGTCTCGGTTTCAAGAATATAAGATATTATCGTCTCGCTAATCACCCGTGATGAAATCCATGAAGTGATTCAAGTGAACGTGGGTTTAATCCAATACTCTAATCTTATAGGAGCACTCATTAACCCTACATCAAACTTTTGCTATGTCTAAAACACTTTAGACAATCTACAGTAAGATTCATGACAGTCTTCTTTCATACCTACTTCCAAAGTATGATCGACTGTGGATGGTTTGAATAATCTTATTATTCGGGAAGTCAAAACATGCAAAGTGAAACACAAGAATAATATTAATCCCATATGGCCCCAAACTTTTGAGTATAAATAAGACACCTTTATTTAATCACCATATTGATTACTCATTATTCATTGTTTCGGGTAATCAACTTATTACTTGAATTATAACAACAGTTGTCCCATGCTCCAAGCATGCACACTCTGTTTACCTGTGGTCCATACTTTGTGAAATAGATCAATTGAAAACATTTCCAACGATGCTCATTTCACAATCCCTAACCCTTATCGTTAGTGTAAGAACACAAAATTCTCTCCACTACTAGAATATGTTAGATTCTAACATTTTATGCAATGATCCTTTTGTAATCTTATTGCACAAAAGTCACCAAGACTTTGCCAATGAAATTACAAAGTTCTCTATTGGATATTGCTACAAGGCAGTTCCATAGATACGAAGTCTCACATTCAAAGTACATTCCTTTGAACATCCTTCTTGCATAAAAGTTTCTAATCTAGACATGGATTCTCAATATCCAACTCCCAATATGAAAACATTTCCATATTTTCCATATAACAACTCATTATTAATAGAATCATATCTAATCATAATAATGTCATTATGGTCCATTCATTACTATACTTCCAACTGCTCACAAGCGACCAATCCTTAGCGAACCTTAGATTGTCCTTGACAGTTGTTTAATTATTTTAGTCAAATCCGGTTCTAGTCCATTTTCCTTCTTAATGCCCTAGGTATTTGGAAAATTTTAGAACGGTCAAATATTACAGAATATGCAATCGATCCTATACCAGAAGCGTATGAGACACGATTCATAATGTCTTACATAAAAGCATGATACTTTATCATCCATTTGCCATAATATTTCTATTTGTCACATTCTCACAATTCAAACTATGAAGAGGGATGTCGTAATCATAATCGAATTTTGAGAACACAATTAATATATTCTTGACTAAATTTGATTAAAATTTCTCGATCTAAGCTTTTAGATTTCAAAACAAAGTATAATATTCTCTCCCTTAATTATAGCAAAACAACTTTTCAACCACTGCAACTTTGCAAAGTGAAACCTTTTTTTTCTATAATTAATATTGCTAACTTGTAACACTTAAAATAATAATCATGCTCCCACTAACATGATAATTATATCCATATCAGCATAACATTTATGCTCCCACTAGCTTTGACACGTATTTAGAAAACATTTGGATTTCTTAGAAAGCAATACTTATTGATTTCCAAAGTTCATATTTCTAATACGATATGCTTTGATAAGCCTTTATCTGAGCATTCATACACCTTTCCTTAGATAGCTCACATGTGTGTCTAAACATTTCTAGAACTTATATCAATAAGTTTCGAATGTTCAAACTAATTGCCAAATCTCACAATTCGAACTATGAATAGGGATGTCGTAGTCATAATCGAATTTGAGAATGCAATTTACATAATCGTTATCTCATTAAAATCTTCCTAGTGAAAGCGTTTCCTCACAATCATTTTCATGAAGGAGAGAAACCTTATGACACTTAGATTTTATGGTGTATGTGTTCCTATCCATGTGAATTTGTCATAACCATAATCATAAGATAATGTTTGTGACAAATCCAAACTCTTATGGACAGAACTTGTTCATTCTTTATTTCTTGCCATCAAGGGTGCCACCATTGCTTCCAAGTCTTCGAGCAGCTCACCCCTACCTATCAATGTACTTTCCATTGATCAGGATGCCTTGCCTATATGCAATCAATTGAGAACTCATATGCATAGTTGACTTAAACCGAAATGGCACAAAAACAAAAATTATGTCAACACGATAGGTTACAAACCTCAAGTTGTGTGCTAGTGTTTAACAATAGGTTTACCCTTGATTAGTTCTTAAAACTTTTCAAGATCATTTAGACTCCCACTGACCTCTTGACATATAAGATTCTCTTGTCAAGAAACATTTCTTGACAAAACAAATATTCAAGAGTTAGTGTAGGTCCTTATCAAGGCAAATACTACACACAATTGGTCTTTGTTGGTCTTTGTCTTATCCAAGACATCACAACTTACCAATTTCAAACGTACAAGAGTAAGAAAAACAATTTTCTGCTTCACATTTGATGAGTGTGTTAAAACTTCTTAAGATGTGTCACTCGAGTCACAATCTTGGAGTATGACTCTAAGACTTGATTTTGGAACGAAGTATGATTCACCTTTTGATTTAACTATTTCAACAATTTCTGATTCCTCTTCTTAGCCATACTAGTGTACTAAGGTGTCCCCAGAGGATCAATTGTGATACAGTTTCAAAATCACTAAGTTAATCATAAAATAGATACTTAAGTACTCTCCCATCTTTTCAGATTGGAGAAACTTTTATCTTTCTGCCTAATTGATTCTTCTTATTCGTTCTGTTATTCAATGAAACTTTTTCCAATGATTTAGAATCATACTTAATCTTTTAAGTATAATCACATTTACTAATCTTTTAACAAATCATGACGAACATTTTATCGTTCTTTGTGGTGGACTTAACTAGTGCACAACATTGTGTACCAGATCTCTTAGTCCTTCACTTGACTCACATACTTATGTGAACAAGGAATTAGTCTTAATTTCTCAAATACGAAGTTTCTCATTCATCATACAATACCAGTTGCATGATTCCAAGTTTCTGTCCAATTGAAACTTGGGCGATGAGAATCTTTCCTTATTTGGTAAATTTCCGACATTACCACAAATAACATAACTAAGAATCAAATCCATTCACAATATTGCTAACAATAGAAACATTCAAACACCAATTTTCATAAAATCCATCGCAAGGAAACATAAATAAGATAAAATCAAAATTTATTTTATTGCGGAAAAATCTTGTCCTCACAATGCGATTACAAATGAAAACTATGTAAATATTATTTAGTAATCTATCCTAACTCTAAAGTAGCAGCTCAAAAAATCCGATCTTTGAATCATGCGATCGAAATCCATTTCTTCATGACCAGATTCAACTCACTTCTTTCTTTTTAAGCTTCTTTTTTCTTTGATCCTGCAAAACACCAAATGTAATCTTATCACATTATGTATTAAGAATCCAAAAAAGAATTTAATAAAGTTAGATAGTGGATTTTACCTGAAGTAGAGTCATACATCTTGACTCTCCCATCTCTTAGATCTCCCAGGTAATCAGGGCAGCTTCGTAACAAATGCCCCTTTTCTTGGCAGTAGAAATACACGGATTCTTTGGGAATGGCACAAGGGACTATCTCAGACTTAGTCTTTCTCTTGCGTAGAGAAAAATTTTCTGGACTTCTAATGTTGCCATTGTCCATAGAAGGTTGAGACATTGATTTACAAGACAAATTTGCTTTACTAGTGCGCCAAATCATTTTTGATTCAGCAGCAATAAGCAAATAAGTCAAATCAATGAGGGTCACGTCGTGGTCCATCATATAGTACTCTCTAACGAACTTACCATATGATTCGGGAAGTGACTGAAGAACCAAGTCAACAGCCAACTTCCCCGAGACCTCAACACCCAACATTCCCAATCTATCAATATGCAACTTCATATCCAAGACATGAGCGCATACCAACTTTCCATCTTCGTGTCTTTTTGCCAATAGGGCTTGAGTGACCTTGAACTTTTCAAGTCTTCGAACATGTAGGTCAGGGAGAATTGATGGAGGAGGAGGAGGAAGTGAAGAGTGATTTCCATTTCCACAATCCAATCGTGGAACGCCATCTTCAAGTGGAAAACTTTTTCCAACGGATTCAGGAAGACCATAGTTGTCAGACTTTGACGTCTACAAAATGGGAGAAATTTCAAGTTTGTTGATTGAGTCCTTAATAAAACACCCAAATGAGATATTAAGGCTAGGACCCAACACAATATTCTACAACTTGGAAGAGGGATGCCGTAATCCAAATTGCAAAACATTTGAAGGTAGGTAAATGACGATTTACTAATTTCCACCATGAAAAACGAAAATTGAAAGTTTAAGTTTTAAATGAATTGAAACTCCTAGATCTTTTGGGATTCATTGAACTTTTCAATGGCATGTTTAAATCTTGAGTGTGCCCTTCGTTTGTGACTGGGATGCCGAGGATCACAAACAAGTTGTGGATAACCATGCAAATATATATGGTGCCCCCAATGTTACAGTTACCTAATCGACGTGCCGGTTAACCACACACATGCTCCATCGATCTATGACAAACATCGAGTCACCCTTTGCCACCTTTTCTTAGAGCCCAATTAGTGTGCCGATTAACCACACACGCTCCACTAACGTCTTAGCAAGGGTACAAAGTGTAATTTCATGGAATAGCACCAACTCCACATTTTTCCTAAAGTAACTAGGATTTGGGAATTTATAAAAGTGTTCAGTTACTTCGTACTTCATTATACTTATAATGGAAGGTTGCGTCCTATCCTACCCGTTCGGCTAACGACCCTCCACTAGTCAAGAGTGCGGTGGGTAAGAGTGGATACCCAATGGCGGTCATTTTACAGGCCGCTTCCTTAAACACCCCTTAGAGACCAGCTTCGTGAATGAGGGCTACTAACGGTAAGACTGACATTTACTTATACATATATAATATTAGACTTTTAATTTTATATATAGTATAAGGGTGTATTTTACACTTTTTAAAATACTAGGTGGTTTAATTTATTAATTATACCTTTTAATTTAATTAAATATAAACCATATCATTATGGATTTATTAACTCTCTTTTAATTATACATTTAATTAACTTAATAAAACCATAAGGGCGTAATTTGAACTTTTTCAAAAACTAGGGTTTTAGAATTTAATATTTCAAAATTAAACTTTTAATCAAAATTTTAAATTCCAAAACTTGAGAGCAAGTTTTGAAACTTTTCAAAACCTTAGGGTTTAGAATTTAATATTTCAAAATTAAACTTTTTAATCAAAAAAAAATTAAATTCCAAAACTTAAGGGCAAGTTTTGAAACTTTTCAAAACTATCTAGATCAAACTACAAATAATCTAATTAATCAAATAATTGGTAATTATCTAAATTTGACCTAGTTTAATTACTTGTAAGATAATTCATCAAATAATTCAAATAAATCAAGTTTATCATATAAGGCAATGATTATCTAATTAATTTGACAATTATCTACTATTTTGGTAAGGATAATCACATAATATCAATGAAAATCGGTTTTTATCAATAAAAAACGTTTATGGTAACTATCCCACAGCCAAAACAGTAAAAATCCCGAAAAATCTGGCATCTGACACTCTGACTCGTCGAGTCAACATTGGACTCGTCGAGTTGTCAGTGAACTCGGCGAGTTCAACTATGAACTCGACGAGTTCAGGCTCCAGAAATCAGATTTTCGCCATTTTCAGCTTGAACGATTTTGTAAAGCATCAAATACATCAAACAACCAGCCTAGGCCCTGATACCACTGATGGGTTTTGAGCACTACATCAATCCTATGGTGTACATGCAAATCCTAAAGCTTTTGGATCTAGTTTGTCTAATGAACATGCAATAACCATCCAAAGCTTATAAACCCTAGATCTAGCATACATATTTCAAAATTATCATATAAGATCAGATCTAGATGATTACCTTTACAAGAATGGCTTGAATCTTCTTGTGTTGGAGCTTAGAGTCACAAATGTCACTTCTCTAATGACTTACAAACACCACAAGCAAAAGAATGGCTTATGAGAGGGAGGAGGAGCACCAAAAACGACTAAGATCCCTTAGGGATTACTTCCACACGTTTTTGGGGCCTTAGGGGTTCCTTATATAGTGAGGCTATTAGGGTTTTGAACTAGGAAACCCTAATCTGACTGCTTAGGCTCTAAGCAGCCCATGGACCCCCTCCTTAGAAGCCTTGGACGAATTCTAATGGGTTTCCCCATAGATTTCGTCCACTCCAACTTCTATGGAGTCCATTAGCCCAATATTCAACTATCGCACAATTGACAGTTCTAGTCCCCTTTATTTAATTAATGTCTTTTAGCCACAAAATTAATTCTTATTAATTCTTGACTAATATTAATTAAACAATATGGTTTCTCCTTTAATATATTATTCATATAATATATTAATAAATCATAATAACCTCTCTCTCTCTGCATAAATCATCCGATCAAGTTGCTTTGGTGAAGGCAACCCAAAAGGACCATGCACAACCGGGTCAAGTACATACCAAATATAGTTACGGGCTTAGACACTAATCCAACAAGTACATGCTAGATCTAGCATGTGCACGAGAAGAATCCTAGAAGGTGAGTCTAGGAAGCTTTAATATGTGCTTGATAGAGAAGTGAGACACATCATTCTAATTTGTGATATGCAACCTTAGTATTAAAGCTACCGCATAGATAAAGTGTCTACTTCCCAACTTCATTTACTTAAGTTCTCGTCAATATTAAAATATATTAAAGATTCCACAAAATAGTGGTTGAGTTATTATTTATAGAGGTTTCCCTCCAAAAAATCATAGCCTACAATATGGGAAGTTGAAACTAATAGTTACATCATTGTATCCAATGTAAAAGTATAGCCAACATTCGCTAACTTAGATACAAATAATAAGTTTCAATTTATATTGGATACACAAGGAGTGTTATTAAAACTTAAATAATAACCACTTAAAAAAAATAAAGATGGGCCAACCACTTCTATGTTTAAGTCTTCATCAATCCCATATTTTATTGCTCTTTGATATCAACCCAACTTTTAGATTGCACATAATCCTTGTAATGAATTAGACACATCTACGCAAGAACATCTTCCGTGATAATCAAATTTTCACCGAATAATCTATTTTGGAGCTAAACAAAAATGATTTGTTGACATCCAAATTTGGAGCTAAACAAATATGACTTTTCGACATCCAAAAAAATTAAAATAAATGAAGTTCGTGTGCGGAAGTTAGAATGATCAAAGTTGTTTTTTTTTTTAATATTTTTATAGAGTGGTCTACTTTGGAGTTAAAAAATTATGACTTCTCGACATCCAAATTTTATGTGTAATATGTTCATGGAAAGCCTTGTTATAAATAACACAATGAAAAAAAATCAACTCAAACGAAGTTCATATGCAAAAATTATGAAAGTTTGAAGTTAACACAAAATTGAGATTTTCGCAGTTCATCGCCTAAAAAAATCTCAAGGCCACCTGCGGAAATAATGACTATTTTTGTTATTTTTCAAAATTTTGGTTAATTTGTGAAAAAATATTTAGAAAATATGGCTATTATGGTCAATTTTTTCTATGTATTTTGATTGAACTTGTTTATGATTTCTCCATTTTGAAGTCTTCTAAACTTTAAATTTAATTCTTTCATATAACTTACTATGTTGATAAATTAAATAAAGACAAAACTGCAAAAATGGTCCAATATGGTATGTATTTTTTCGTGATTTGGTCAAAATCACAACTTTTTTGAATTGGTGGTCATTTTGATCATGTTTGTATGTGGTTTTGGTCCATCGGAAAATTAAAAAGACTAAAATGCCCTTTTGATACAATTTTTTATGTTTTTTCTATTCAATTAAAAATTTTATTAATAAAAAAACATGGGGCCCACCTCTCCCTCTTTATTTGGGTTTGTCTTTGATAAACACCCAATAACATCTTCGTAAATTTAAAAACATCGTTCGCCGCCACCATCGTTTGAACACTGTCCGCCACCATCACAGTTCGCCACCACTACCGTCTTCAATTTCCATCTCCACCTAAATTTTTTCTTCCATTTCATATCTGCCTAAAAATCACCCCATAAACATTAACCATGCGTAAACACATACAAATTGATTTATGGGATTAACACTTACACACAAATCGATTTCCATAAATGAAAAAACACACACATATACATAGTGAAATCAATGAAAATCCAGGGGAAATGAGTTTCTCTCATCTTTAATCAGCTGGATCATCTCCTTACCATTACCTGATTCATCAGAGGAAGAAGATGAGGGCTCCACTATTCATCATCTTCTTTGTAAGCCACACCTTCATCCAATAAGTACCTTCCCTCCCACCGCCTCCTTCTAAAATTACCCATCATCATCCCTTTGTACTTTGTTTCGTTATCTGCATATTTCACAGATCCTCCTCTCCCCTTCAACTATAAAGTCGGGTTTAAAAGAAAAAAGAGAGATATGGCCCCATACCCACCAAACAACATCACCATCATGGACCATCGAGAAACCCCCACCATCTTCATGCTGGTGATGGATGATAGATCGATTACTACTATCATACATAAATAGAAATATGGAAAAGAAGGGAGAAGATGAGGAGTAGGAGTTGCGATTTTTTGGGCTGCCATCACAATATAGGTGCACGATGATGGTTGGGAAGAACATATCATTTTCCTGAAGTGGAAATGCTGAAAAAATTCCAAAGACTACCCACCTGCAACTGCAATACAAAAATCACACAGAGAAGAAAAAGAAGAAGAAAAAGAACCACTATTTTCGTTTTCTTTACACTCAAACCTGCAAAAATCAGATTCGGAGGAGTAGGAGTTGGGCATATCATTTTTTGGATTCTAACCTGCAACTAAGAGAGAGAGAAGGAGAGAGAGCGAGAGCGAGAGAGAGAGAGAGAGAGAGAGAGAGAGGTGGCCCCATGTTTTTATTAATAAAACTTTAAATTCAATAAGCATTGGCGTGTGTCCTTTTTAGCAAAATCGTTGAAGATATGGAAGTCGAATTCGACATGACTGTTAGACAGAAAACAGTCTTTGAGTGCCTTCGGGCACCTCATGCTCATGATTTTCTACTAACTATCCCTATTGATGGCCTTGGCCAGCATATGTCTCCTGTGGAGTACCGAACTATCCTTCGTTACCGCCTCATGATTCCTCTATTCCCAATTTACGAGATATGTCCAGTTTTCCGCAAGGCATGTTTGGATACCTTTAGGGAACATGCGGTTTATTGTAGAGAGCTCCCTGGTTTCAAGTATAGACATGATGTGGTTAGGGATGTTCTCTTTGATGCTTGTCGGCGTGCTGGTATTTCTGCGAAGAAAGAAGCGCCAGTGAACTTTTTGACAGACTCACAGGATGGAAGATCCACACTTAGACCGGCTGGAAATTTGGTCTTTGGATGGGTAGGAGGGAAGCACGCGTGTGTGGATCTTACTGGGGTCTCTCCTCTCGTCGGTTTAAGGAGCGAGGGTTTCACAACATGGCATGCCGCTTTGAAAGCCGCTGCGTGCAAAGTGGCAAAGCACGAGAATGCATGTATAGAAAATCAACATGTGTTTGTACCTTTTTCATTTGATACATTTGGTTTTCTCGCACCAGAAGCGGTGGAGCTCCTCTGTAACACTCGTTTCAGGTATCGATTTTATTGGATTAGTGTCTAAAGTTGTATGTCTTATAGTGAAAACATAGATCCAATTAGGGTTGCATGCACACTTAGGATTGTTTGTATAAAACCTATCAGTGGTATCAGAGCCAGGTTTTGTTTTCAATTGGATTTGATACATAATATGAACTTGACAAATTAGGGTTTATAGCTAGTAAACCCTAAGGCTTGGTAATTTTCGCAATTAGGGTTTCAAAACCCTAGTTGGCGATTTTTGATAGGGTTATTAAACCCTTTTACCTAGCCTCCATATTTTCGAAATTAGGGTTAAGAAACCCTAGGGTTTTCGAAAATCCCATGTCCCCAAGACAAGATCCCAAAATTTTAGGGATTTGGATAATGCCATCTTTGTGATTATCAATTTAATTGTTTAAACTAGATAATTGAAGATTTTGAATTATCCTTTCCATAAATTTCGAAATCTAGGGGATAAAAGGATTAGGATAAATTAATTGTTTAATTTAAAGATAATCGTTCAAGATTTAATAGTTTAAATTAATTGTTTAATTTTAGATAATTATTAAATCAAAGTTTTGGTGTTTAAAATTTTAAAATTAAATAGTTTTAATTTTCGAAAATTTTAAATATAATTAAAACACTAGTATTTTGAAATGTTTAAAATACACCCTTATACAATTATGATATTATAGGATTAATTATTATATATGTATAAGAATAAGCTAGTCTTATCGCTAGTAGGCCTCATTCACGAAGCCAGTCTATAAGGTGGGTATAAGGTTGCTGCCTATAAAATGGCGCTTAATGGATGTACACTCACATCCACCGCTTGCTTGACTGGTGGAGGGTCGTTAGCCGAACGGATAGGATAGGGCACTTAATTCCTCATTATAAGTATAATGGAAATAATAAAGTAACTACATGTTTTATAAATTCCCAATCTTAGTTACTTTAGGGTAAAATGTGAAATTGATGCTATTCCATGGAATTACACTTTGTACCCCTGTCAAACGTTAGTGGAGCGTGCGTGGCTAACCGACACACTAATTTGGGGTTGACATTGGTGACAAAGGGTGGCTCGATGTTTTATCATAGATCAATGGAGCGTGCGTGGCTAACCGGCACATTGATTAGATGATAAAGACATTGAGTGCACCATGTTGATTCGCATAGTTATTCACAACTTGTTTGCGATTCTCGGCATCCCAGTCGCAAATTTGAAGTGCACATCGAGATTTAAACATGCCATTGAAATGTTCAATGAATCTCAAATGATATCTAGGAATTTTCAAATACATTTAAAACTTAATCTCTTTTCGTTTTTCATGGTGAAAATTAGTGAATCGTCATTCACTTACCTTCAAATTATTTACTTTTAGATTACGGCATCCCTTTTCTAAGTTATAAATAATGTTGTTGGATCCTAGCCCTAATTTCTCATTTAGGTGTTTAATTAGGGATTCATTTCTAATAAAACTTTGTTCCTTTCTATTTCAGATGTCAAACGCAAACGCAAACAACAACACTTCTGGGTCATTCTCGTTGATGAACCTGTGTCAAAAGGTGACATTTGATGGCTCTAACTTCAACGAGTGGATGAGATACATTCGCATGATAACTCGCTACGAGGACAAAGAATATGTCATCGACAAGAAACTAGAAAAGATCAACCCAGAAGAAGCTACTCCTGAAGAGATGGCCGCCTTTGAGGCCCACGAGCGTGATGCAACGAAAGTTCATTGCATCATGTTGGCCACCATGAACCTCGAACTCCAAAAGTCCTATGAGGACATGTATCCATATGAGATGCATCAAGATTTGCTGGACAGGTACCACCAGAGCGCGAGGCAAGAGCGCTATGAGATCATCACCAACATGATCACCGCTAGGATGGGGAGTGGAGAATCCCTAACCGCTCATTTGCAAAGAATGCAAAGGTATGTTGATCGTCTTCTCAAACTTAATGTTAAGTTTGATGAGGATTTGGCTATCGACATCATCCTCCACTCCTTTCCTTCCTGCTACAACCAGTGCAGAATGACCTACCACATGAACAAGGAAGAGGTCACCCTGAGTAAACTTCAAGGGCTCCTGAGGACAGCTGAGAGCAACCTCAAGGACAAATCTATTGCATCATCCTCTACTGTAGCTGCTCCTGTGTTGGCAATCGGCCAAGGAAAGGGTAAGAAGAGGAAGGATCCTTCTAAGAGCCACCATAAGGGTAAGACCCAAGATGGTTCCTCTTCTAGTGGGACCAAAGCAGGTTCTGTTAAGCCCTCTTCTGACCCCAAGGAAGCAGAGTGCTTCTATTGCCACCAGAAGGGCCACTGGAAACGAAGCTGCCCTAAATATCTGCAGGATATTAAGGATGGGAAGATAAAGCCCACCTTTGCAGGTATGTATTTAATTAAATCTAATAACTCATCACTTGCTACTTCATGGGTCCTTGATACTGGATGTGGTTACCACATTTGTTCTGATTTGCAGGGGCTAAGAAAAAGTAGGGAAGTGGAGCATGGAAGGATAAACTTGATCATGGGAAACAAGAAGTCTTCACCAGTAACCAAGATCGGAGTTTATTCCTTAGTGTTGAGTAATGGGTTAGGGCTAGATTTAAATAATTGTTGCTATTCGCCAGATATGGCAAGAAACATCATTTCTTTTCATGGATTGTTTAGACAAGGTTTCAGATATTCGTTTGATAATAGTAATGGTTCTATTAATGCTTATTTGAATGGTGTCTTTTATTTCAATGCATTACCTTGTAATGGGATTTATGAATCTATGTTAATTATTGATAATTTAGGAAATGATGTTTTGAATATCGATTCGTCCACAAGTTTGGACAAAGCATGCTTGTGGCATTGTCGCCTTGGCCATGTTAACAAGAAACGTATAGCCCAACTCTAAAAGGATGGAGTCTTGGAGTCATTCGACCTTAGGGACGATGACGTGTGTGAATCTTGTTTGCTTGGGAAGATGACCAAGTCACCTTTTACTGGCACATGTAAAAGGGGTGAGGGTGTATTGGATCTCATACATACTGATGTATGTGGACCCTTTAGATCCACCACAAGGGACGCTTGTCGCTTCTACGTGACTTTTACAGACGATTATAGCAGATATGGATATATCTACTTGATAAAGCAAAAGTCAGAAACCTTTGAAAAGAGTTTAAGAATGAAGTGGAGAATCAGTTGGGCAGGAAAATCAAGATGCTTCGATCTGATCGGGGGGGGGGGGGTGGGGGAGAGTACCTAAGTCTTGAGTTTCACGACTATCTAAAAGAATGTGGAATAGTTTCGCAATTGACGCCTCCTAGAACGCCACAATTGAATGGTGTGGCTGAGAGACGTAATCGAACCTTGTTGGACATGGTTCGTTTTATGATGAGTCGTGCTTCGTTACCAATCTCATTCTGGGGGTATGCCTTAGAGACTGCCGCCCATATCCTTAACTTAGTTCCCACCAAGAAGGTTGCCAAAACACCTCACGAGATGTGGACAGGGAAGGCTCCCTCGTTAGCACATATCAAGGTTTGGGGTTGTGAAGCTTTCGTAAGACGAGAGACTCACGACAAGCTAGAACCTCGTAGTGAGAAGTGTTATTTCATCGGCTATCCACATAAGTCTTTTGGCTATCTCTTCTATAGACCAAGTGACAATGTTGTCTTTGTTGCTAGGAGAGGGGTTTTCAGAGAGAGAGAACTCATAAGTCAAGGAGACAGTGGGAGTCAGATTGACCTTGAAGAGCTTCAAGAGTCAGGAGATGAAGGAACCTCTAACACTAGCGCTCAACCTGAGGAGGAAACTCCTGTTGAACCAATTGACCAGTCATTACCTCTTAGACGTTCAAATAGAGTTAGTGTTCCACCCCAGTTTTATGGTTTCCATATTATTACTGACGGGGATACGTTTATTAGTGATAGTACACTAGTAAATCTGGACGAACCTAATAGCTATAAGGAAGCCATGGCAGACCCAAAGTCTGCTAAATGGAAAGAGGCAATGGACAGCGAGATTCAGTCCATGTATGACAACCAAGTTTGGAATTTGGTTGATAATGTACCAGGTCGTAAGACAGTCGGGTGCAAGTGGATCTTCAAGAAGAAGACAAACATGGATGGGAAAGTGCACACTTATAAAGCGCGATTGGTCGCGAAGGGCTTTACTCAAACTCCTGGAGTTGACTATGATGAGACCTTCTCGCCAGTTGCTAAAATAAAGTCTATTAGGGTAATGCTCGCAATAGCTGTATTTCATGATTATGAAATCTGGCAGATGGACGTAAAAACCGCTTTCCTAAATGGGAAGTTGGCTGAGGATGTTTACATGAATCAGCCAGAGGGTTTTGTCGATGCGAAGTATCCAAATAGAGTGTGCAAGCTTGAGAAATCCATTTATGGATTGAAGCGAGCATCTCGCAGATGGAATCTTTGTTTTGACGAGAAGGTAAAAGAGTTTGGCTTTCTGCGAAACGAAGATGAGTCATGTGTGTATGTCAAGGCCAGTGGGAGTATAGTGAGCTTCCTCATATTGTATGTCGATGACATACTGCTCATAGGAAACAACATCCTAACCTTGCAGGAAGTCAAGTCCTGGCTTGGGAAGTGTTTCGCTATGAAGGACCTCGGAGAGGCTGCATATATTCTGGGAATAAGGATAGTGAGAGACAGAAGTAAGAGACTGATAGAACTCAGTCAAAATACGTACTTGGAAAAGGTACTAAAACGTTTTAGTATGGAAAATTCCAAGAAAGGGGAGTTGCCAATTCAATGCAATACCAAACTGAGTAAGACTCAGAGCCCAAGTACAGAGGCAGAGATAGCTGATATGAGCCGAGTACCTTACGCTTCCGCAGTTGGCTCGATTATGTACGCTATGACCTGTACTCGACCTGATGTGGCCTTCGCTTTGAGCATGGTCAGCAGATATAAGGGAACCCTGGTAAAGCACATTGGATTGCTGTCAAGAATATTCTTAAGTACCTACGAAGGACCAATGTAACGCCCGTAGATCCGGGCTAGTCAATCTAGAGATAATAGGGGTTGAAAACGACTTTTCGACAAAAGATTATTTAGAATAAATAATCTTAGCCAAGTTGTAGAATATGTCTCAAGGTTTCCGTACATATAAAAAACGCCGAAATCCGAGTTATAACGAAGAAGTTATGACCCGTCGAAGTTTTTCGGCAAAACCGGCACGACACCGGGAGACGTAAATAGTGAATTTACAATAGAGGACTTTTTAGCCTTAGTGATATAAACAAAAGTTGTAGTATGTTAAACCGATAACCAAATATGACTTCGTATGTGGAAGTTATGAATTTTCTAAGATTTGGCATAACAGTGCACGGCCCGAAACTCGAATTTTAGTTCGAGCGGTTTTTGGCTTAGACAACCTAAATGAGAGTTGAAGATCTCATTAATAGGAACTCAACGGTAAAAAGACAGACGAAAACGGAGTCCGTATGAAGGAGTTACGAATTCTTCGTGGTCATTTAACAGTCTAAACTCCTCCTACTGTTAAATTTAAGATCGGTCGAGAATTAGCCAATAGAGTCTAAATGAAATTTGTAGATCTTGATTTTACCTACGCGTGGAAAAAACGAACGTTGAAAACGGAGCTCGTATGCGAGAGTTGTGATTTTTCTAAGTCGGGAGGCTGATACACGAGTTTGGGTGACGTGGCACCACCAGAAAGAGGACACGTGGCACCACCAGAAGGCTGCCACATGCACTAACTCGGCGAGTTTGTGTCAAGACTCGGCGAGTCCATCAGATATTTTCACTATAAATAGAGGTGCCGGGTCTTGCCATTTCTTCACACATCCCAAACTCACTTTCTCTCTCTAGTTTCTCTCTCTAGCCTCCCAAACCCCCCCCCCCCCTAAAGCCTAGGTAAACCCCCTAGCACCCGAAGGAAGCCCCGAGGCTCCCGGAGTCCCAAGAAAAGAGCCTTTCGGCTCGGGAACGCTGCTCCAGCGAAGCCCGGTTTTTGCGAAAAACCCGCTGTAAGTGAGCTATGCCTACCCTATCTTTAGTATAGCTTATGTTTTAATATAGTAACATGATTAGGACCTTAAAATAATTATTTGGGCTATTATTATTATGAGTTATATAGTGTTGTTTAACGCTTATATAATAATAATAATAGCTAGACTATTAATTAGTCTCGGTGAATATTGAGCTAAACCCTAGTGGTAATGATACTAGGTTTTGTCGAGGGAAATTGTTTTAAGAAGTACCAAAGCGCTGTCCGAATTCAGAATCACCACCTAATCAGGTGAGTGCATAGTTACTTTCATCTTACACATAGATATGAAGTATTTTATATAAACTACGTGCTATGTGTGCATATTATCTGTATATTTGCTATCTATGCTGGATGAACGATTTTATACAAGTTTTATAGGATTTAAACTGTATATGTATTTATATCCACATAATATGTTAGGTAAAACATGGGTAGATGAAATATGAGTTGGATGATGAGTTGAGAGGTGATATAGACCATAAGATGAGGGTGAGAGGTGGACGATGTGAGAATCCTTTTTCCCAAACGATAGCCCCGTCATTCAGCAGAGTATGGATGACAACCATAAACTATTCTAGACAGTCCAGTTGAACACTAGCAGGCTCGCAACCTGTAGGTGTTGTGAACGATGTGTTCACCCAGTGTACTCTAAACCCTGGCGATCATGCAGACTTGGTGCCTAAACCTTGGCGATCATGCAGACTTGGTGCCAAAACCCTGGCGACTATGCGGACTTAGTGCCTGTTGTATAAACCCTGGCGACTATGCAGACTTAGTGCCTAACCCGTGGTGACGATGGACTTCGTGCCGATTCCTTAGGATGATCCTTAGGAATGAATGAACGAGGAGTGATTGATTCTTAGGGTAGATCCTTAAGAGTAAAGAAGATAATGGGGATGGGTAATTGGGTTGATTGTTTGATGTTTAAACATAATAATTATTTTATTGTGGGTTGAAAACCCTATGTACTCACCAGGTTTCCCAACCTGACCCACTCAGTTTATTTGTATCACAGGTGTCGATGTGAAGTTACTTTACACTGAGAGATTTAAAAGAGATGTAGATCACTAGTGTAAATGAATGTAAGTTCTGTTTATGCTTATGTTTCTGTATTGACGATGACATCCCAATGTTTTAAAATGAATAAAAATACATTTCTTCGGAAATGCCTTGATAACGTATTTATCATGTTTTTCTGGGAACAAATTCCGCAACATTTTTATTAAAATAGGTACTCTGATTATTATAAAGCATAAACAAAATCGGTCTTTTCTGGCCGTGAAAATGGGGATGTCACAACCAAGGAATGGTTTCTAGTCCTCGGTGGGAGTGATGACTTAAGGGTGCGAGGGTACAGTGACGCTAGCTTCCAGACGGATCGGGATAATTACCGATCACAGTCGGGCTGGGTCTTTACCATGAACGGAGGAGCAGTGACTTGGAAAAGTTCCAAGCAAGAGACCGTTGCTGATTCAACGTGCGAATCAGAGTACATTGTGGAAAGCGAGGCGTCAAAGGAGGCTATATGGTTGAAGAACTTCATTGGAGACCTTGGAGTTGTGCCATCCATAAAGGAGCCCATGGAAAATTTCTGTGATAATGAAGGAGCGGTTGCCTTAACCAAGGAACCAAGAGATCATGGCAGATCTCGACATATCGACAGGAAATACCATTTTATTAGACATCAGGTAGAAGAGGGACTCCTCGTTGTGAAGAGGGTATCGTCGGAAGATAACCCATCAGATCCCCTTACGAAGGGACTGAGTAGGGTCAAGCATTTGCAGCACGCTAGGAGCGTTGGGCTAAAGGACGATATTAGTTTAGATTAGATAGGTAGGAAACTTGTAATGGATAATTTTGTATTCAACATTTGATGATTAAATAAAGGTGTGTTATTTATAAGAAAGTTGCTATCTTGTGTTGATTATTTATCTATTGTTTCGTTTTTTGCATGTTTTGACTTCCTGAATAATAAGATTATTCGAACAGTCCACAATCGCTCATATGTTGGAAGTAGATGTGAAAGAAGATTGTCATAAATTTATTTGTAGATTGTCTAAAAGGCTTTGGACATTGCAAAGGTTTGCTACAAAGTTTATGAGTGCTTATGAAATATGTTTTGAGCATTGGAATAAACCCACACTTGCTAATATCACTTCATGAAAGTTATCACAAGTGATCGCAAGATGATAATATCATATAATCTTAAGACCTAGAGATATGGTTATTGTTTGCTAGTTGATTATATATTGATAATACGAAAACGCATCAGTAACTTGATGTTATAAAACGTATTATTGTGTGTAACTTAGCTAGTAGATAATAAAAGCATATAAGTCGAAGTTTTCTGTTCCTTTTATTCTAAGAGTATAAAAGCGATATCTTGGCCACTCGATGATTTGGTTTGACTTATGTGCCGGGCTCGGTCAGGATGAAGTTGATGTGTTCAACTAAGTTCTATGTCGAACAAATCAGAGATCGAGAAACAAAATGTTGGACAATAAGTATTGTCAGCATGATATCTAGAACAGAGGATTATACGATCCCTTATCTGAAGGACAGATTATTGATCAGAGTTGACAGCGGCTATTGAAAGCTACGATTGCTAATCGGATCCTGAAGTTATATGTGAGATATAGTTACTAGACTTATCCAAGTGGGAGACTGTTGGATTAGTGTCTAAGTCCGTAACTATATTTGGTATGTACTTGACCCGGTTATGCATGGTCCTTTTGGGTTGCCTTCACCAAAGCAACTTGACAAGGTAATTTGATATGAGAGAGAGGATATTATGGTTTATTAATATATTATAAGAATAATATATTAAAGGAGAAATCGTATTTATTTAATTAGTATTAGTCATAAATTAATTAGAAATTAATTTGGTGACTAAAAGAGATTAATTAAATAAAGGGGTATAAACTGTCAAATGTGTGATAGTTGAGTTTTGGGCTGGGAAACCTAATGGACTAAGGGGGAACGAAATTATGATGAAGGATCATCATATTTTCGTCCAAGGCCTCATTCCAGAAGGTTCCTTGGGCTGCTTGGTGGCTAAGCTATCCATTAGGGTTTAGACTGAAACCCTAGCACCCTACAGTATAAATAGAGACCCTATGCTTCAATTTTCGGCCACTTGTTCCAAGAGAAACCCTAGGGCCGAAAATTAGTATCCTCCCTCCTCTCTCTTAATTGCCTTCTTGCTTCTTGGTGTTTGTGAGCCATTAGAGGCACTACATTTGTGGTGCTTGCTTTCAAGAGTTTAAGAGATCAAGGAAACTAGTTGTTATTGCAATATAACAACAAAGGTATGTCTTCTACTCTTCTATATGATTTTCGAAAATTGTAGGAGCATGCTAGGGTTTATTTTGTGTTCATAAAGTTGTATGTCTTATAGTGAAAACATAGATCCAATTAGGGTTGCATGCACACATAGGATTGTTTGTATAAAACCTATCAAATTTCTTTTTCAGAGTTTTAGGGTTTTAGACTGGGACTCGACGAGTTGGAGAGCTCCAACTCGTCGAGTAGAGATCATTGAGGGACGTGGGATTTAGGACCTACTCGACAAGTTGGAAGGCCCAAATCGACGAGTAGGCACTGTAAAGGAAAAACCCTAATTTTAGGGTTTGCACCCTATATAATCTCCTTAAAACCTTGAGGTTGACTTTCCATCAGCCTCCAAACCCTAAGAACGTCTGTGCTAAACCCTAATCTCCATTTCCTCTCATATTGTGAGTTAGAGTGACTTTTGGAGCTTAAGAAGAAGAAGATAGTGAGAAGAAGGAGAAGATCCAGCAAACAAAACCCTCACTCTTGAGCTTGACAATCTTGTGGACTATTATAAGTCTTCAAGATTCGATTTTTATCTTAGAATATGGCTAGACCTTGAGTTTACTCTTCATTTACTATCTTTCTTGTTGATTGCATGCATGGGGTTCATAAAGTTTGCAACTTTATGAATCTCCAGGGCAAAATGGTCCCATGGTAGGCTAGATCTGGCTTTTGGTCAAGCATGGATGCCATGCATGGATTTTAGGGTATATTTCCCCCCTTTAGCCATTTTGACTTCAAGACATGCATTGGACATGCATGTCCATAAAGTCTCCATCTTTGGAACGTTTTGAGGGTTAGAAACTCTTCTAGAAAGAAGGGATTAAAGATCCCTAGAGTCTTGAACCATATGGCTAAACTTTTAAGCTTTCCAACATTTGTTAAGGGCTCTAGAGCATTCAGAGTGGTTCCAGAGGATAAAGTTGGAAACTTTATCCTTCTAGACACCTTAAGACCTTAGATCTAAGCCCTAGAGTCCCTGTAATCGACGTATCATCCGAATGTGCAAACAAGGGGAAAACTCGACGAGTTGGATCGGGTTTTCCCATCTACTAGATATTGAGTGAACTCGACGAGTTGATGAGACAACTCGGCGAGTTGGCTAGGGTTTGTCCCGGTTTTCTGGACTCTGAAGGAACTCGATGAGTTGCTAGATGCACTCGACGAGTTGGGGTCAACATGGACTGTTGACCTTGACTGTTGACTTGGACTTTGACCAGGGTTGACCAAGTTTGACCTTGAGGGTATTTACGGTATTTCGGGATTTTGACAAGTTAATCACATGATGGTTATAGGCAGTTGAATTGGAGCTGCGCATTGGGACTTATCTGATCCTATCTTATCAATTCAACATTCTTGAGAGGTGAGTCTCCTCACCATACCAATGGGTCGAAGGCACCAAGGCCGACCCATTTTATGATATGTAGTACACTAGTTGAAGTAGTGTTATATGGCATGTTAGCTGGTTATGTGCTAGGAGGTATGTTAGTTGTATATATGGTATGCTTGTATGGAAGACCATGGAAGAGCCCATGACACCTGGATGTAAGACCATGTGGAGAGCCTATGGCTTTCCCATTAAAGACCATGGGAGAGCCCATGGCACTTTGATGTAAGACCATGTAGAAAGCCCATGACTTTCCTATTAAAGACCATGGGAGAGCCCATGACACTTACGCCTTGTTCCCGAGTTCTACTTAAGGAGGGAAATGGGAGGATACAGAGGGAAAATGAGGGGTGTCGAAGGAAAATCGTGTTTCCGAGTTTCATTAATGGAAGGAAAGTGAGGGGAGGGGAAGGATTTTGGAGTCATATTTTCCTTCCAAATTTTCCTCCCAAATTGGGCGGATTTGGGAAGAAAGTTAGGGGAAGGAAAATTTCATGTTTTATTTTCTTTTTCCTCCTAACTCGGGAACACAAAAACTTAAAATTTTCCTTTCATTTGTTTTCATTTCCTTCGAACTCGGGAACACGGTATAACGGATATTTTCCTTCCCCTCCCTTTCTTTCGGTCAAAATTTTCCTTCCTTTTCCTTTTATGAATTTACAAAAAAACTGGGGAATAAGGCGTTAGGTGTAAGACCATGTGGGGAGCCCATGGCATCCTGGAGTAAGACCATGGGGGAAGCCCACGACATCCCTATATGTTGTATGCATGGATTATGTAGCTTTTATAGCTAATATGGATTATGTGATTATGTGGAGTGTGTGGGGTATGCTCTGGGGAATTCACTAAGTATTAACTTACAGTTTGTTGATTTGTTTCAGGTACTTCTGAGCCTAAGGGCAAAGGCAAGGCTTGATGACGCGACATGCACTCTCCGGCATTTAATTTGATGGGACATTCTGATATTTGAAATAAAATTGTTGATGTTAGGAATTTAAAAACAATTGTTCTTGAGATTTGTGGTTTATTGAAAATGTTTTTACTATTTAAAAATGAAAATTTTCTTTTGAAAATTTGGGTCGTTACATCCTCAACAGAGTCCAACGGGTCATGCATTCTAATGTCATATCTCCTAGATCCACAAATGTTGTTTTCAAAAGAACTAGTTTTGTCATCCAGAAAGGGCTAGCAACGCAGCTTGTTGTCCGTTTGCCTTCCATCGATATGTATTGAACTATATTAGTCGTATTATTATTTGAGTAATAGATAAACAACAATGCAATAGACAAAAACATAAAAAATATATCAGAAGGACAATTTTTCGAAGGATTAAAACCATATACAAACATGGTCAAAAGGACCATCAATCCAAAAAAATTATGATTTGGATCAAATTTGGGAAAAAATCACGTACTAAAGGGACCACTTTTGCAGTTTTGCCTAAAATAAAATGTCACTGATGACTTTTCTTTTGTAACATATGGTGAGTTGCTCTTATTATGGCTACCGTTGGCCACTAAAATCTCTCACGATTCAGAATCCTGTCAATCTCTGTTCAATTTCGACAAAACTCCCTTCCTAGGGTTCAGGTAGTTGACTACCTATCCATTTCAACAATTCTTCCCTCTTTCTCCAATTTCCGATCCTTCAATTAAGGGGAATCAATTTCAAGTGTCGTGAATCTAGGGTTAATCAGATCAATGTAATATACTATAAATATAAACAAACATTGCACCTTTGATGGCATCAACTAATTCGTCTTCATTATCTTACAATGAAGATTGAGGGTTTTGCGGTGTCTTCATCATCTCCTTATTCGCTTCGAACCGGTTGTCTTGTTGATGGCAGCGCCGAGGATTCTGGTGGCGGAGTCCGAAAGGTTGATGAGGGATGTAGAGATGGGGGAAGATTCCCCTACTAGTAAGAAGCATGTAGGTTCTAAATTGGAAAGGACGTTCCCTCTGACTAGATGGGAATTCTCGATGGCTTTGGGCGTTTTCTTGGTTTTTTCGATCGGTTTGTTCTTCATTTATCAGACAATGCCAGCTGCTGATGGTAAACTTAAGCTGCCTAGATCCATATCGGATCTGCGAATCTTGAAGTACGTACCCAAATTCTTACTTTTATGCTTTATTACAATCTTAACTATTGCTGATCTGAATGTAGTTGCTTGGAATTATACCTGTACTAGGATTTCTTATGGTTTTCTTCTTTCTGTAAGTTGGTAATTATGTGAGTGGTAAGCCATATGAATTCTTTTGGTGGTGGGTCTAGTCAATGTCTATATATCCTTCAAAATGGTGATACTAAACTGATGTACTTCTCATGTAGTGATCTGCCTTAATGTATAACATATAATATTCAAGGTTAACACATGAGAACATAAAAAAGAAGATAGTTTTGGCCATAGCCAAAGAGATAGTGTATGAACATCTACAAAATATGGAATTTTTAATTTGCACATAAACACAAGAGCACAAATAGATACACAATGACAGGTTTTTGCACCATTGGTGAAATGTCTGATTTGCGTCCCATTTCCCACATAGAGGCAAGATCAAGAACACACTTTAGGATATTCAAAGGACCCTAGAAAATGTTTTTACTTCAAAGTCCCTTACACACCAAATCTCTGTTTATGGTATTGTATCTTTTCTTCATCCATTGTAATGGTAACCTCATTGGCTTGAATAAAATGTTTGTATGTTTTTTTGTTTTCAGAGATCACCTTGGGGCATATGCAAGCATTAATCCAACAAAGTTCATCGTAGGTTACTGCTCCACTTACATATTCATGCAGACATTTATGATTCCAGGGACAATTTTCATGTCATTGCTTGCTGGAGCCCTTTTTGGTGTTATTAAAGGCATCTTCTTGGTTGTGTTTAATTCCACTGCTGGTGCTTCATCCTGCTTTTTCCTGTCAAAGCTAATTGGAAGGCCCATAGTTTACTGGCTCTGGCCAGGAAAGTTAAAATTGTTTCAGACAGAGGTAAAAATATAAAAATTACTGTCCAAGTGGCAAGTGCTTTTTTCTGTATTCTAACTTCTCAGTTTCTATTCTTAATCTCAGGTAGCAAAGCGAAGAGACAAATTGCTGAATTACATGCTGTTTTTGAGGATAACTCCAACTTTGCCAAATCTTTTTATTAATTTGGCATCACCAATTGTTGATGTACCATATCATGTATTCTTTTTGGCTACAGTTGTTGGCCTTGTCCCAGCTGCCTATGTTACTGTCAGAGTAAGTCATTTCAAATAGCAATGTACTTTCATTTCTATACTTTGGGTATATAACTCAAATTGTAACCAAGTTTGAGTTTTGTATTTAGTATGAAATTTGTGATTGATAATTGTATGAAAGGTTGTGTTGGTGTTTGAAATTGTGAAATTTTGCAGGCTGGGCTAGCACTTGGTG
Organism: Lactuca virosa; assembly: GCF_052849685.1. Lineage (NCBI taxonomy): Eukaryota > Viridiplantae > Streptophyta > Magnoliopsida > Asterales > Asteraceae > Lactuca > Lactuca virosa. The sequence goes on along the minus strand of NC_136426.1, from coordinate 21,801,280 downwards.
ATCTGCATTCGGTTAAAGATCTGTATGATTTCAAGACATTATCAGTGCTTTTCTTGATTGGCTTCATCTCCATACTTCCAACTATCTTGAAGAAGAAACGGATATATGAGTAATCTCTGTCTTCTAGACATGTCTGTAATATAACTATTACACACTTACAAATGTTATACAAATTTAGAGTGGCAAATGGAAGAGAAGAGAAGAAGGCTATAATTTATTCCGTAAAGCATAACAATTGTTAAATCTTTTTGGTGTTCCTATTGAAAAAAAAAAACTGGCAAATAGAGTTGAAAGGTTCTTTATAGATTCTGAGATATAGATATATGTACTTCTCTGTAGAAGAAAATCAGGATTTTGTTTTTTTTTTTTTAATTTCTTTGTGTTGAAAAGTTGTTTATAGCTTCTTGCCTTTTGTTTCTGCCTTTTTGTTTAGCTTTTCTTGTAAGACATGAATTTATATCGTACTTGTAGCGACAGTTTTATAGATTGGTATCTTGTGAATTTATATCCCAACTCTTCCACTTTGGTAATCATTTGATGTGATCAGCTGGATACTTTCTGTCTCTCCCACATATTGTTGGGCCATTTGTAACACTTCTTATAATCCTCCTGCTTCATTATGTCTTGTTAACACATACATATATACATACGTCCATACATATTTTAGCCTTAAAGAGTTAAAGAGGTTAATATGAGAGTATATGATGTGGATGATGACAATCGTGACTTTTGGGATAATGTAAATTCCATGTGTTTAAATTGTTTTGGTCGAATTTAGAATTTGTTAAAGAGGATTTGGAATTAGAAGAAATTTGAGACCGATAGGATTGTAAGGGGAAATTTGCTTTTCAAAACAATTTATAGATTTATTGGCTTTTTGAAAAGATAATAAATAATTAAAAATTGTTTTTGACAAACTTAAAAAACACTTTTGTTGTTCAGCAAAACAATCCCAAACACCCCTTAAATCTATCATTTGCTATATGTTTGGTTGATGGGAGTTGAAATGGAATTGAAAATTTGTTGTTCTATTTTTTTTTTTTTAGTTTCCAAATTTATCAAAGCATTTAAAATGTATATCTACTCTAATAAATATTTTTTTGCACATATTATTTTGTGGTTATTTTAAATTAAAAATTTTTCTCATGATATTATTTGTTTTGTTTTGTTTTGTTTTTCTATTTTATTAAATTCCACAAAGTATTTAAATGTAATAATTGCAATAAATGCAATAATGAATGAATAACTTTTCTTATAATTTAAAAATTCTTAAATTATTGTTTATTTATCTAAATTATTTTTAAATTTAAAAAAGAAAAAAACATTTCAATTTCAATAATTTAATATTTTTCTTGCTTTCCTTATAAATTTAAACTCAAATGTTTAGACATTGATACTAGTTAACAAAATGTTTTCTTTAGGTGGTTCTAAAATAAAAAAATCTGGGAGTTTTGACTTATTTCACCATCGAAGTATCAAAATCGACTCAATTTAGCCATTGAAAATCTGATCACTCTAAATTGGACCCTAAAGACTGAGTTTTGACTCGTTTACCCTTACGACCTCATATACCCCTTTACCCTATTCTTCTGCCAACGTGACATCCTAAATTAGACACTGAACTTCTGATCATGCTAAATTAGAAGAATGTCTCTTACGTAAAAGGTCTTCAGCACAATCTCATTTCAATCAACCAACTGTGTGATGCTGGCTATGAAGTTCACTTTAACAAGAGAGAAGGAAATGTTGTTGATCAAAAGAATTTCACTGTTCTGACTGCAAATCGACAAAATGACATTTATGTTTTGGACATGTTCTCTGCTGACAATTCACTTCGTCGCTGCTTCTTCTCTCGTGCTCAGTCTCATCTTAATTGGCTGTGACACAAGAGATTATCTAATTTGAACTTTAAGAACATATCAAAGATTTATGGGATCCAACTTGTAAGAGGGATTCCTAAGATGTAGTTTGTCAAAGATAAATTATGCTCAATGTGTGAAAAGGGAAAGAAAACCAAGTCCTCCTTCAAGCCAAAGTCCTATTCCTCTATTATCAAACATTTTCATCTTCTCCACATGGACCTTTTTGGACTGGTCCCAATTAAGTCAAGGGATGGGAAGAAGTATACTCTCGTTATTGTGGATGAATTTTCAAGATTTACCTGGGTAGTCTTTTTAAGGAAAAGAGTCATGTTACTAATGAAATCATTTCACTCCTTAATCAATGGGAAGTTCTTTATAATCATAAAGTCAGGCAATTACATAGTGATCATGGAACTAAATTTAAAAATTCCTCCCTGGAAGACTTTTGCTAAATCTCAGGAATCTCTCTAAACTTCTCAGCTGTTAGAACTCCCCAACAAAATGACATTGCTGAAAGAAGAGATAGAACTCTCGAAGCTGGAAGAACTATGGTCGTTGAAGCTGGTATTCCTCTGTATTTTTTTGGTTGAAGCTGTTAACACAACATGTTATACCCAAAACCTCTCCATCAGTGTTAAACGTCATGAGAAGACTGCCTATAAGCTACTTAAGGGAAGGAAACCGAACATCTCTTACTTTCATGTGTTTGGATGTGTCTGCTACATTTTGAATCAAAGAGATCATCGATCTAATTTCAAAGCCAAAGCTGATGAATGAGTGTTTTTGGGTTACTCTAGTGTATCCAAGGCTTTCACGTTGTTTAATCTTTCAAGACAAACTGTTGAGGAAACTGCTCATGTTACATTCGATGAAGACTCATTCATTCATGATCGAATTGATCATCCTTCATCCATTCTGAATGAACTTACCTTCAGTCCATCAGATCCTTATTTAGAATTATTACCAAATGATACTGAGCCTGTTGTTCCCAATGTTAATCATATTATCAGCTCTCAATCTAACTTTAAAGATCAGCCTGTCGCCTCTGAAGAAGCTTAGTCATCTAATCAGGAAGATTTTGTTCCAAATAATTCGAATGAATGTACTAATCCAAGAATTCTTCGAGATCATCCTGAATCTCAAATCATTGGAGATGTAACTTCTAGGATTCTCACTCGTTGCAGAGTCAACAACTTCTGCATGTTTGTGAATTTTGTCTCAATGATTGAACCAAAGAATGTCGTTGATGCCATGAAGGAAGCTGACTGGATCAAGGCTATGCAGGATGAGCTGAATGAATTTGAACGTCATCGTGTGTGGACTCTTGTTCCCAAGCCTCAAGGAAAAACTATCATTGGCACTCAGTGGGTGTTCAGAAACAAGATGGATGAAGATGGGATCGTCATTAGAAACAAAGCAAGACTTGTGGCCCAAATATTTTGTTAACTGGAAGTATTAGACTATGACGAAACGCTTTCCCCCGTTGCTAGACTTGAAGCAATTTGTTTGTTTCTTGCTTTTTCTTCATTCAAGAACTTCAAAGTCTATCAAATGGATGTTAAGACTACTTCTTATATGGGAATGTTCAAGAAGAATTCTTCCTAAAGCAACCTATAGGGTTTGATATTGAAGAATTCCCCAATCATGTAGATCGTCTTGATAAAGCTGTATGCGGTTTGGAGCAGACACCTAGATCTTGGTATGACACATTGGCGAGTTATCTTCTGGATAGTGAATACAAACGTGGAAAAATTGACAACACCTTGTTTATCAAGCATTCAGGATCTCACATCATTCTTGCTCAAGTGTAGGTCGATGATATCATTTTTGGATCCACTAACGAGAAACTGAGTTTTGAGTTCGATGAGGTCATGGTTAAGAAATTTGAGATGAGCACAATGGGTGAACTAATTTTCTTGTTATGTTTGCAGGTTAAACAACTAACTGATAGAATTTTTGTTTGTCAAGCTAAATACATTACGGACATGCTAAAGAAGTTTGGCTTTTCTGATAGAAAACCAGCAAAGACTCCAATGTCCTCATCAACGTCTATTGCCGCTGATCCAACTAGCGCTGATGTCAATGCAACCCTATACTGAGGAATGATAGGTTCACTACTCTATTTTACTTCTAACCATCTTGACATTATGTTTGCTACCATATTTTGCGCTCGTTATCAAGCCAATCCTAAGGAATCTCATCTTCTCGCTGTGAAAAGGATCTTTCATTAATTAAAGCATACACCCAATCTTGGATTATGGTATCCTCACGAATCTGAGTTCAAGCTGGTGGGATACACTAACTCGGATCATGGTGGATGTGGCATTGATCGCAAGAGTACTTTAGGAGGGGATCAAATGCTAGAAAATAGATTGGTGAGTTGGTACAGCAAGAAGTAGACATCAGTGGCTTGCTCTACCGCTGAAGCTGAATATATAGCTGCTGGAAGGTGTTGTACTTTGATTCAATGGATTTAGAATCAACTATTAGATTATGGTCTAAACTTCTCAAAAACTCCTATCTGTTGTGACAACACCAGTTCCATTCAGATGATAGAGAATCCAGTACAACATTCCAAAACCAAGCACAATGACAGTCATCATCACTTCATCAGGGACATTGTTCAAAAGGGAAAAGTGGAGTTGTTCTACATTCTATCAACTGATCAACTAGCTGAAATTTTCACTAAGGCATTGGATGAGAAGACCTTAAATAATTTTATTTCATATCTTGGCATGCTTTCAATGACTTAATTTTTGTTGAAATAACTTTGCTTCTACTTGCTTTCTTAAAAAACACGTTCTTCTTCTATTATGTTTTTTTAAGAACCTTACATTGTGTGCTTAAGCTTTGCATCTAATGTTTACAAGTATCTTCTTTTCTCTCTATTCTCTATTTTCAGGCCTATCTACGGATTATCTACACCTCTTCCTTCCAGAGTTAAAAAGAGCCGGGGCCATTCAGAATGTTCTGAATGCTCTAGTTGTTGAGAAGAATATTGGTATCAAGTCTTCTTCTTGTTGACAATACTCTTTCTCTCCTCCACTCATTGTTATGGATGCAAGAAGCAACCTTTAATAAAATGAGTCTTACTTTCATCTACTGACTCATAATCCGATAAAACCTTGAGTGTCCGCGCGTTGATCTTGTCAACTCGATGGTTACATGGATTTGAGTAACTTAACGCATAGGTGACAAAGACTGGTTCCAGTTCCTCTCTTTCTCTTGGTGAACATGAAGCTTGGAATTTATCTGCAACATCTCAACGATTAATGGCTTCATCATTCTTGGTTTGTAGCGAGTTGTATTGTATATTAATGTGTTTGTTCTTGCTTGTATCTTCTTTTATAGCCAATATTGAAGGATATAAATCTTGAAGAAAGGAAATTGATTAATGAGTATTTATTTCAAAATATATCTCTTTGGTGATTCTACTCAAAAGAATTTATGTCTTTATGACTTTACTTATAAAGGGCTACATCCAGGTCTTCTGAAAAAGCTGCATAAATATCGCTTTTAAAATATTTCCTTGTTTGACTAACTCTTTTGTTTTTATTCTTATATTATTATTTTGTCTTGTACCATTTTAAATGAATTGACGATGACATTCAAAGTTCTAGACTGCAACTCAGCTCTACGATACAAAAGTTGAACCACTTCTTGTTGATGAGCTGACACTGTTTATGATTCACGCTGGTTCCACCTCAGCGTGACTGAAACACTCCATTCTTTCCTTAAATTCTTCTCAATAAAACTTTATGATTCACTGTGATATACTACACACTGATGAAAGTTTGAAACTCTGTGTCGATGGTTAGTCTATGTACCGTAGGCTATCACACACACCAAACCCTTCTTGCCCTTACATTCTTCTTTAAAGCTTTATGATTCAGCGTAATGTACCTTATGTTGATGAGAGCTTGAAAAATCTGTGCTGATGGTTAAGCTAAAACACCACAGCTTATCACATGCACCAATCCATTCTCAACATATATTCTTTTTTAGAAATTTATGATTTAGATAATGAAGCCAGATGCTGTTGAGAATTCAAAAAAATTGTGCTGATGGGTATATCATTTTCCGTGATGTATTACACACACTTACCCTTTCTCTCCAAACAATTCTTTTATTAAAGAGGTTAATGATTCATTGTATTAGCCATAAACTGTTAAAACTTCGACACTCTTTGCCGAAAGTGTAACATCCATAAAATTCATGAAAAATTTAAACTTTTAAAACCAATCCACAAATAATCATTGTTTATAAATTAGTTTTCACAACATGTTTAATAATAGAGTTTTCCCAAAATCAAATATCAAAACACGAGAAGGTGCACGATCATGGCTTTTCCTTCCCACGATCATCCGAGGTACCTCAAACATAACCCAAAACTATAAGCCCAAAGCTTAGTGAGTTCCCCCAAAGTACCAACACACAAACAAATAACAGATATACAATAACAACATGCAATGGGTCCACATGCAATGGGTCCCAAAGCATAAGTCTGGCTTGCCCTCGGGGACCGCAACTTATGTTTGGCTTGCTCCTCGACCAGATCAGTCCTTGGACTCAATACCACCAAGCCCTCAATACAAGTCTGGCATGCCTTACCTGACCCTTAGCTTGTATATGGAATGCTCATGAGCCCTAAATATGAGTCTGGCAAGCCCTACCCGACCCTCAACTCATATTTGGATTGCTCCTGGGTTTGTGGGCTACCGCACGGAGCAGTACAACCTCAACTCAACCCACACAATATGTCGACATATAACAAATACTAACATATACAAATAATCATACAGACACTGTCACAGGTAGTCCTACCGATCTGCCAGACTAGCATATGAAAACTAGCATGCATATCTATTCCATACTCAACATATCAATGAATATTAGGTTATCAAACCAATGGGCCGGTCTTGGTGCCTTCGACCCGTAAATACAGTGAGGAAAACTCACATCGCAAACTGAACATAACTGATGAGGCCCGACTCCGAATCTCAACTCTCTAACCGATACCTATTTCCACCAAGTGACAAATTCAATCAAAATCCCAAAATACCCAAAATTCCCTCAAGGTCAAACTTGGTCAAAGTCAAAGTCAAAGTCAACTGGTCAAACCCACTAAATCAACCGATTCAACCCAGCCGAGTCAACTCAACTGAGTCAACTCAACAAAGCTGACCCATACGAGTAAGCGGGGCATACTCCGGAGGTATGCTTAGCGTACTCCAATCCTCGCAGAAGATCACCATCGGGGTGGTTGACTGAGTACGCGGGGCGTACTCCCATGTACGTGGGGCGTACCCTCGCAACCCTCAATCTCCATTTAGTGCTTAATGGCTTAAGCACTTAAGTCCATACTTCAGATCTACAGTTCAAAAGCACCCAGATTCATATACTTAACACAAGTTCTTAATGCATTAAGACCTTATACAAGATGCTTGAAACAATTCTAGCAATTGGGACCTCATTTTTATGGCTAAGGACCCTTCCTAGGGTCTGAAAGGACAACTCAAAATGACAAGAGCAAACCATGCACAAGATGGGACCTTTGGGATAAGAAAAGCAACATAAAACACCTAAAAATGGGATCTAACAACCAAGACATCAAGGTATAGACTTTATACCTTTTGGAGCTTCTCAAGAAGGCAAAGATCCCAGATCCACAAGCTTGCTTCCACTTCAAGTCACCTTAATGCAACTTCTTCCTCCTTCCACACACCAAGAACACACTCTTGAGCTCAAAACACACACTAAGAGGTCTAGGGTTTGCAAAAACGTATCAAAGGATGTGGAGGCTGAAAAGGTGAGGAGAAATGAGACATAATGTTGCTCAAATACCACCCAAACCCTAAAAATTAGGGTTTCCTCCTGAAGCTAGTACGCCCCGTGTACATAAGTGTATGCCCAGCATACTAGGGCGCGCCCTAGTATGCTCGACGTACACACATGTACGCATGGCGTACTCCTCCTGCCATAATTACGAAATTGCCACTAGGCTTCAAAGCAGAACTTCTTGGACTTAGGGATCAATTGAACTCATTTCACAACTCCTAGTCCTTATCACTAGTGTAAGAATACCAAATTCTTGCCACTATTAGAATATGTTAGATTCTAACATTTTATGCAACGATCATTTCGTAATGTCACAGCACCAAAGCTACCAAGACTTTTCCAATGATATTACAAAGTGCTATATTGGAGATTGTTACAAGGCAATTCCATAAATGTGAAGTTTCACATTCAAAATACATTCCTTTGAACATCCTTCTTGCATAAAAGTTTCTAATCTAGACATAGATTCTTGATATCCAACTCCCATTTATGGAAACATTTCCATATTTTCCATATGACAACTCATTCTAAATAGAATCATATCTATTCATAATAATGTCAATATGTTCCATCCAATACTTTACTTCCAACTGCCCACAAGTGACCAATCCTTGGCGAACCTCAGATTGTTCTTGACAGTTGTTCAATTAATTTCAGTCATATTTGGTTCTGGTCCTTTTTCCCTCTTAATGCCCTAGGCATTTGGAAAATCAGAACGGTCGATTATTACAGCATATGCAATCGATCCTTTACCCGAAGCGTATGTGATACGATACACAATGAAAACGTGATACTTTACCAGTCTCTTTCCATAATATTGCCATATATAGGATTCCCTTATGTTGAATCTTTTCAACAAAACATCCATATATACCTTTTGACTAAATTTGATTAAAATTTCTCGATCTAAGCTTTTAGATTTGAAATGAAGTATAATATTCCCTCCCTTAATTATAGCAAAACGACCTTTCAACCCCTGCAACTTTGCAAAGTGAAACTTTTTGTTTTCTATAATTAATATTGCTAACTTGCAACACTTAAAATAATAATCATGCTCCCACTAACATGATAATTATATTCAGCATAACACTTATGCTCCCACTAGCTTTGACATGTATTCAGAAATTATCTGAACTTCTAGAAATCAATGCTTGTTGACTTTTTTACCAAAGTTCATATTTATGATATTAGATGCTTTGATAAGCCTTTATCTAAGCTTCTCAAACTCATACACCTTTCCTTAGATAGCTCACATGTGTGTCTAAACCATTTTAGAACCTACAACAGTATGTCCCGAATGTTCAGACTTATTGCCATTTCTCACAATTCGAACTATGAAGAGGGATTCCGTAATCATAATCGAATTTGAGAACACAAATATCACAATTGCTATTTCCTTAAAATCTCTCTTAGTGAAAGCGTTTCCTCACAATCATTTTCATGAAACGGAGAGAAACCTTACCACTTAGATTTTATGGTGTATGTGTTCCTATCCATGTGAATTTGTCATAATCATAAGACAATGTTTGTGACAAATCCAAACTCATATGGACTGAACTTGTTCAATCTTAATTTCTTGCCACCTGGCAGCACAAGGTCCTACCATTGCTTCCAAGTTGTTCAGCAGCTAACCCATACCGATCAATGTACTTTCATTGATCAAGGTGCTTGCCTTTATGCAGTCAATTGAGAAATCGTAGAACTCATATGCATAAGTAACTTTACTGGAATGACATAGAAACAAAATTGTGTCAACTAGTGATTAACAATAGGTTTACTCTTGATTAGTTCTTGAAACTTTTCAAGATCTTTAAGACTCCCACCGACCTCTTGACATATAAGATTCTTTTGTCAAGAAACATTTCTTGTCAAACAAATATTCAAGAGTTAGTGCGGTTTCTTATCAAGATAAACACCTCACACAATTGGTCCTAGTTGGTCTTTGTCTTATCCATGACATCACAACTTACCAATTTCAAATGTACAAGAGTAAGAAATTTTTCTACTCCACATTTGATGAGTGTTCTTCAACCTTTTCTTAAGATTATGTCACTCAAGTCACAATCTTGGAGTGTTACTCTAAGACTCGATTTTGGAACGAAGTATGATTCACTTTTTTTTATTAAACCATTTCAACAATTTCTAATTCCTCTTCTTAGCCATAGTTGTGCACTAAAGTGTCCTTAGAGGATCAATTGTGACATGGTTTCATAATCACTAAACTAATCATGAAACACGATACTTAAGTACTCTCCCATCTTTTCAGATTGGAGAAACTTTTATCTTTCTGCCTAATTGATTCTTCCTATTCATTCTGCTGTTCATTGAAACTTTTCCAATGATTCAAAATCATACTTAATCTTTTAAGCATAACCACATTTACTAAACTTGTAGCAAATCATGACGAATAGTCTTATCGTTCTTTGTGGTGGATCTGACCAGTGCACAACATTGTGCACTAGATCCTTTAGTCCTTCACTTGACTCTCATGCTTGTGAGAACAAGGAATTAGTCTTAATTTTCCAAAGTACCAAGATTTCCATACATCACATGACTCAAATCATATGATTCCAAGCTTTTGTCCAATTGAAACTTGGGCGATGGGAATCTTTACTTACTTAGAAAATTATGACACTACCACAAATAACATAACTAAGAATCACGTCCACTATTATTGCTTATAATAGAAACATACAAACACCAATTTTCACAAATAACATTGCAAGGATAAATAAATAAGATAAAACTCAAAATTTCATTTATTTATAAAGGTGTAGAAAAACTTGCCCTTACAATGCAAAATTCAAATGAAAACTATGCTATTACATATTCCTAAGCAATCTATCCTAACTCTAAAGTAGTAGCTCAAAAATCCGATCTTCGAACCATGCGATCGAAATCCATTTCTTTGTGATCAGACTTAGCCCACTCTTCCTTTAAGATTCCTTTCTTTTCTTCGATCCTACAAAACATCAAAATGTAATCATATCACATCATGTATTAAGAATCTTACAAATAGGAACTTAATAGAGTTAGATAGTGGATTTTTCCTGAAGCAGAGTCATACATCTTGACTCTCCCATCTCTTAGATCTATCAGGTAGTCAGGACAGCTTCACAACCAATACCCCTTCTCTTGGCAGTAGAAACACACAAACTCTTTGGGAATGACACAAGGGACAATCTCAGACTTAGCCTTTCTCTTGCGTAGAGAAAAATTTTCTGGAATTCCAATATTGCCATTGTCCATAGAAGGTTGGGACATTGATTTACCAGACAAATTTCCTTGACCAGTCCGCCAAATCATTTCTGATTCAGTAGCAATAAGCAAATAAGTCAAATCAATGAGGGTCACGTTGTGGTCCATCATATAGTACTCTCTAATGAACTCACTATATGAGTCAGAAAGTGATTGAAGAACCAAGTCAACAGCTGGCTTCCTAGAGACTTCGACACCTAACATTCCCAATCTATCAATATGCAACTTCATATCCAAGACATGAGCACATACACACTTTCCATCTTCGTGTTTGTTTGCCAATAGGGCTTGAGTGACCTTGAACTTTTCAAGTCTTCGAATATGTGGGTCAGGGAAAATTATTGTAGGAGGTGGAGGAAGTGAAGCATGATTTTCATTTCCACAATCCAGTCGTGGAACATCATCTTCATGTGGAATACTTTTTCCAAAGGATTCAGGAAGACCATAGTTAGATTTTGACATCTACAAAACGGGAGAAATTCAAGTTAGTTGATAAGAATCCTTGATATAACACCCAAATGAAATATCAAGGTTAGGATCCAACACAATATTCTACAACTCGGAAGAGGGATGCCGTAATCCGGTTGCAGAACATTTGAAGGTAGGTAAATGATGATTTACCAATTTCCACCATGAAAAACGAAAATTAAAAATCAGGTTTTAAATGAATTGAAACTCCTATATCTTTTGAGATTCATTGAACTTTTCAATGACATGTTTAAATCTCGATTGTGCCCTTCAAGTTTGTGACTGGGATGCCGAGGATCACAAACAAGGTGTGGATAACCATGCAAATTTACTTGGTACTCTCAATGTCACTATCACCTAATCAATGTGCCGGTTAACCATACACGCTCCATCGATCTATGACAAACATCGAGTTACCCTTTGCCACCCTTTCCAGTCCCAAATTAGTGTGCCGGTTCACCACACACGCTCCACTAACGTCTCGACAAGGTGCAAAGTGTAATTTCATGGGTTAGCACCAACTCCACATTTTTCCTAAAGTAACTAAGATTTGGGAATTTATAAGAGTTTAGTTACTTGTATTATACTTATAATGGAAGGTTGTGTCCTATCCTACCGGTTGGCTAACGACCCTCCACTAGTCAAGGGTGCGGTGAGTAAGAGTGGATACCCAATGGCGGTCATTTTACAGGCCACTTCCTTAAACATCCCTTATAGACCAGCTTCGTGAATGAGGCCTACTAACGGTAAGACTGACATTTACTCATACAATATATAATATTAAACTTTTAATTCTATATAGTATAAGGGTGTATTTTACACTTTTAAAATACTAGGTGGTTTAATTTAATAAATTAAACTTTTTAATTTGATTAATCTTAAACCATATAATTATGGATTTATTAATTATCTCTTTTAATTAAACTTTTAATTAAAATTAATAAAACCATAAGGGTGCAATTTGAACTTTTCAAAATATTAGGGTTCTAAAACTTAATATTTCAAATTAATACATTTTAATTAAATTTTAAATTCCAAAACTTGAGGACAAATTTTGAAACCTTTCAAAATATTAGGGTATAACTATTTAAATTTCAAAACTAAAACTTTTTAAGTTCAAATTTAAACTATAAAACCAAGAGGGTGTAATTTGAAACTTTTCTAAATTACTAGGTCAAATATTTGACTAATAATAATCCTTTATCATCCATATTTAACCAAATCCATTAATTTTGATAAGGATAATCATTTCAAACTTAAAAAATCGAATTTTGGCAAGAAAAACGTGTTTTGGCAATTATCCTCAACAAAATCTAGCCAGAAAATCGAAAATCCCGGCACCAGACCCCTAGACTCGTCGAGTCTACTATGGAACTCATCGAGTAGGACCTAATCGTCGAGTCCATACATGGACTCGGCGAGTCAGCCAGTCAGAAGCCAAAATTTTTGATTTTCTTGATCTTTGGTGGTTCACTTTTGCATCTATTCACTAGAAAATGACCTAGGCTCTGATACTACTGATGGGTTATGAGCATTACATCATTCCTATGGTGTACATGCAACCCTAATTGCTTTGATCTAGGTTTTCTACTATGAACACAACAACATTGAATACCAAAGCATAAACCCTAGATCTAACATGCTATTATCGAAATTGACATAAGTTTAGGGTTAGAAACTTTACCTTGATTGTTATGTAGCAATAACAATCACAATCCTTCTTGATCTTGACTTCTGAAAGCTTAGTGCCTCAAGTGTTGCACCTCTAATGGAGTCACAAACACTCTAGCAACAGGATGACTTTAGGAGAGGGAAGATTTTCGGCCCTTAGGGTCTTTTAGAAGCATTGGACAAATATCCCTTAGTCATGGGGTCTATTTATACTTGTGGCTGCTAGGGTTTTAGTTGGAAACCCTAACATGACTGCTTAAGTCTTAAGTATCCCATGGACTCCTTCCTTAGAGCCCTTTGGACGAAATCTTATTGGGCTTCCCCATAGATTTCGTCCACTCCACTCTATGGAGTCCATCAACCCATTTATGCAACTATCAATGATTTGCATAACAGTCCCCAATTATTTAATCAGTCTCTTTTGACCACCAAATTAATTCCAAATTAATTTCTGATCAATACTAATTAAATAATATGATTTCCAAATAATATATTAATCTTGTAATATATTAATAAAATCATTTTGAGTACAAATTTATTTTTCATATAATAAATTCTACTCTCTCTTCTCCTGTCATCCTATCAAGTTGCATGAGTGAAGGCAACCCAAAAGGACCATGCTCATAATCGGGTCAAGTACATACAAAATAGTTATGGGCTTATACACCTAATCCAACAGTTTTAACATATCACAATATCAAATAACAGTGTGGTAATTTGGGGTCAACTTACTGGCTCCGACTGATCGTACACGTCGCATCCTCCTTGATTATTTTGAAACCATTTTGAAAATCGTTTTTAAAATCTTTTTCCTTAGTTTGAGACTGGATTCACACAAGTGTTCCTCCAATTCACTCAAACCAAGGCTCTGATACCAACTTGTAACATCCATAAAATTCATGAGAAATTTAAACTTTTAAAACCAATCCACAAATCATCATTTTTTACAAATTAGTTTTCAAAATATGTTTAATATAAGAGTTTTCCCAAAATCAAATATCAAAACACGAGGAGGTGCACGATCACACATTTGCCTTCCCGCGATCATCTAAGGTACCTGAAACATAACCCAAAACTATAAGCCCAAAGCTTAGAAAGTTCCCCCAAAGTACCAACACACAAACAAATAACACATTTACAATAACAACATGTAATGGGTCCACATCTAAAAGACTGGATTACCCCTGAGCCCACAATATAAGTTTGGCTTGCCCTTGGGGCCCGCAACTTATGTCTGGCTTGCTCCCCGACCAGATCAGTCCTCAGACTGAATACCACCAAGCCCTCAGTACAAGTATGACATGCCTTACCCAACCCTCAACTTGTATCTAGAATGCTCATGAGCCCTTAGTATGAGTCTGGCATGCCCTACCCGACCCTCAACTCATATCTGGATTTCTACAGGGTTTGTTGGCTACCGCACGACACTGTACAACCTCAACCCAACCCACATAATATGTTGACAAATAACATATACTAACATATACATATAATCATACATACAGTATCACAGGTAGTCCTACCGATCTACCAGACTAGCATATAAAAAATTACATGCATATCTATTCCATACTCAGCATATCAATGAATATCAGGTTATCGCACCAATGGGCCAGCCTTGGTGCCTTCGACCTGTAATACAATGAGGAAAACTCACCTTGCAAATTGAGCAGAACTGATGAGGCCCGACTCCGAATATTAGCTCTCTAACTGATACCTATTTCCACCAAGTGACCAATTCCATCAAAATACCAAAATACCCAAAATGCCCTTAAGGTCAAACTTGGTCAAACTTGATCAAAGTCAAAGTCAAAGTCAACTAGTCAAACCCACTAAATCAACCGAGTCAACCTAGCCGAGTCAACTCAACCGAGTCAACTCAACAAGGCTGACCCATGCGAGTACGCGGGGCGTACTCCGGAGGTACGCTTAGCATACTCCAATGCTCGTAGAAGACCACCATCGGGGTGGTTGACTGAGTACGCGGGGCGTACCCTTGCAACCCTCAATCTCCATTTAGTGCTTAATGAATTAAGCACTTAAGCCCATACTTCAGATCTACGGTCCAAAAGCACCATGGAGTCATAAAGTTTCCAACTTTATGACTTTACAGGTCCACAAAGTGCTTAATACAAGGTCTTAATCCATTAAGACCTTCTACAAGATGCATGAAGCAATTCTAGCAATTGGAACCTTATTTTTATAGCTAAGGACTCTTCCTAGGGCCTGAAAGGACAACTCAAAATGACAAGAACAAACCATGCACAAGATGGGACCTTTGGGACAAGAAAAGCAACATAAAACAGCCAAAAATGGGATCTAACAACCAAGACATCAATGTATAGACTTTATACCTTCTGGAGCTTCTCAAGAAGGCAAAGATCCCAAATCCACAGGCTTGCTTCCACTTCAAGGCTCCTTAATGCAACTTATTCCTCCTTCCACACACCAAGAACACACTTTTGAGCTCAAAACACACACTAAGAGGGATAGGGTTTGCAAAAACGTCTCAAAGGATGTGGAGGCTGAAAATGTGAGGAGAAATGAGACATAATGTTGCTTAAATACCACCCAAACCCTAAAGATTAGGGTTTCCTCCTAAAGCTAGTACGCCCCGTGTACATAAGTGTACGTCCAACGTACTAGGGCGTGCCCTAGTACGCTCAGCGTACACACATGTACGCATGACGTACTCCTTCTACCACAATTACAAAATTGCCACTAGGGATTCAAAGCATAACTTCTTGGACTTAGGGACCAAAATGACATGAAATAGAATTATAGGGATGAATTTAGAAGTACCTGTGCATCGAGATGTTACAGAAAGGTACATTTTATACCAGAATGTATTACATCTATCATCCCATTTTTGCCCTTTTCTTTTAATAAAAATGGTTAATGATTCAATGTATGAAACCACACGCTGATGAGACCTCACAATACCATGTCAATGAATGGTAGTTTAAACCCATACTAACAGGAGACATCATAAACTCACTGGATTACCAGATGCAACTTTGATACACTGATCGCTTCATTCAGTACCATATATGTTGTTGATGTCAAAAAGGGGGAGATACATTTATCTGATCTAAGGATGTGTTATATCTGACCTGAAGAGGAGCTAAATCTAAGGGGGAGCAGAAATCCGCTGAAGAGGAGCTAAATCTAAGGGGTAGTAGATATCCACTGAGAATCAGGATACACTGGTTTTTACGCTAATTGTTTTTACTGCTATTGTTGATTACCAAAATTTGGGTAGTTATATATTATCTCAGGGGGAGCATTAATTGAAGCTGAAAAAGTCTCAAATGATGACCTTGATGACTTTGTTGAAAATTAGTTTTGACATCATCAGATAGGGGGGAGATTGTAAGGTCACACCTTATGATCTGATGAGTCAAATACTTTATACGCTAACCACCAACGCCAGTGCCTTAAGACCTTATCAATGTCAGCGTGAAGATAATGATCATATGTAATATTTGTATATTAGGCAGTTATACGCATATTTATAGAATAGATAGCAGATCCGATATCTTAATGATAAGGATTAGTTCTTATAATAGATCAGATACAATCCCTTGATTGAAGGGATTCACTAGAATAGTTTTGTATATATTCAAGATTAGGGTGAAACCCTAATGTAAGTCTTGGTGACCGTCTTTGTGACCTTAGTTCTCTTGGTGAGAACACCCCTTTCTTGGTGAAAGACATCTTTGTGATTACTCGTGTTCCTTATTTTTCTAGTTCGATCTATGTTCAGTTAGTTTGTTCTTTGTTAATTATACTTGAAGTGTATCCGATCTATACAAACCTTCACTTTTATTGTGTTCAATTAGTTTGTTCTTCCTTATTTTTTTTAGAAAACGTTTGAATTTGGTCTTGTCCGATGCCATACTATTGGATTAGGTGTCTAAGCCCATAAATATAATTGGTATATACTTGAATTGATAGTAGCTCAGTCCTTTTAGGTTGCCCTCAAGACTAGCAACTAGACAGGATGAATTTTGGAGAGAGAGGTTGAATTTATTATTTGAATAATAAATTGATATAAATGATTTATTAATATATTATAGAAATAATATATTAATTAGAAATTTATGTTATTTAATTAATATATAATCAGAAATCAATTTGGAATTAATTTTGGGATTGAAGGAGTTAATTAAAAGTGTAAGGGATGTTTAGCAATTAATTAATAGTTGTGGTTTTGGGCTCTTGGATCCTCCAAGAAGGGATGGATGAAAACTCCTAGGGAAAGCCCTAGAAGTTTCGTCCAAGGATCTTGGATAGGGAGTTCATGGGCTGCTTAGGGCTTAAGCAAAGGGATTAGGGTTTCCTCCTTTTACCCTAGCTTGGGCTCTAAGCTACCTCAACTATATAAGGATCCCCAACCCCTTGATATTTCTGCTATATATGCTTCTAACCCTCAGAAGAGCCGAATTCTAGAGCAACCTCCTCCTCTCTCCTTTCATCCTCTTGCTTGGTGTGTTTGTGAGCCATTAGAGGTGTTACACTTGTGACACTTGTTCTCAAAGTTCAAGATCTTCAAGGAATCCATTGTTATTACAATATAACAATAAAGGTATGTGTTCTAATCCTTGTTATGTTATTTTCGAAAATTGTAGAAGCATACTAGTGTTTCTTGTTTTGTGTTCAATGCTTGTATGTCTAATAGAGAAAACATAGATCCAATTATTTAGGGTTGCATGCACACATAGGATTGTTTGTATGCTTATAACCCATTAGGTAAAGACATTAGCGATCTCATCATCAGTTGGAAAAAAATGAGCACAATGTTACCATTTAGAACTTGATCTTAATAAAATGGTACCGAATATTAATGTGCTTGGTCATGGAGTGTTGGATCGGATTGTGAGAAATCATGATAGCACTTTGTGAGTCATAATAGATCGTAATCTGTTGAAATCCGAAACCATAGTCTAACAACTAAAATTTCATCCATAGAACTTGAAATGTGCATCTTGCAGCAACAATGTAGTATGTTTCGGCTGTTGGAAGAGCTATGCAGTTCTAGTTTTGGACGACCAACTTACCAATCTTCCACCGAGAAATTGACATCCACCGGATGTACTGTTCCGATCAAGTTGTTGGCCACCATAATTAGAGTCTAAATAAGCTTGAAACAAAAGGATTTCATTTGCAGGGTGCCAAATTTCGAGGCTCTTTTTTTCCTTTGAGATACCGAAAAGTTTTTTTCACAGCCAATAGTTGAGACATTTTTGGATTTTCCTGGAACCTAGCATAAAAGCAGGTTGAGAATCTGATATCTGGGTGACTAGCAGTGAGGCATAACAATGATCCAATAATTCCCTTATACTTATTCTGATCAACGACTTCACTAAATGGGTCGAAAAAGATCTTATGTCCAAAACCCATTGGAACTTTTGCATATGAGTATCCATTGAATATTTCTTCAGAAGTTCGGAAATGTATTTTTTCTGGTGAATAAAGATTCCTCAATTAATTTGTTTGAATTGAAGTCCAAGGAAGAAACTTAACTCATGATTCATGATCATCTGGAATCGGATAACCATCAGTTTGGAAAATTTGGCAACCATCGTCACATCGGCTAACCCAAAGATGATGTCATCAACGTATATTTGAACTAACATGAGATGTTTTCCATTGGATCTTCGGAATAGAGTAGGATCAAGAACTCCTCCTTGAAAACCAGAAGCTTCAAAAAACAAGTAAGAGTCTCATACCAGGTGCGAGGAGCTTGTTTAAGACCATATACAACTTTCTAGGGTTTGTAGCAATAGTTCAGATATGCAAGATTAACAAAACCAAGAGGCTGTTGAAGGTAGACTTCACGGTCGAGTTCACCATTGAGAAAGATACAACTTTCTAGAGTTTGTAGCAATAGTTCAGATATGCAAGATTAACAAAACTAAGAGGCTGTTGAAGGTAGACTTCACTGTCGAGTTCACCATTGAGAAAGATACTTTTGACATCCATTTGGTAAACCTTGAAGGCCTTGTGAGTTGCATATGCAAGAAATATTCGGATGGCTTCAAGACGAGCAACAGGTGCAAAGGTCTCGTCGTAATCCATACCTTCAATCTGTGTGAATCGTTTGGCCACCATTATTGCTTTGTTTCAGATGATAACTACTGCATCATCGAGGTTGTTTCGGAAAACCCAATGATTTATGATAACTGTGTGATCCCAAGGAGGAGGCACAAGAGTCAATACTTGATTTCAGTCGAATTTAGCTAGATCTTCTTGCATGAGTGTAATGCAATCAGAATGTTATAAAGCTTCTTTTATGGATTTGGGTTCAACCATTGAAATAAATGCAGAGAAGTGACATTCATTTTGAATGTTGGTAGTAGAGCGAGTTTGAACTTCGACAATTAGATTTCCGATAACTTGATTGGGAGGATGATCCTTTGTCCAGATATGCAATCTTAGAAGTTCTTGTGTCCCAGATGACCTGACATCAATGATGGGGTTGTGTTTCTCCCCCTGAATGATTTGAATTTGAGGATAATGCTCCCCCTAAATTTTTGAACCAGATATATCTACATCATCTTCGTTCGGAAAGTCAAAGAAATTAGCATCATCGTCGTTGTTGTTCGGAATAGGATTAATTTCTGCAAATTGATCTTTTGCATATTGAAAACCTTCAAAATTTGATTTGTGGGTTGGATTACTTCCCTGCCCTTGAGGCATGGAAGTGGAGGGATTCTCCCCCTCAACCCGAGATGGGAATACTTCAGAATCAAATGGAGGAAAAGTTGGCGTTAGACCAGACAAATTTTGAGAAATAGGTGGATTTGGAGTTGAAGACTGTCTTGATCGAGATTCTGAGTCAAAAGCTGTTTCGAAAGGTCCGAACAAACTTTCAAAATCAACTTCATAGATAACCGAGGATTCGGAGACCCAGGAGGTAGACCATCGGACTCCAACAAAAGGATTGTAACATGGGTTGGCTTTGAGTTCCAGACAAAGTTGTCATCAAAAGTTATATAAAATCTTTCTTCAATTAGTGGGTACGACGATTAAGAACCCGATAAGCTTTTGATTTAGCAGAGTATCCCTAAAAGATAGCTTCATCAGAGTTCGGTTGAAACTTAGTAAGTCGATCACGGTTGTTCTTGATGAAACATCTGCATCCAAAGATATATAGGAATGAGATACTAAGCTTCCAACCATACATAGCTTCATAAGGTGTCATGTTGATTCGTCGATTGATGATGCTTTGATTTTGGATAAAGCAAGCTGTGGATAATGCTTCAACCCAAAGATAGAGAGGTATATTGGCAAAGTTCAACATTGACCGAGCGACTTCAACAAGCGATATGTTTCTTTGTTCAATGAAACCATTTTGTTGTGGAGTGTAGGGAGCAGAAAAGTTTTGTTCAATGCCTTTTTCAGCTAGGAATGCTTCAAGAGTGGCATTTATGAACTCATTTCCATTGTCAATGTGAACTCTTCAAACATGTAGCTTTGTCAGAACTTCGATTCCCGTGATACAATTGATGAGCTCGGAAGATGTTTCCGACTTCAATCTCAAAAAGAAAACCGAAGTAAATATGGTGTAATCATCAACAATCACAAGTATGTGCTTCTTGTGATGTAAACTTTCAATAGTAGATGGACCACATAAGTCGATATGAAGAAGTTTAAGTGGCTCGAAAAAATTTCTCGATTAGAACTGGATGACTTTTCTAGGATTGCTTACCACAGTCACACGCATCATAGAGATGATTGTTATCAAAATTGAGGAGTGGAAAACCTCAGAACATTTCTCCAGAAACCAAATCTTTCATGTATAAGATATTAAGATGAGCAAGCCTCCGGTGCCAAAGCCAACTGACATCAAGAACTACCTTTATGAGAAAACACATCTGAGGCTTTCCGAAAATCATGTTAAAATTCAATGGATACATATTTTTGTTTTGATATGATTTGATGATACATTCTTTCCGATCTTCTACCATGATGTAGCTGTTCTTCTTATAGAACTCAACTCTCTAATTTGCATTAGTGAGTTGGGATACGCTGATCAGATTGTGCTTGAGATCAGCCACATATGCTACATTGGAGACAAAGAAGTTGCCATTGGTCAGGGTGCCATAACCTTAAATATGAGAATTTGTATTGTTTCCATAGGTAACGTAACCATCTTTTGGAGTTAACTTAAGATCTTTCCAAGATCTTCCTGCCCAGTCATGTACATGGAATAAGCACTATCAACATACCATATTGTATCTTGTTCCGACGCACAAAATGTTGGGTTTTGAGCATTCTAACACTCCTAAGGTGTACATGCAACCCTAAATACCTTGGATATATGTTTTCTCTATTATACATGCAAATATCAATTTTCCAAGGTATTACCCTAACTAGCATACAATCATATGTACTAGGATAACAAAACTAGATAAAATACATACCTCTTTGTTGTAGCTTGATTCCATGGAGCTTAAGAGCCTAGTGCCTCAAGTGTGACACCTAAAATGGTTCACACAACATCACCAACATCTTGGAATAACTTGAGAGAAAAGGTTCCTATGCTCAAATTGACTAGTCCTCATGTGTACACACACTAGTGTCAATTTCTTGAGCCATGGGGTCCTTATATATGGTGGCTATTAGGGTTACACCATGTAACTCATGACTTTACCCATTCCTTATGCTCCATGGATTTTAACCTCCATGGAGTATCCATGGGTCACCCCATGGATATAGCCCATCATAAGGAATCATGGATCATAAGCCCACATATATAAGAATGAATGATTTACACAATCAATCCCCATATATTTAATTAGTCTCTTTTGATCACTAAATTAATTCCAAATTAATTCTTGATCAATACTAATTAAATAATATGATTTCATATTAATATATTAGAACTTATAATATATTAACAAATCATAAATATCCTTTTTCTCATAAAAGTCTATCCAAATTGTTCTGATGCCATGCAACCCAAATGGACCATGCTAATTGGGTCAAATACATACCAATTATAGTTATGGACTTAGACACTAATCCGACAGTCTCCCACTTGGATAAGTCTAAAACTATTATTGCGTATGACTTCAAAACCCGACTAGCAATCGTAGCTCTTAAAAGCTGCCGTCGAACTCTGAACAAATCAATGACGCGTCCATTAGATAAGTGATCATATATTCCTCCATTCTAGATATCATATGGACTGAGACATGGATTATAATCATTCCCTCTGTCCATTTATTGTTTCCCGCTTTCTGATTTATGACGACCGACTAATTGAACAAATCAAATCAGTCCAGGCTTGGCCAAGCACTTCGGGGTGTCATCACTAAATCATCGAGGGGCCCACAAATATCGCTTTTATCCCTTTAAGGGTAAAAGGAATGGATAAAATTTGACTCATATGCTTGTACTAACTACTTGTTGAATCATACACAAAGGCACGCTTTATAACATCGAGTTACCAATGCGTTTTCGTGCAATCAATGTATAACCAACTCATAGTCAACAACTCATATCTCTAGGTTTGAAGAATATAAGATATTATCGTCTCATGATTCACTCGTGATAAAATTCATGAAGTGATTCATATGAGCGTGGGTTTAATCCAATAATCAGAACTTATGAGCACTCATGAATGTTGCAGCAACTCTTGCTATGTCCACTACCTTGGACATCTACAAACCAGCTTTATGACAGTCTTGATTCATATCTACTTCCAACATATGACCAACTGTGGATCGTTTGAATAACTTAGTTATTCAGGAAGAATGACCTAGTTATTCTGGAAGTCAAAACATGCAAAGTGAAACACAAGAATAATACTAATCCTATATGGCCCCAACACTTTGAGAGTAAATAAAAACACCTTTTATCTAAGCACCATATTGATTACTCATTATTCAATGTTTCGATTCATCAACTTAATACTTGAATTAAAACAATAGTCATGCCATGCTCCAAGCATGCATACTATGTTTGTCCAAACACTAATTATGCCATACTCCAAGTATGCACACTATGTTTGTCTATGATCCTTACTTTGTGAAACAGATCGATTGACAATATTTCAATGATGCTCATTTCACAATCCCAATCCTTACTTTGTAAATGTAAGAATACCAAATTCTTGCCATTTACCGTAATCTGTTAGATTCTAAACTTATATGTAATGATCCCCTTATAATGACTATGCCCAAGTCACAAAGACTTGGCAACAAACATTACAAAGTATTCCAATGGAGTGCAATTCCATGGAAACGAAGTCTCACATTCAAAGTACATTCCTTTGAACACCCTTCTTTGCATTAAGTTTTCTAATCTTACATAGATTCAAAGAATAACCTCCACGTATGGAAACATTTCCATATTCCCATTTTGACTATCACTTGTGAACAAGAGTTGCCTCTTTACAGAGCATGTCAATACGGTCGTATCTCTATATTTCCAACTGTCCATGAGCAACCAATCTTTGGTAAACCTCAGATTGTCCTCGACAATTGCTTAATCATTTTAGTCAAATCCAGTTCTATTCCTTTTTCCCTCTTAACGCCCTAGGCATTTGGAAAATTTAGAATGGATAAATATTATAGCATATGTAATCGATTCTATACCCAAAGCATATGGGACCCGATTCATGCTATAAAATTTTTATTTTTCATGTTCTCAAAATTCAAACTATGAAGAGGTATGCCGTAATCATCATCAAATTTTAAGAACACAACATACATAAAATTTCCTTATGTTGAACAATTCCAACATAACATTCATATATATCCTTGACTAAAGTTGATTAAAATCTCAATCTAAGCTTGTAGAATTAGAATGAAGTATAAATCCTCTCCGTTAATTATAGCAAAACAACTTTTCAAAGCGAATTGAACCTTTTGTTTTCTATAATTAACATTGCTAACTTGCAACACTAACCATAATAATCATGCTCCCACTAGCACAATGATTATTCTCTTACTAGCACAACACTTATGCTCCCACTAGATTTGACATGTACTCAGAAACCAACTGGACTTCTATAAATCAATACTTTATTGACTTTCTTGCCAAAGTTCAAATTTCTGATACAAGATTGCTTTGATAAGACTTTATCAAAATCATACACCTTTCCTTAGATAGCTCACATGTGTGTCTAAACCATTATGAAGAGGGATGCCGTAATCATAATGTTTAGACCTTTTTCCATTCTCAGAAGTCCATGATAGTGTGCCGGTTAACCACACGCGCTCCACTAATGACTTTGAGAATGCAAATATCACAATTGCTATCTACTTAAAATCTACTTAGTGAAAGTGTTTCCTCACCATCATTTTCATGAATCGAAGAGAAACCTTATGACACTTAGATTTTTATGGTGCATGAGTTCCTATCCATGTGAATTTGTCAAAACCATAATCACACGACAAGGTTAGTGACAAATCCAAACTCATATGGACTGAACTTGTTCAATCTTAATTTCTTGCCACTTGGCAGCTCAAGGGCCTACCATTGCTTCCACATTGTTATGCATACAATTACGAACTCTTAGAACTCACAAGCATAGTCAACTTTAACTAGAATAGGCACAGAAATAAGAATATGTCAACACGCTAGGTTACAAACCTCAAGTCGTGGGCTAGTGATTAACAATAATAGGAAACATCACAACTGGTTAAACTTCAAATGTACAAGAATAGGAAACATCTTAATCTACATTTGACAATTTTTATAAACTTTCTAAAGATTATGTTACTCAAGTTACAATCTTGGAGTATGATTCTAAGAATTGATTTTGGAACGAAGTATGATTTATCTTTTGATTTAACCATTTCAACAATTCATGATTCCCCTCCTTAGTCAAACAAATGCACTAAGGTGTCCTTAGAGGATCAATTGTGATATGGTTTCATAATCACCAAGATAACCATAAAATAAGATACTCAAGTACTCTCCCATCTCTTCAGATTGGAGAAACTTTTATCTTTATGCCTTATTTGATTCTTCTCATCCGTTCTGCCATACATTGAAACTTTTTCCAATGTTTCAGAATTACACTTAAACTTTTAAGCATAACCATATTTACTAAACTTTAGTAAATCATGACGAATAATCTTATCATTCTTTGTGGTGAACCTGATCAGCGCACAGCCTAGTACACCTGATCCTTTAGTCCTTCTCTTGACTCACATATACATGTGAACAAGGACTTAGTCTTAATTTCCCAAAGATGAAAATTCTCATTCATCACACAATACAAGTTGCATGATTCCAAGTTTCTATCCAACTGAAACTTGGGTAATGAGAATCTTTCCTTATTTGGTAAATTATGACACTACCACAAATGAAAGAATCAAATCCATTTTCCAATATTGCTTATCAATGGAAATGGTTTAGACGCACATGTGAGCTATCTAAGGACACTAACATGGACTTCTGCTATTTGTTCCTGCTAAAAACAACACAAATGGCCGTTTGAAAATCTTAACAGGAGCAAACGTGTTGTGATTCCTAGTTTCTGGACTGACCACTTTCTAAGACACTTTCTGGTTGGACTTTTCAAGGAACCTGGATCATTTTCTAGACCTAGTTTCTTTCTATAAAGCTTTTCTAGCCTCTACCTTCGGTTAAACAATATCCTTCTTGTTCAACCATGGTTTCTTCTTAGAGTCGGATGCTGACTTAGAAGATTGTCTGACTGATGGATTCTCTAAATAGAGTTTTATCGAAACTTAGGTAGACTTTGAAACAACTATGTATTTCAGAATGGAGGAACCGGACGAAGAGTCGTCATCACACCTAATTTCTTTATCAACATCGCTACCTACAGATTCCCAAAATGAATTTTCATTTTCGACTGGTTTGTGAAAGTCACGTCCAAATGCCTCAGGGATAATTTCCTCGATAACACAATTGTTTGGAGGCCCAGAGTTTTGAAAATAAACTCCAGTTGCTTCTGTGCCACATGGGACATCCTCATATTGATTCAGGTCCAAGGATATCAGAGGCGAAAGTTATGTGGAATCAAGAAATATGAAAATGATTGGATTGAACTCAGGAATCAGGGCTTGATATCCTCCTGTAGGCTCTTAAAGGGATGACATAGGAGTATCCGAATAAGCATGATTCAGAATGTCACCCATAAAAGTCATATTTTGAAGTTACCTCAAGGGACTTGAAATTGGTTTCAGATCCTTGCTTCTGGGCCATGTGCTGTGGACCAGGGATGTTGGAAATTATAAGTCATCTGTCCATTCGATTCAATCATTTCAATGGAATTATGCAGACTATCAATCTTAACATTAAGACACATGTTATCATTAACCTTTCATGAACTGAAATAACACAATTTTCATTCAAGATAATGCATTCATCCTTAGCTATTACAAGCTCTATTTCCAAGGAATCTATCTTAAGCTTGCGATCTTCAAAACGTAATTTAAGTCTGGGTTTTTCACTGTCCAACTTCCCACTCACATCTCTGGCAGACTTATAGGATTTAAGAATAATTGTCATATCTGATTCAATTTGAGTTAGATAAGGTTCACAAAAAGATAAATTAATTTTTTTAGTAATCATAGATTTTACCTGCTGGATGATGCTTTTTGTTGGTGGGCCGTTTGTTGCCATGTAGCAGTAGTTGGCCTCAACATCCTCATCTTCATCTTCGAAACCAAATGACCAATACCCTTCATCACATTCAATCGTTTTACTATCCATAAAACACAAGTTTTTCCTAGAGTTTTCTTCACCCTCTTCACCAGGTGACCAATACCCATCCCCATTCTGAGAAACTATGGTAACAAAAGCTTTCTCACTCTTTGCTAGCTCTTGTGCACGACGAGCATAGTAAGTAGAGTCTTTCACCTTTGGTTTCTGTGCAATTTCAGCAAGACAATCCTTTTCATAGTGGTTTCTGAGACCATATTTGTGACAGATGATTCTGGGTTTGACTGAAGTCGAAACCTCTTGAGGTTCCGAAATTTGATTCGGAAGGTTAGGTTGATAAGATGGTGGATTTTTAGTTGGTTTGGGATAAGGTTGAGGATTGTTTTGGTGAGGAGCTTGGAATTGTTCAAAGGAGGTTTTTGATTGTTTTTTCATGGTCACCTGTTCTTCATAGATAACAAAGCGATTTCTTATTGGAAACGAAATTCGGCATCTGCAGAGTCTGGATCAATTTTTTTTTTCAAACGAGAAATTCGGAACAGTTTGAGTAGGTGGAACAGGCTGAGTAGGTGGGACATGTTGATCTGGTGGGATAGCTCTAAATGGATTTGAAACAACAAGATTAAGAAGAAGTAGATTGGCTGAACTAATGAGAGAAAGAGGATCACCAGAGAGTTCTCTTAAGATTTGAGCAACATTGGACTCATGAACTTGTAGTTCGTCAAACAACTTATAGAGCTTGAGTTTCTTCAGACATCAATTACCCTGAAGACATGATTTGGCATTTCCCCATCCTTTTCCGAGACTGTTAATGAACTTAAGTTGTATGGAATAGGAGTTCGGATCACTCCATGTGTAGTCATGTTGCTCACCATGATTCTGCACCGATTAGACGTTGAGGCAACATATTCACTAGGAGTTGTAGTGAATGTATCAAAGCCATTTGCCAAAGAGATCAGACACTTGTCTTTCATGTTTTTCGAACCTTCAAACAGATCTTGAAGTGTGTCCCATAACTCTTTGGCTGATTTGCACAACTTGATGTGCTCAAAGAGAGATAGTGGAACACCGAACACCATTTTGGAAAATGCTACTTGATCAGCATGGAGCTTCTCAATGTTGTTGGCTATTAGAGGTGCAGGTCTGAGTTCATCTTGACCCATGAGAGTAGCAACAACATTTCTAACCATTTGCATAACAGGGGCATTAGGAACTTGTTTCACAGATCTCCATACTTCTTCACTTTTTTCTTTACCAACCAAGAAACTTTCCATTCTAACTTTCCAGTTATCATACTCTTCTATAACTAGCAATAGGGCTCTAGTAGGTCAACCCACACTATTTGAATTTTGCATTGAATACATTTGTTGAGATTGATTAGGAGCAACAATTGTTGTTTGAATATTATAGCAAAACTGGTATATAGAAGAACTTTTATCCTGAACACAAAAATGATTGTGATGCCACAGTAATATCAACCAACTATAATTTGAGCTTGTTGATTCAAAGGACAACCACTTAGGCTCTGATACCAATTGTGAGGACAAGGAATGAATATGTAAGGTTTGAAAACTCAAACCTTGAATTAAACAATGACAATGGTTGCTAGTAAATATTCCAGTCAAGTCTGGATGAACCAGTCAAGCCTGAAGATGATAACACAACAAAGTGATCAAGATATTAAAATATTATTTATTAACAATGAACAAGAATATGAACAAGAAGAATATTAGAGAGAATGATTGACTGAATGATTCATGTATTGATATTTCAAAGGTGAAAGTGATAAGGAATACATGGGGGAAGGGTCCTATATTTATACTATCCTAGGACCAATCATTTGAGGAGACATTTGTACGAAAAGGCTGCTAACGGACCAACCACCTAACACATCAACGTGGTCGACTCTTGTCTCCTACATGCGCTACTGGACTACAAATTACAAAGAGACAAAACAGTACAAACATAGAATCATCAGTTTTTAAACATCTGAACACATAAGCTACTTTGGATGACTAAACATTTCAGAAGCTCTTCATCTCAGACAAACACTAAGCACAAATTAAAGAATTTCGTATTGCTAAAGGATCACTTGTTTTGAACTAACAATGGTTCGTTCCATGATGAGTCGAGCTTCACTCCCTATATCGTTCTGAGGGTATGCCTTAGAGATAGCCATATATATCCTCAATCTTGTTTCTTCCAAGAAGGTTTCTAAAACACTTCATGAGATCCAAATAGGGAAACCTTCCTCGCTCATATCAACGTCTCGGGTTGCAAGGCTCTCGTTAGGCACAAAACCCATGATAAACTGGAACCTAGAGTCGAGAGATGTATTTTCACTAGCTATCCAAAAAATTCCTTTACATACCTGTTCTATACACCTAGTGAGAACATGGTCTTTGTAGCTCGACGAGGAGTCTTTCGTGCGGGATAACTCATATCCAAATAAGACAGTAGGAGTATGATTGATCTTGAAGAAGTTAAAGAGTCACCCAATTAAGGAACCTTTGATGAAACTAGCTATCAACCTAAGACTAAACCTGTTGAGTCCATTGATAATTCGTTACCTCTTCATAGATCCAGTAGAGTTAGCATGCCACATTGGTTTTATGGTTTCCATATAACGAAAGATGGGTCCACTTTTATCAGTGATAGTACATTGGTGAATTTGGATGAGACAGCTAACCACAATGAAGATATGGTAGACCTTAAGGGTGCAATATAGAAAGAGGAAATGGATAACGAGATCCAATCCTTGTATGATAACCAAGTGTGGACTTTGGTTGATCACATGCCTATTTGAAAGATAGTAGGGTGTAAATGGATCTTCAAGAAGAAGACCGATATGGATGGTAATATAAGACCTTCAAGGCTTGGTCGGTTGTAAAGGGATTTACTTAAACCCAGGTGGTTGACTATGATGAGACCTTTTCACCAGTTGCCAAGATTAAGTCTATTAGGATAATTCTTGCCTTAGATGCTTATCATGACTATGAAATATGGAAAATGGATGTTAAGACTGATTTCCTTACTAAGAAACTAATTAAGGAAGTTTAGATGGATCAACCATAAGGTTTTGAACATGCCAAATCCCCTAATAAGGTGTGCAAACTTGAGAGCTACATCCATAGGCTTAAATAAGCATCTCGGAGCTGGAATCTTTGCTTCCATGAAAAATTCAAAGAGTTTGGATTTTATAGAAGCGAGGATGAGTCTTCTGTGTATCTCAAAGATAGTGGGAGTGTGGTGACCATCCTAGTTTTGTATGTGTATGACATACTCATAATAGGAAACGATGTTCCAACTTTGCAAGAAGTAAAGTCTTGGCTAGGGAAATGTTTCGCTTTGAAGGAACTAGGAGAGGCTACATACATTCTTGGAATAAGGATTTACAGATATAGGAAGAGACGTTTACTTGGGCTTAGCCAGAGTAATTACTTGGATAAAATATTAAAATGGTTCAATATGGAGAATTCCAAGAAAAAGGATTTAACCATACATCATACTGTAAAATTGAGCAAGGGTCAATGTCCCAGTAGTGATAATGGAATATACACTATGAGTTGATTCCCATATGATTTAGCTATTGGATCAATCATGTATGTTATGACTTGTAATTGACCCGATGTGGCTTATGCTTTGAGCATGTTTAGCATTTATTAGGGAAAATCCTGACATGGCTCATTAGAAAGGAGTGAAGAACATTCTTAAGTATTTGCGAAAAACAAAAGATATGATCTTAGTTTTTGGTGGCAAAGATGAAATTAAGGTGAATGTTTATGGTGATGCCAACTTTCAAATAGACCGGGATAATAGTTATTCACAATATGAATGAGTATTTCTATTGAATGGTGGAGTCATTACTTGGAAACGTTTCAAGCAGCAGACGGTGGCTGATTCTACTTGTGAATCAGAGTACAACATAGTAAGCGAGGAAGCAAAGGAAGCAATGTGATTAAAGAATTTCATTAGAGATCTTGGAGTTGTTTGATCATCCAAGAGCTAATGGATATTTTTTGCAACAACGAGGGTACAATTGCTTTGTCCAAAGAACCATAGGATCATGGTATATCAAGGCAATCGAAAGGAAATACGATTACATTAGAATAAAGTAGAAAAAGGCATACTCATGGTGAATTGTGTATCATCAGAGGTTAATCCTGTTGATCCTCTCACAAAGGGTTTGAGCAAGATTAAGGACTTCGAGCATGCTAGAAGCATTAGGCTAAGAGATGATATTATATTTTCGTAGTTAGTTGATAGTTTTGAAATAATGTAACAATGATAAATTATAATCGAATGATGATTAAGTAATAGAGATTTATTTATGTTCAAAGTGTGTGATATCATTTTTCAATTAATTTATTCTTGTGTTTCACTTTGCATGTTTTACTTCCTGAATATTAATTTATTCGAAATACCACATTCGGTCATATCTTGTGTAATGCCCGTGTTTCTAGGCTAGGCATTAATATTGACATGATAGTCTAGGTTAACCTTTGTGACTCATTTTAGAGAAATGAAAAGGAATTATGTGAATATTATGTGTTTTATGCTTAATTATTAGGGTTTAATTAATTAAGACTAAAAATGAGCGTCGAAAATAAATATTAGACAAAGCCGATATTTATTAAGAAAGTTGTAGTGGTCGTGACAAGGATTACGGATATATAAAGAATGCCGAAATCCGAGTTATAACGAAGAAGTTATGACATGTCGGAGTTTCGCGACAAACCGGCATGATGCCGAATGTCGTAAAAAGTGAGTTTTTGATAAACTACTTTTTGGCCTTAGTGATCTAAATGAAACTCGTAGTATTCGTTAAACCGAGAAGTTCGATAAAAAGAACGCCCAAATCTGACTTCGTATGAGGAAGTTATGATTTTTCGAAGTTTCAGCTTAGCAGTAGACAACTAAAAACTCGAATTTTAGATCGAGTGATTTTTAGCTGGCACAACCTAAACAAGAATCGAAGGTCTCGCCATTTGTAGCACAACGGTAAAAAGACAGACGAAAACGGACGTCGGATGAAGAAGTTATGAATTTTTAACGGATTTCCTGTCCCGGTCTGTTAAAAATAATAATATAAAAATTAAATTCAAAATTAGCCGACGAAGTCTAAACGAAAGTTGTATAGCGTAATTTTACCTACGCGTGCATATAAAGAACGTAAAAAACGGAGCCCGTATGAGAAAGTTATGGATTTTACAAGAATGGATACAATTTTCGAGAAAATTCGCAAGGAATGGTGCTGGCCACGTGATCCTCGCATGCTTGGCTCGTGCCCGACTCGCGTGTCGCATGCTGATTCAACCGAGGGTGCGGTCCAATGGACTTCCGACGTGCATCGCTGCTGATGCCCCGTGTCCGAGGTGCTGGCCCAATCCGAAGCCGGCACGTAGCCTCCTCGCATCCGAGCCTCGCCGAAGCAGCCACCTGGTCCGAGCCTCGCAGACGCGTGCCTTTCCCTCCTCGGTTCGGATCCAAGCCTCGCTACTATATATAGTAGTGGCTGCGAGACTTCCCGGGTAGAATCCGAAATTTGCCACTTTTCACCCATTTTTCATCTTTTTTATCATTTTGATTTCCCCCGAAGCCCCGGCATCATTTCTAAAGCCCGAAATACGTTCCGAAGTTCCCGAAGACCCGAAAAATTTATCTTTTCGGTTTTGAAGCCCGACCTTTTGCAGAGCCTGGTTTCTCAATAAAACTCCCGGTTTTATTAGAAACGAACGTTTTAGGAAACGAATTGCTGCCTGATTATCATCAAATCATGTGAGTGTATAGTCACTTTCATCTTACACATAGATATGAAGTATTTTATATAAAATACGTGCTATGTGTATATATGTTGTTTGTTTATTCGAGATGGGTGCTGAACGAATGTTTTATACATGTTTAAAATGATTTAAAATGTATATATATTTTATCTTCAAATATGTTGGGTAAAACATGGGTAGATAAAGTATGAGGGATAAAAGTACAGTATAGATGTACGTTAGTAGCCGTGAATTTAGTACAGTATAGATGTACGTTGGTAGCTATGGATTTAGTACGTTGGCAGTTATGGACTTAGAGCCTGTTGTGTAAACCTTGGCGACGATGTGACTTCGTGCCTATTTGACATAAATTGCTAAGGAAAGCAGTGTTGTCACCACGTTGGTTGTTTTATTTGACATAAATTGCTGAGAAAAGCAATGTTGTCACCATTTTGATTGTTTTATGTCAGGTGGTCTTATTTGACATAAATTGCTGAAGAAAGCAATGTTGTCACCTTATTGGTTGTTTATTTGACATAAATTGCTAAGGGAAAAACAATGTTGTCACCCCGGTGTTTGCCTTATTTGACATAAATTGCGGAGGAAAGCAATGTTGTCACCCTATTGGTTGTCTTATTTGACATAAATTGCTGAAGAAAGCAATGTTGTCACCTTATTGGTTGTTTTGTGTTAGGTTGTCTTGTTTGACATAAATTGCTGAGGAAAGCAGTGTTGTCACCCGCTTTGGTTGCCTTATTTGACATAAATTGCTGAGGAACCCCCGAAGCAATGTTGTCACCCCTAATGAAAATCCTTAGGCTAGGTCCCTTGTGATAGTTGTTTTAGGGACGTAAGGTGAGGATAACGAGAATGGGTAATTAGGATTGTTTTTGGTTGATGAAATTAATAAATTATTTGTTGATTGATAAACTTAAAGAGTTTATTATTTATTGTGGGTTGAAAACCCTATATGCTCACCAGGCTTCCAAGCCTGACCCACTCAGCTTTTTATATTACAGGTAGTGGACCCCAAGCATAGTCGGATGATGATGATGAGTGATTTTTGGATTATAGGCCATTAGTTATAAATGATTGTTGTAATGCTTATAATGTCTTGTTTATGCTTTTGATCTGTATCGGAACATGACATCCCGAGGTTTTGATATAAAAGGAGATTATATATTTCTTAAAGAAAGGTTTTGACAAACTTTTATCATGTTTTGGTTTGGGGACCAATTCCGCAACATCTTTTAAAAAGATTTCTCTGATTTTATTTTAAAAAGCATAAATTAAATCGGTCTTTTCTGGCCGAGAAATTAGGGGATGTCACATCTTGGGAGTATGTATTGATTTAAGATTGTCATGAATTGTTTGTAGATTGTCCATAAGGATTAGACATTGCATTGGGATTGCTGCAATATTCACAAGCACTTAAAAATAGGGATTTTGAGTATTGGTTAAACCTGCACTTAGAGATCACTTCATGAATTTAATCACGGGTAATTCGAAGACGATAGTATTTTCTATTCTTAAAACAGAGATATATAAGTTAAAGTTTTCGAATCTTTCGTGCATTGGTTTGCACCAACATATCCTTAACTGGATGTTATAAAGTGTATTTCCATGTATGACATGATGAGTAAAAGATATAATTATATAGCCAACTTTTATTTGTTCCCTTTTTTAAGGAAAAACATCTTTGGGACCCACAGTGATTTGATGTTGACATTATACTGCTAGGCTCGGTCGGGACTAAATTGATGTGTTCAATTAGCAGTTTGATGACGTCATCACAAATCAAGAAATCGAGAAATAAAATCATGGACCATGAGATCTATAATCCATGTCTCATGACCATACGATATTAGGAAGAATGAAGGGATAATTGATCACTTATCTTAGGGCTGACGTCTGATTTGATTAGAGTTTGACCGTGTCTTTAGAAAACACACTTTACTGGTTATTTAGAGTTATACTTGAAATTGTAGTTGATGACTTATCCAAGCGGAGACTGTTGGATTAAGTGTCTAATATCTTAACTAAATTGATATAATCTTGATGAATAAAAGTAAAGTCCTTCTTGTGTTTCCCTCGTAACCTGGAAATAGCCTGAATTGATTATAAGAGAGAAATAAATGATTTATTAATATATTATATAGTTAATATATTAATTGGAAATAGTAATAGTTAATTAAGAATTAATCAGTTATAATTTGTAATTAATTTTGGGTTAATTAGAATTAATTGGAGGTACAAGGACCGGACTACAATTGTTCAATAGTTGAGCAAATGAGAGGATCCAGAACCTTCCTAGAGGTAGACGGTTCCAGGAGCGCTAATTAGGGTTTTTGGAAGCCTGATAGTCACATAAGAAAACATAATTTGTTTAGGAATAAAATACTATTATTTTATTATTCAAATTTAGGGATTCCAGGTTATCTAGCAAGTGTAAATAGGGGTGTCCCTTAGATAAAATCGGCCTACCCTCCTCATACCTCAAGAGATTTGATTTTCTACTCTCCCTCTCCCCTATACTCAATCCTAGGGTTTCCTAGGATTTTCGGTGTGACGTATTAGAAGTTACCACACAATTGGAGCTAGGTTTCCAAGGAGATTTCAAAGTTTTTGATTTTCATAATTCAAGTTAAGCAAAGGTATGATTTCCTATTCTAATTTTTAATTTAGATATGGTTTAGTTTTGTTTCATAAAGTATCTTACTATTAATAGTGAAAAAGCATAGAATGATTTTAGGTTGCATGTACCCATAAGTGTTATGTGAAATTCCACAAGTACAATGTTAATGTAACCTAAAATCCCCAATAAATAAACCTAATGAAAAATGTTTTCTTGAACAAAACTGATGTCGGTAGTGGTTCCACAACTGTAACGTCCCGAATTTCAACATAAAATTTTCATTTTTAATTTATATAAAACATAACTTCAACATCCCATTATCATTAAAATCATTGCCATATATTTATTTATGAAAGATAGTTTTTAGCGGAAGTATTAAAACATTATTAATGTCTTCGATGTGAGTACAGTCACGCGTGAGCTTTTCCTCGATACGAAGAACACATGAATTAACAGTTATTCAAAAACTGTAAGCCGAGGCTTAGTGAGTTCCCCCAAGATACCATATACCACAACATATATACAATGCATACACATAATGGTCTTCAGTATAATGATGGTTTGCCTCTTGGCCTTCAGCATAACCCTGGCCCACCCCTTTTTCCTTCAGCTCGTAGCTGGTTCGCACTTTGGCCTTTATCATAAGGCTTGTCCGCCCGATTCTATTGGCCTTTAGCACGAGGCTCGTCTGCCCTCTACTTCCTCATAATACATCAACATATGTATAGCAGAAAAGCAGTCTAACATAACAGGTAACTAACTGTACGAGTCTAATTGCCTAATTTCATACTACAAAGCAACTATATCCTAACATACAAATGATACATACTGGAGTATACAATATAGTAAGAAGAACTCACCTGGACAATTTCTTAGATGGTTAACAGCTATCCAGGTAATCTAATTGGCGAGCAACATGCTTTAACAAATATTAACCTATAATACTATAAATTACTAATGTCTATGGCAATCTGGTAAAAGATAGATTATTCACTAATCCTAATGAATACTGAGAGTTCTATCAAATAAGGATTAGCCACACAGGGCAGTTGGGAAGCAAGATCATTTCGGCATATAGCTTTTCCGAAATCCAACAACCAACCAACGTGCCCATCCTAGACACCTCTCCCGTAAGT